>NC_056751.1:743703766-744056266 GCF_019279795.1 Protopterus annectens | reverse complement strand
GCGATAACAAATGGATAATGGATGTTACGCATGTAAATATAACACGGGTGGGGTGGAGGAACTATGGGTATGCAATTATGGATCCAGGTGTGCCAGGGTTGGATGGGCCGGTTCTAATGGACCGCCCAGTGGAGGTCAGCTAGGTCGTAATGGGTATATATGCATACTCACATGCAGACAACAATATATGTTGACGTACAAATTCTGTAACAAATGCATTCCATTTGTTGACATAAATACTAGGAATGTGCCCGTACAAACATCGACAGTACATGGAATAATAGGCTGTGCAGAAGAGGGACAGGTCGAATCACACTATCATATTCCATTTACCGTCGGTAATCCGTACAGGAACATATACTGACATCTGTCCGCTGTATAATGTGCTACATACTGATTACAAGATAACTGGAGTGTGTCGGTGTTATAATGAATAAGGCACTAGTATGCTGGTAAAGCTTATAAACACCATTACGCATGTGTAAGTGCGTATGAGCGGGGAATGTATTGACACACTGATGTACACATATATAATCATATATATATATATATATATATATATATATATATATATATATATATATACATATATATATATATATATATATATATATATACGCACACACACACACACATATATATATATATATATATATAAAACAGCAAGATATGAATATACATGTATGAATACATATGCAGATATGTCTGTATATATTAATGTAAATAGATATATATATATATATATGTTACAGTAAATATACACATGTATATACCTAGGTTATGTTACAGCAGTTACGGATAACATGTTTAGACCGGGCATATGTTGGTGGGAGGTCCACTCAACAAGTGTCTACTTACCACCCCCCCCTAGCTAGGCCGGTGAGACATACAGACACGCAATAAAGGTAAATACAACACTGTTTCCCAGACCACCGGCAGGAAAATACCAGTGGGAGAGATCTACAAGGTCTACACTTTAAACATGGAGAGCGATGTCCCTTGTGGGACACCGCAAATTTGATGCCTTCAGCCAATTAGAGTAACAGTTATGACCAGGATGTAGCTGTACATGGAACAGTAGGTTGTGCAAGCCTGATAACACATGGATTGACACAACGTACGACATGTGTCCCGACACGGGGAGAGTGGGCAGTGTGTAGGGGTGTGTTCATATCCCACCTGCATCCACCTGCGTCCACAGTAAGGATGAGTGCTGTAGAGTAGTGGCAGGTGGGGGAAATATGGGTATGTGATTATGGGGCTAGGCGTGCAGGTGTTGGCTGGCAGACATATTAGGACTGCCCCGTGGGTTTAAGTAATATTCCAATGTAGGTATAGCAGATGCCCATACCTCCCAAACTGTAAGAGCACATCTACTGGACAGTCCTTAAACCATTGGGGGAATACATAGGGACCATATCATTGAACTGTCCCCGACTACCAGGGACGTCCATGATTACAAATCAGAATCTTAACACAGTCCCAACTAAACCATCCTAGAACTAGTGATATCAGGAGGAAAGGTGGCAGAATACACGTAATGAATAATGACAACATGTAAGAGTCATAAACTGCATGCACCTCAGACAGTGTGTATGAATACATATGTGCTCTGTGTCCGTCAATGTGTCAGGTTAATAGCACCAACCTTCTAAATGTGTCCCTGAGGTCATTATGCAGTGTCCATGATTCAGTGTTTATTCTTCCCCATTTGTATGAGAGGTCTGATAGAAAAAGCGCATGTTCTACAGACTACCTTAGAAAGTTGATAGAATAATAGGTTTGGAGTTACCACCTGTCCATCTTTGCGAGGGACACTCCCCTGTGGGCAGTTGTGTCCTGCATAATAATTGTAATCAAGGCAAATGTCCTGTGATTTAGGGCAAAGACTACCTATACTGTCTGTAGTAGTAGCATAAAACAATTATGTTCCTCTGAAACACCTAAATGTTATAGGTAACAGTATAAGCAACTATAATGCTACAAGAGTAACCTTTTATTTAGGTGAAACAGTGAAGTACACCCCTTTCTACTGGCTGTAGGTGTGTTGCCCTGCAAAGTCTGATGTCTCTACATACAGGTCCTATAGGGTTGCCACCTTTTCAAATGGCCAGAGTGGGACATGTTCTGTAGAAATGTCAGACATTCCAGGACTAAACATACCTACAGCCGTGCATAGTACAGGATTACACTTATTTGCACAAATAAAAGCTTAATCTAGTTGCATTTGAATTGCTTATGCTACTTCACATAACATATAGAAGTGTCATATATAAAATAACTGTTGTATGCAATTATTAATGAAACGTAGAATATAATAATGTCCTGTAATCTGGACATGTGCTATGTCTTGATTATTTTCGCACTGTCCCTCACAAAGTGGAACAGGTGATAACCCTAAAGTCCTACCTTGGCCAATTGAGAAGGTGGCAAACCTATAATAGGTATGCGGTAGCATGACCCGTCCGACGGATGTGGCTACCACAACCCAAATACTCGTTTGTAATGCAGGGTCTCGGTTCCCATGTATAAGCCAGATGGGAGCAGAGTGTATGCGGAACACACAAATATGATTAATTCACTGGACAGGCCACTGATTCTGTACAGTTGAATGCCATGCTGTCGCCTAATGGGCAGCCATTCCCGATATTGTAGTCATGTAGTCTGATGTGATAGGCATTACAAGGTGGGAGCAGATTGTAAGAGGAACACACAATTATGAATGATTCACCGGACAGGCCGCTGATTCCATACAGTCGAACGCCATGTGGTCGCCTAATGGGCAGCCATTCCCGATACCATAGTCATGTAGTCCGATGTGATAGGCATCACAAGGTATGCCTAAGAGGAACACACAATTATGAATGATTCTCCGGACAGGCCGCTGATTTCATACAGTCGAACGCCATGCCATCGCCTAATAGGCAGCCATTTCCGATACTGTATTCATGTATTCCAATGTAATAGGCATCACAAGGTGGGAGCACATTGTATGAGGTACACACAAATATGACTGTGTCACTGGACAGGCCGCTGATTCCGTACAGTCGCACGCGATGCCGTTGCCTAATGGGTGGCCAGTCCCGATACTGGAGTCATGTAGTACGATGTAATAGGCATCACAAGGTAATATTGTGGTCATCGCTCACACCCAGGGGTGTGAGTGACAGAAGCAAGCACCAATGCCGTGCATTAGCAAGTGCAGGATCGAGCGGGTGTAAGTGTGTTTGGCTACCAGTATGCAAGTATTGCAGTGGTTAAGCAATGTAGAGGCTAATCGAGTGTAAGAGGCTGTAACCAGAGGATATCATACAGCGCAGTCATTCAACAGTATAGGAATGTATCCCATCATGTAGATGTACATGTGAGTGTTTATGTCCAGCATATAAGTACATACATATATCGAGATGTATCAGGGACATACCATGTGGCAACAAAGCATTACAAACAAATGAAATGGGAAACACCAGCATCGCCTGTATTATGTAGTGATGTTGCTCTATGTGAGCACAAGACTCCCTCAGACAGACATGTGTCAGTGATACATGCAAATAGTTGTACATTGGCTGTATACATCACTCTGTGCATGTAATGTACATTAACGCAACAGTACCTGTTCAATAATTATGTCTGAACAGTACTCCTGCAATGTGCTGTGTGCAACATCATCATCATGATAAAGGTAAATGGAGTAACCATAGAGGGACCAGTAGTGTTTTGTGTTCAATGGGGTCATCCTCCTCACGTGTAACTGGACCATGTAGGAATGATGTGCATACCAGGACCGTGCGCCTGAGGGACAGTGGTGAGGATAACAGTAGATGTTATGATGCATATTACAATGGTTTCATGTGTCCAGTGGGCACATGTGTAATGGACAGCTATGTATAGGGCAGAATGGTGTCCTAGGAGCTGAATGGCCTTATGTGTCTGTAGGTGAGGGTCAGATGTTGGGGAAGGAGTGTAGGTATGGCCGTGGAGGATAGGCAGGAGCACAGAAATGACAGCATAAAGGGTTGGTATATGACACATGTGGGGGGATACACCCTGGATGGGGATGGGTCTACAGCATTCAAAAGCCCATGGGAACAGTAGGACGGAGGTCTCCAGCCATGGGCAACTGCCACTGCACCTACACAGCTGCAAAGGAGGCAGTGCTGGGGGCTGTCCAGTAGGGGCAGCATCACCCTGTAAATGTGACACTCCGCCCTTGAACTGGTGTATCTGGCTTCGTAACCCCTTAGGGAGCCACCTACACAACATGTCCGGGACTGCACGACAGCAGATCTGTACCTGTCTGGTCCCACTCCCAAGGCAGACATGCCCCATCCTCAGTGGTGGTACCACCAGAAGGTGGTGCAGAGCCAACAGAGGTTGATGTTAATGGCTGGGCCCCAGATGTGCTAGTGCCTGGTGCCATGGTCAGCTGCAGTGGGACACGAGGATCTGCCAGGACCTACCAACCCAGTCAGCCTATGGCGTTGCGTTTTAAATCCACATATGGCTTAGTGATAGACAACAGCATACAGGATTACCTACGGCAGTATGCATAGATATCACCAGCAACCCAACACAACAGATGGTATACATTTGGAGAGGGAGCACAACACATGCATATATACCACATGGCAACTCTACAATGTGTAGTAGACATGTGACCGCAGCTATGAACAGTTGCCCATCATTGGCTTGTCACTGGGAATCCCACACAGTGTCAGTAATACCACTGTCTCATGTGACACATGTCCAGTCAGGGATGCGATGGCAGTAACACATCCCTATCATCATGTACTGTCTGCAATCCCCACACCATGCTTCTGCTGTGCACAGAAGTGTGTTCAGTGTGTAACACAGGAAACAAATGGTTGCACACACTGACCTGTTCACAGATGGCCCTACAGATGGGGTTCCCTCATGAACAGAGTACTGTCATGTCTGTATTTTAACATGCAGAATAGCCATTACCACACACATGTTAAACAGGCAGTAGTCTCAATGCAGCATAGCTACACTTACATGCTGTAGTTGTGTGGCACATCACCCTCCTGTCATTAGGCTATTTCCCACTGTGGAAAATGATTGAGGTACATCCAGATATCATCTGCGATGCCGTGTCAGAACACCACATCCAGGTACCACTCACAGCGACTGTCATGGTCAGATAATAACATGTTTCCCTAGATAGTGTACTGTGTTTATCATGCGGATGGCTATGGGAACACCATCACAGCTGTACCACATGCAATCAGCTAGAGGAGGACTGCAATAGGTGCAGAGGCCATCACCTGACCATTTCCATCTGTTACAATACACATGCTGCTGCTGTGCAGGTGTACACCTTCACATCCACCAGAGTGTGTGTGTGTGGGACAGGCAATGTACACCAGGGAAGGGCTTGGTGACTTAACCATATGCATCATCTGCCACACGCTGAATAGTACAGGGGCAAACCCCTGATTACTCATTACTATTACAAGTGCATAACGTTACTACATGTGCCACAGAGGCGGCATGTTGCAGTGCTGTAAGAACATGTGTGTAGGTGAGTGAGTGCCATCTGCAACAGATATAGTAGACATACATTAGGTGTGGCACACATGTCATTCCACGTGAACAGATGCTATTCTCACCACAACCACACTCTAATGGACACACATTGACACCTTTTCCAGAGTGGCAAATACACAATGTAACTACTTAGTTTGCCATACTGCAGTAATGCACAGGACCACATGCACCACAGGGGATATCTGGAGGTTCTATGGGCTAGGGCATGTGAAAGTGGTTGACAACTGTTGGTATGCTGATGAGGTTTATACTGGGAGTGACTGTGGCTGGGAGCATCACAATCCACATGCAGACCCAGGGTGCCAGTACTGTAATGAAGGTATGCATTGCTCCATAGGTGTGTAGTGTTTGGCTGTGCAAGATGGCTGTACAAGGCTGGGTGAGGGGTAATCCTTGCCATTGCATCACCGACAATGGTGTGCAGTGCAGGGGTGTAGTATCTTCAATGTCCCGCACAGATGGGTACTGCATTATCTGGCCTGACATCCTGGTTACCAATGTGTAGGGCCATAGCTTTGCAATGCATGCCATGTCTGTGTTTGATAGTCCTTCACATGGACATTCCCTGGGATGTGCATGTCCCACAATACTGTACAGTAACATGTACAGGTGTACCTGGTTTGGCAGACACATGTAGTGTACACAGCTTGTTATAGCTCGATTTGCCAATACTGGCCTGGTGTGGCGAAACCTGTTTATAGTGAGCAGGTCAGCCCTGCACCTGCATGGATAGAATGGAAAGGTATTCTGTGGTGTCAATGGCATGGGTCCATACAGGGCACATGTGTACAGCATTGTCTGGCCTTAGTGGCTCACATATGATGGTACCACATATGTTGCAGCCATTCAGTGTGGAAAATAGTGAAGGCACAATGTCCACATATATGTGCCTATTGTACCACTGTACAGGGTACCATGTCCTCTGCAAGCCACTGTGGTCACACCATGCCTACTATCTGTCCTCAATGTGCATGTTACTAGCAACATAGTGGGATATCCTAGGCAAGGTTGTATGTGCATGGCACATGGGAGCGGGACATATACCAGGTACTAGTAGGGCTGCATACTTAGTTCACCAGCCCTTTTGCCATATGTATGGGTATGGTTTGCTAACACAGTGCCGTGGCTGACTGACAGCTGTACTCCTCATGAGGTGGCCAATGTGTCATAATACGGATACTATATAGGAAAACTACAATACCCGCTCCCAAACATGTCCAATGGTAAGACAATCACAGCCACCTCTACACAGGGTCTGACAGACAAACACACATTTGCCACACACACACACACACACACACACACACAAACACACACACACACACACACACAGTGTGGGACTAGAACACCGACCTAACTACTTTATTACACTACAGCATTATGCAGTTACAGAATGTGCTACCGAGATTACTGGGACACAGCACTCCCAGAGGTATATTTGTAGATGGGTGACATCATCGGCCTTGCTAATGGTGGGTATAAGAAATGCATGGAGTGTGAGCAGTATAAAGGTATTACTCAGTCCTCAGGCAAATGGGGACACACACACACACACACACAAATGGCAAGTGTGGGATTAGAACACTGACCTAACTACTTTATTACACTACAGCATTACGCAGTTACAGAATGCGCTACCGAGATTACTGGGACACAACACTCCCACAGGTGTATTTGTAGATGGGTGACATCATCAGCCTTGCTAATGGTGGGTATAAGAAATGTATGGAGTGTGAGCAGTATAAAGGTATTACTCAGTCCTCAGGCAAACGGACACACAAACACACACACACACACACACACACACACACACACACACACACACACACACACACACACACACACACACACATACACATACACATACACGGCAAGTGTGGAACTAGAACACCGACCTAACTACTTTATTACACTACAGCATTACACAGTTACAGAACGCGCTACCGAGATTACTGGGTCACAGCACTCCCAGAGGTGTATTTGTAGATGGGTGACATCATCGGCCTTGCTAACGGTGGGTATAAAAAATGTATGGAGTGTGAGCAGTATAAAGGTATTAGTCCTCAGGCAAATGGACACACACACACACACACACACACACACACACACACACACACACACACACACACACACACACACACACACATGGCAAGTGTGGGACTAGAACACCGAGCTAACTACTTTATTACACTACAGCATTATGCAGTTACAGAACGCGCTACCGAGATTACTGGGACACAGCCCTCCCAGAGGTGTATTTGTAGATGGGTGACATCATCAGCCTTGCTAACGGTGGGTATAAGAAATGTATGGAGTGTGGGCAGTCTAAAAGCAATTTAGAGTCCACTGGCAAATGGGGACAGACATACACACACACACGCCAGTGGTGGGTATGGAACACCTGCCTATTTACAGATTACTATTACAATACTACATACTTATGAATAGCGCCACACAGACTACACATGTCAAGGCTGTCATTATGACCGTCTGGGAATGCGGACATCAACAGGGATGCTGGCAGTTAAGATGTACATACCTGTGAACCTGTGTGTTTAAAGTAGGAATCCATCCTGACCTGGAGTATGTCCATCTGTGGAATGGACTACTACTACCACTATACAGGGTTACAATGGCCATGCCCATACACAGAGGCACATAACCGACAAGGTGTCACTAGGCATGCTCACACACTTAGTAGCACAGGGCTGTTCGGAATGCACTGTGTGTCCATCTACACAAGGATATAGGGCTGTTTGGAATGCACTGTGTGTCCATCAACACAAGGATATACTGGACATGCTCATACACATAGTAGCACAGGGTGCATGCTCACACAGTAGCACAGAACTGGTCGGAATGCACTACTATGTGTTCATCTATACAAGGATATACTGGGCATGCTCATACCCCTAGTAGCACAGGGCTGACTGGGATGCACTCTGATGCTAAACACGGAGGGCCACAGTGGCCATGCTATTACAGGTAGACATAAAGAACACATTGTAATGGGCTCTGGTGTTAGTAGTTGTCATTGTTAGTGGGAACGCTGCTCTACATATATTTGAGACCGGTCTTTTACACAACATCAGCTGTCATTCTGGGATGACATGGCTGACAGTAGGCAGGCCTTTGTTACATATCACATGCATCCATGATACAAGGGAGTGCGGATATTACCAAAGTCGCATCTGCCCACACAGTGCCATTCCAAGGCAAATGTCCTAAACAGAGGTTAACTCCCATACACCTACAGGACAACTGCATTGTTTTCTTATGCTAGCCAGTGCTAGATGTGTAGCGTCCATATTCACAGCTGGTCACTGTAGATCCAACAATGGGGAGTACTGACATCTGTGCAGTGAGGAATACCTGGCTGATGTCTCTGTAGTAGACAATAGCACTACCACCATATACCTCAGAACCTAGCACTACCACCATATACCTCAGAACCAGACATGTCGGCCATAACACAGGTACGGACCACTCCAGGTGGTGTACTCACATACATAAAGGCCACTCACATGTATTGACCGTTCTCCCTATGAAAGGCATCACAGATAAGCCATGTGCAGGACACAGTGTCACATGCTGCATTCTAGGATGTAAACTGCAGACACCACCATGCCCTTGGACCACCAACACGCAACCATACATGTTGTATGACATAGACGAGTACACCACCATGTGACCCTTGACCTGTGTACTGTACTAAGCTCTACATCAACTGTAGACATTACACATGTACTGACACAATTGCATCATGTGCTATGCAATGCAATGATACCACTGTCTGTGACCAGGTCAGCTGTACACATACCAGGGGCCCTCGGTACTTTCCACCATTAGCAGATGTCTGTTGCTGTACACCAGTACACACCCTCATGCATGGATATGACATATATGTATCTTCCCTGGGTATATACATGCCACACACACAACATACCTGTCAATAGCATAGCTGCTGTAGTCCTTTGTGCAAACAGGTGGCTACAGCCATTAAACACATACACATGGAATGTAGGTCCATGGCTGCTGAATGCTAACAGTACATAAGGTGTATTATCAGTGCTGACAGAGGTAACATCCCCTCTATACTGGTCACCCATCATATCATACAACAGTCCATGTGTCATGTATGTCATTACACATATCCACCAATTGCAATGCCTACAAACATGACCAAATGTCAGGATTGTAGGACCTACACACCTGTACACATAGTGTTGTGCATTCAGATAACATGCATGTGCAGTTGCTGATGTATGCAGCTGGTGTGTATCCTAGTACATCATGCAGCTGCAATGCAGCCTCAACATTGCCAACTGTATATGGTGATATGCTAAATGTACAGAAAGATGTACCACATGTATGGACAGATGTGTTGAAATAACTAAGTGGTGGGGCATCTTTGCAGATGGATGTTTGCTGTGGACAGCTCACAGGTGTATCACAAGCGGTCCTACAATACCCTGTGTAACCAGTAAGCAATGGTTTAGTTAATTGAAGGACATAACACACAACTTAGACAGCGGTCAGGGTGACAGTGAAGGTAAATCACTTGACACCTGATGTCCCTAGTGCATATATCAGCACTGTTGGCACAGGAATTGTCAGTACAGTTTGTAATGCGTGCAATACTGCTGTACATCTGACATTCATAACATGAGCTAGGCAGGTCTGAGATTCACAGTACTGGCATGTGTGGTTGCGTGTGTGTCCATATATGTCAAGTATTGTGGGGAATACATCTCAGTTGTTACTCACTCTCCTGTACACTAGTGTACACATCTGTACAGACTGCAATGTAGAAAACAGGACATAGGCAGGGGTGTGTATCTGACACATGTGAGGTATCTGTATGTGCATGACATCAGTGTATTAATTACTGAATGTCACAGTGTGTGTATGTAAGGCTGACTGGTATCTGGGGTGAGGATGTACGTTACCATACTGAACTGATAAGATCCCTCCCACCATCCAGGCGATGCATTCTACTATCTGTGTTGATGTCCCCGATCTTAGGCTGTACTGACTACCTGTACATATGTATTCTCTGTGGCGCATCATGTAGGTGCACAGTACTGTAATGATGATTTGCACATAGGCAGGGGTCCTCATCCTACCAGTAGCAACTGTGTGCGAGTGTGTGTTACTGTGTCGGTGAAGCCATGAGTGTGTGTGTGTGTGTGTGTGTGTGTGTGTGTGTGTGTGTGTGTGTGTGTGTGTGTGTGTGTGTGTGTGTTACAGTGTCACTGAATACATGTGTGTCAATACCTGAGTGTGTGGGTGCAGTTGTGTGTTGGCATCCTGTCATGGAAACCTGTATTACTGATTCCCATTGAGGCATCACACTTCCCACTGGCCTCTACCCTTGTAATCAGCTAGACCACTCTCTTACCTCACCACTCCATGTAACTGTACCTGTGATGTCACCCTTTATGGATGTCATGTCTGTGGCCACAGTAGCTTAATACACAGCTATCATGCTCTTAGAATGGTAGATGTGTTTGTAACATGGGACATTGTCACTGGTATGTGGCAGCTACACGGTGCATGCTGGTATATTCATACATACCTGTGAGTAGTCCACATTGACATATGGGACACTTAACTGCAAACACTGACATCCACCGGCACGTGCAATTAGACCTGAAGAAGGACAGCAGAACATCATGACCAACATGCATTTACTGTTGTTACACAAGACACATACTGTTAACAGTATTGTACACCTGTACTACATGGTATATCTGCTGCCTGTCAACAGTCCTCAACATTTTTAAACTACACATATCATCCTAGTCTGTTCACCCTGTGCATCAGACCATATGAGCATGTCCTTGCATTGATGGTGTGGATGTCAGGGATGCGGCACAGGCATCATCATATGCACAGGGTATTAATGTTTGCCGGAGGCCTAGGCTGCACCATTGGATGACATCATGTGTGTGGGTTTGGGCCTTTGATCTAATTGGGCATGTGTGGATGTTATGCATGTGTGTGTTGCGGTGTCCTACATGTGTCCAGTGTGTGTGTGTATGTATGCACACAGTTCTCCCATGTGTCTGGCCTACACAAGGATATTATTGACAGCTGCAGACTGTACAGGTGAGGTTTTACCATTCACGGTGTCCAGCCACAGACATGTGACCTGTGCCTGCCAGGGGTTGCACGGGCACTACCAGACAAAGGTGCAGATTGGGTACTGTCTGATGTCACTTGTCCACTGCAACCATGTCCCTGTTGGGACCATCCTGGGCCATGTGCACTTGGCCTGCTGTGTTATGGTGTGGACAGCACAGCACCAGATGCACTGCTTCTGCTACTGCCACTATGGAAGCAGGCATGTGAGGTAGCTCATACACGTAGACCTGACACAGGTGATGTGGTGATGTAGCAGGCCTACGTCCACGTGCCTGATGCCTCACTCCTACCAGATGTTCCAACACTGACAGCTCATGCTCGTGGATTGTCATGCCACAGTCAAGGACTCCAACCATGTCACCCAACCGTCTATCCAAAGCATCAGCAGTCTGCTGTTGAGCATTTACCATTGCCTGGATGCTGTCATTTAAAGAACAGACAGCAGTCCTCTGTAGCCTCTGATCTTCTCTGTTGCACCATTCAGCATGTGCCTGTGCCTCCATTACAGCCTGAAACATGCATCTGGTGACACCAGCTGCTGCACTGTGTTGTGCAGGAGCATGTTGGCCAGAGGTCCTCCTACGAGCAGCACTGGCCACGTGCCTGTGTGGGGCATCACCAGTAGTTTTGCTGACATCATGGTGTGCAGGCACACCTTCCATAGCCCCCACACTTTCCTGTTCCAAGCTACCATGCACCAACTGTCCCTCCTCTATGGCCACTGGTGATGGAGTATGTGCAGGTATGGGATCTGTGTGCGGGGATGAGGTGGGTATAGATGGAATGGCAACCAATGGCACAGTTTCAGCCCCTGACAACTCTGCCTGTTCCCAATCATACGTTCATCATCACTGCTAGTCTGTGGGGACACTAACATCTGATGTACCGCAGGAGGGCAATGCACCTACATCACCTGTGAGGGCAGACAAGAACTGTACATTACAATCTATACAATAGACATACACACACGTGCATGTGTATGACAGAAGGCATGCAACATGCATGTGATATGGCAGACGGCATGCAACACAGACAATAATAGTGGTAGTTATCATACATCCCTAGGTTGCACACAACAGCATGCATGTGTCATAACAGACGGCATGAAAATTACACAATCATAGTAGTGGTTAGCATACATCCCTGTATTACACCATGTGGACCAGCACAGGTTAACAGTACACCTGCCTGATGTGTGGCATATGACCTTGATAATCACATGTAGTATGACGTGTGATCTGCCGACGTGTGCAATGACATGCATACGTTTAACACAATGGTGTCCTGCCAAATATACAGTGGGGCAATGGTGTACCAATTCAGTGCTGTCTGTCCGCCCTACAGATATACTGCAAATTTAGCTGATGTGCATGGCCATTGCAGGGAATCATGAGGCGTCTCTAATGCTATACAGTGTGAGTTACAGACAGGGTTCATAGCCATGACTGTGTTCAGATACAATACATATATACTGTGGAATGTGACCCACATCACTGAGGTGTATACACACTAAACCATGATGTAGAAGTTGTGACACAGGTCACTGATGGGTATACGGATGACACCCCTGCACATCTGCAACCATATTGCTGCAGCCTGGCAACTATGGCCAGACATGGCAAACACGTTGGTACACCAAGTCCCACATGACATCTGTGTACCACACACACACACACACACACACACACACATACATACATGAGGAGCTAGTATGGCATTTATGTCCAACACCAGCAACGGGAATGTACTGTATTTGTGGCCTAATGTGGATACTGTACAGGTGACTGCTGTCATGTTGCAACACTCTCAAGATGTTCAACACATCTTATGTGGTGGATTGATGTTACGCCGACACAAGATGTGCACAGGCCTGTAGGATGTCTAGTGTTCCACATCTACATTATGACCATTATACAAAGGCCATGGCTGAACCATATGTAGCCACTGTACGACAGGTTGTACACACAAGCACAACACGTCAACTGTGTGTGTTGCTCCATGTCTCTGGCCATCCTATATGGCTATGTGTGTACATGTGTTGTCCAAATTATTGTGATGGGCATCTATTTCACATGTCTGTGTTGTTCCATATGACATATATGCTCCACTGACAACAGGGTTATGCAGATAAAGGGTGGTATGTGGGATATGTTTTCAGGTTAGGTAGGCAGTGTAGCAGCCAGGCCAATAGATGCCATGGACATTTCAAGATAGCACATCACATTTTTGTGACATTCATAGCAGGGCTATGATCCACACCGGTAAAACCTGTGTGCTGGCCATACTCCAGTCCACTGTGTAGTACTGTTTGTATTCACCACATGTGTAGATCAGATCTATTGTACGTCCCTAAAGTGAACAACACCTCCACCATTGCATGCACAGCTGTCAACACATCTGGCAATAAAGTTTGTGAGGATTCATGTCGGTGAGATGATTCACATAGTTTGCAAGTGTTGCGCATGGGTAGTCATTGTGATGCATTGCAGGTCTGACCTGTATATTGTGACAGGACCATACATTATGTGTACATGTTGTGAATGGCAACATGGCAGATAGATTTGTGCATTACGGTTCCTGATAAATAATAATACTTTCACCTGCAATGGGCTGCTGTTGCAGCGAAACACCAGTGGTACTTAAATAGGAGTAACACAGCAGTATGAGCATAATCCACCCCTGTATAAAGGCTATAGGGAGCAATGTGCATAACACATACACCAGTACATTAGACTATACTATGGTGTATGCACATGTGTGCATACACAGAGTAGCATACTATAGTATGTGGCATGTGTGTATACATGTCTTGCATATGATGTGACATTACATATTGTACAGTGACACATGCAACTATATGGAATATAGTTGTTATAGGTGCAATACTGACTTAACCAGACAACTCCAGGCTCAATGGTTGAAAGACACCCACCGCCACAATATCGGCTAAGGCTTGTGGATGTGGTTCTGCAGGTGTCCCCAGGTTGGCCAGTAGCTCCTCAGTACATGTGAGTGGGGGCTGGGTTGGTGGTCCACCACCTGTTGTACCTTGTTCCCTGGCGATTGCATTCACACGCTGTTTTGCCCATCTAATGAGGTTTGTACAGTGTCTGCACACCTGCTGGTATGTGCAGTTGTAGCCACCCACATCATTAACCCTCCTGCGAAGTTCCATCCACAGGGCATCCCGCTGCTGTGCATCCTGTGGCACATGGCTGAACAGGATATTGTGATTGTCGAGTAGGTATGGGATGAGGGCCTCATCCTCCAAGCGTGTAAAAGGGGGAAGCCTTGCACACGGCATACCTGGAAGACATAATGATGGAGACAGGTCACAGTAACTCACAGAGACATACAGAGCTACAGCTGAACATACATGTATCGCATTAATTCAGTTTAAATAGTTGTATTTGCAAACCTACATGACACTGGCATGTTTGTGTCACACATATGTGGCACTCAATGTTGAGTGGATATTATCACCATATATGTGTCTGTGTCACCTGATTACATTGCTCATACTCCATGTGGTTGTCGTCTTGATGTGGGCATGTCTCTTTGCCTGTACTGGTGTTCCTACCTATCAGCACATGGCTGGATGTGTCCACATTAATGCAGTCGACCTTGATGCAGTGTATATGTCACATATAAGGACTTACACTGCCTTAACAGACATGACCTGTGACCCTGCAGACATACTCACATAAGGTTTTACATGTATGTGTTCTGCCATATACAGCTACACGGCACTAAACAGCAATTCAACATCCTGCCATATATCACCTGTGCTGCACATGTGATACACATGGGACACTGGCTAGCCAGATGGTATTTGCAGGTATTGGTATCAACTATAGCATGTACAGTCAAAGTCAACTAGTGGGCTATATGCCATGGGCCATGTATGAATCTAGGATGAAAGGTTACCTGGCAGTAGCAGACAGGTGGGTCTGTGGGGCTAGGTGGAGCAGTGCCACATTACTGATCCACAGGGTTAATAATACATATACCATGCATTACCATGCGGTCATCACACCATGTCTGACAGGGGAGCGATGAGCAGCTTTGACGGACAGGAATGCATAGTATGACAGGACTATGTCAAGTGTATGGGACAAGGATCTGTCCAGCATGTGGTAGGTGGATGTCCATGAAGTATGTGTTCGAGATCAGAATGAGTATGTGTAACATGTCCAACATCATTGGGTTGGACATGGATTTATTCATTGATGATTTATTCATGGATGCATCATGCTACATAGTGGAGATGGGGAATGGGAAGGCTGGTGTAGGCCATCTGCACATGGCCAATACCCCTTAAAGGAAATATGTGATCTGATATGGGTCACTTGAGTGTTCTGTATGGCTGGACAATTATTTCTATATTCATGAATTGCACCCTATCATTATTGGGGTTGCCACATATAACTAACTGACAGGTGTGGTGATGTAGCTATCACAGGAAAGACAACTGCTCAGCTGCATTCCTCACACACAAGTGTCCATTATGTTGACGGCTGCCTAGGTGGTAGTTCATGGGTACAAGGTTAACATAGGGGGTGACAATGCGAGTCAGCTATTGCTCCTAGGTCATAGTCATTCGCATACTTCAATAGGCAGATGCCTTCTGTTTGTCTGTGAGGTATGGGCTACAATGAGGGGGAATAAAATTCATTAACCCTGACATACTGTAGCTGCCACTGGTGTGATGATCATGTATTATTCAGACACCTTCTGTAGTGCTGGTTGTGCCAGCAGTCCTGTTGCAAAACACTCCTGTGACATAGGAATGTACATCTAGTATACTGAGTGTAGGTGGTACATAGTATGGGTGATGATGTCCTATGACCTGGCAAGGTTATGATATGCAGTGTGACATCAACCATACTGTCATCTACATCTGTACTGCTGACATCACTTAAGTGATCAAGGTTCATGGCCTTCCAGACCAGACTCAGCAGGGTAGTAGTAAAGTACTTCCCATTATCAGTGGTGTCTCCCCACTTTGTGGGTTGTGATACCTGTTGGTGTACACCATTCAGTGTGTAGACAACCTGACATGGAGCTATGTTTTACATGATGTGTATGTGGACAGCATCTTGTTTTGCCATATGTGTATGATACAACCTGGGATGTGGGCAGGTCCCATGCAGACTGAGTGCAGCTTGTACCTGCATAGTTGTGGGTACAGGGGCCCTGTGGTGTACATGGATATATGCTTGTGTACCTGCTGGGGGGAGGGGGCCATGTGTTTATATTATCCAAGACCCTATCTGGATTGCTTTCATGCTAAGCATTTGTTCAGGACTTGCAAACACTATGTAAGCTAATAATTACTATAGCACTCAATCTTCCTCATTACCTACAGGTAAGGGTGAACAGGTTTTGTACATACTTTTCTCACTTGCGTAGAGTAATGTAGCTCTTGTACTCACTTTCCTCACTTATCTAGGTGAATGTAGTTCTATATTCAGGCATGTCCAAGAGTCAACTGCCAGTGTTCTCACCTGTCTATTTGATGAATCTGGACATCTTGAGGCAATGTACACATTGCCTCATGTACACAGACAAGCCTCTCCGCTTACCACCCAACACTACAACCTGTGAGAGATGCACTCATCTAGCTAAACTGGAGGTAAAGGTCTCTCCAACCAAGCCTGACCCTGACTGCCATGTGGAAAAGGTACACAGTCGCACAACACCACACTCATCACATAAGTCTCACTGAATCTACCCCACCATTAACTTGGAAAACTACTTGTGTACCAACACATTAGCTCAACGGTTTCTGAAAATCATAAACACCAATGCCCTGACTCAACATATCCACACACCCATCAGGGGCAACAATATCCTAGACCTAGTCATTACCAACATGAATGACTGGTGCTCCACATGTGAAGCCAACTCCTCGTTGGTCTGATAAGACCATGTGCTGAACACCGTTGATATCCACATCCCACACCTACCCCCCATTAAGGGAACCACAGTATAATATGTCTACAAGGCCAACTACATGCTTCTTAAGACAGACGTGGTTGACATCCTGACACCCATGCAGATGGAGGTCACTGTTACAACTGCTGAATCCTACACAAATGCACTCTATAAGCACTTACAGGAGTGCATGGCTTGTGCTTTCCCAAACAGAACCAGGACGCTATACTCCTAATTAACTAAACCAATCTGGTGATCCCCTGCCATAAACATATTGTACTACAGGAGGAAGACACTGTTGCAAATGAGAGTACAATACCATGCATGGAGGCGATCCCTGGCCAGCCTCAGTAAGAAGGAGAGATCCCTTATAAGATCCTCCAAAGCTAACTACGAAAACTATAACGCAACTAATACCAACAACAACCACAAAGCATTCTATAGCTATGTCACATATCTCGATGTCAACAACCAGCTCTGCTCTGAGTTACACCACAAAGGCATGAACATTACAGAAACAATTGATATTGGCAACATCCTGGCAGATTTCTCTCAAAGCTGCACACTCTAAAGGCAATATCACAGCATCCATGGGACTGGTCAACATCCCAGGCTGCATTTTACATGAACTTCAGATCGTACTGTTTCCCCACCTATGCACCATGTTCAATAATAGCCTCACATCGGGCATAGTGCCCCCTGAATGGTGCACAGCAACAGTTATCCCACTCCACAAAGGTGGCACCACAATGGACCACGGGACCTATTTCCCTATAGGCCTGACTAGCCTGGTCTGCAAGGCTATGGTGCACATCATGGATCACTGTCAAAGAGACATTGGGTACCTCCCAACCTTTTACTCCTCCCTGTTTGGCATTGTTAAGGCCGGACCATGCCTTCTAAACCTGGTGGACTTCTTAGAGACATTTACCAAGGCATTAGATGAGGGTAAGGAGGTCCACACAGCCCACCTAGATCTCTCATAGGCTTTCAACAGCATTCCTCCTTCTGGTATTATCAACATACCCATCTGCCTGAACATTAACCCCTACATCATGTGATGGTTTGCAAATTGGCTCACGGACAGAACCCACACAGTGGGAGTTGCATACCCTAGGTCCGACTGTATACCAGTTACAACTGGCGACACCAGGGCTCAGTCCTAGGACCCCTCATGTTCGGTATATAAGTCTCTAACATACAGACAAGCACAGGAGGGCTTTGGCAGAAAAGGTTTGCAGATGACTGCAAACTAGGGGACATTATTGTTTCCCCAGCTGTTACAGACATCCTCTGGAAGGGTCGCACTGAGATGGATATCTGGTGTTAATATCATGGCATCAAGCTGAATGCCTAAAAGTGCATAGTCATCCCCCTTGGATATAACTAATTACCCATGGACTACCACATAGGTGCTAGTCCCCTACATACAGAAATGGTAATATGGGATCCGGGAACCCGAGTAGATAGCAATTTCTCCTTCGATACCCATAATGACAAGGTGGTTAGAATATCCTTCTACACGGCCCCCCTAATCTCTAATGGGTTTGCATCCAGATCAGAGGGGCCATTGTGACTCTATACATGTCATATTAGACCCATTAAAGGATACAACACCCCATTTGAGATATACCTTACAAGACAACTGCGACAGCTTGGAAGAACACACCAGTACCACACCAAGAGGATTACTGACCTCAAACAGATGACCTATGCAGCCCAACTTATGAAACTCCAGCTGTACTCAGTTGCATACCACATACTCACAGGTGATCTCTGCTTGACATACAAGGCCCATGTCCAACCCTGTGTTGCTGGATATGCTCCACCTAAACAGAAGCCCCTGAGTGCCACATGCTCTAGGGATATACACCTAACCACAATGATGAGTAGGACATGCTGGATGGATAGATTCCTGACCCGGACACTCCCTATGCTTTGGAACATGATTCCAATGTACATCAAGCAGGGCCCCTCACGAGCACTCTTCAAGGGAAACCTTGACGTGTGGATGGGAGACAGACATGTACCCCGGGTATCACTGCAGTGGCTCTGCTGGACAGAAGCATAGTGAACTATTGGCACTGCCATTCAGAGGCACAGGAAACCAACCTATGGGGGTGGTGAAAGCCAACACATGTTAGCTAGTCTTACAGATATCCTTGGTAAGACAGCCTAGTACCTACCTTTGCACATATTACATGCCTTATGTGCATGGATAGTTAAATAGCTCTTCCATTTTACTTTGCTATCATGCTGATAAACTGTCGGCTCACTAAAAGACATATGTATCCTGTTATTGTGTATTGTAAATGCCAATTGACATAACTAATGTTTGCCTAACATTACAGTAATGCTATGTAGCTTGTAATACATATCTGTCTACAATACTGTACATTACACAGTTATTGGCACAATATCCCACAATGCAAATCATACTTGCACAGTGGCCCAAACTTCCACATGTTATTCTCTGTAATACACCCATACATGACTTGTGGTTTGTTGGCCATTTTGGGTCATTTCCTGTCTTTTCCAGCCCCCTGCTATAAAGCACGCTTTAGCGCGATTTAGCCCGATTTAGCGCGGAGTTGCTACTGTTGCACACTAGGGCAGTGCCGGTTAAGCAGGTTTAAACTATTCGGGCTACCTAAAGTCCACTCTTCAAATTTTCCCTTAAAACTACCTTCCTCGAACTATACTACTGATCTAATCAGCGTATCCTATAATTAAAAAGATCATCTCTACTTGACTCCAAGTAGACTATTCTCTATCTGTTAAAAATAGCACTTGCTCCTACAGTACTTATTACCTTGATACGGCACTCTTGTCATAGATAGTACCCCAAAAGGCAACCCCATTTCTCGGTCACCCGTCCTCCGAATCTTTTTAAAGTTTTTTGTCTATTCCTTCTAGCATGTCGAGGGATCAGTTGCTAGTGTCCTCTCCTGCTCAGCTGGTAAACCTGGGAATATTGAGGCAATGTTACAATTGCCTCATGTACCTGAACAACCCTCTCCTCCTCCCACAAAACACAAATACATGCGAGAGATGCAACTATACGGCCAAACTGGAGGCTGAGCTCTCTCAACATAGGACTGGCAAGACCAGTCAGGAGGAGAAGGTTACCACACACACTATAGACCCAGTCTCACATATTACCATTACAACCTCAAATCATACACATAAACACACAAAGACATACTGGAGGCTCTGATCAAAATCTACCAAAACAGCAGAGGCCACCAAAGCAGACACCCAAACAACCACCACCTCAGAACACAACACCTGCAACACATAGACCACACAGTCAGAGTGTCAAACAGTCACAGCCCTTAAGGCCAAACACAATGCCAGACACACTAGTCATTGGTGACTCCATAGTCAGACACACTGGCGTCCGCTCACCAGACTGAGTAAGGAGAAGGTCACAGTAAGCTGCCTGTCGGGCTAGAATCCGCCACATAGCAAGCACTCAGGTCTCTCAACAGCAGGTACAAATATGACTCAGTCATTCCCCGCTGGTGTAAACGACCTGAGGCGTACCTCCTTGGACTACATGAAAAGAGACATTGAGGAGCTCTCTGATTATGTAGCCCAGACAGGTATGACCCTGACCTTGAGCAGTATCCTACCTTCACCAAGAATGATGCCACAATACAGAGATAAGATGATCAGCTTTAACAATTGGCTTAAACACTGGTGTCATTCAAAGGGATCCAGTGTCTGTCTGCCTGGGATGACATGCTGGACAAGCCACTGCTTCGCAAGGGCGGCTTGCACCTGTCACCCTGGGATTCCGGATATTGGCAAAGGCTCTTGCCACCCCATAGTGCCTTTTTAGGCAAGGCTCAAATTCTAAACCTACCACCCTAGAACACAAAAAGGAAAAAACTAAGGGTAATGCTGCTCAATGCCAGAAGTCTAAATCTCAAAATGCACACTTCGAGGCCCTTCTCAGTATGGAGAACATCGATGTCTGTGCTGTGACAGAAACCTGGTTCAAGGCTCCTGAGAGCACCCCAGCTATCAGGTTTTACCTCATATCATGCGTTGCCCCAAAATCTGGACAATACCAAGAAAGGAGGGTATCCATATTCATCAAGGACACCCACACCTCAAGACTGGTGGCAACATACGATGCATCGGAGACCATCCAGGTGCAATTAACCATAGGCAAGACTGCTCTGCAAATTGTAGCATGTTACAGGCCACCCTCACAAACTCAGGAACCTCACATGGCCTTCCTGAAAACACTAGAGGGATAAATGTATCACCAAACACCATCATACTAGGTGACTTCAATTACCCTAATATAGACTGGGAACACTACTCAAGCCCAAACACCCTAGCCCAAAAGTTCCTGGAATTCATAAACTCAAATGCCATGGAACAACTAGTCACCATCCCACAAGAGGAGATAACATACTTGATCTCATCATCATGAACATGGGAGCACAATGTTCAACACCGGAGTGTACCCCTCACTGGTGAGATCAGACCACAAACTAATCTCGCTGGAGGTCCTCATCCCACCCCACCTGAAATAAAAAGACCACAGTAAAGAACTTCTCAAAAGCCGACTTCACACTTCTAAAGACTAGTGTGGTCTCCTTTAAGGCCCCGAGTGGAAAACAGTACTCAAGCCGCTGAATCACTTACAAATGCCTTCTACCAGCACCTGCAGGACTGCATGGATAAGGCAATCCCAAGCAAAACAAAGACTCTTTGTACCAAAGGCAAGCATCCAGTCTGGTGGACCCCAGCCATAAACAAACTCTACAACAAAGGAGGAAGCTACTACAAGATAGAGCAAAATCCTTAAAAGGTAAGACACCCTTGATCACTATAAGTAAAAACTAAGAGCTCTCATAAAATCATCCAAAGCAAATTTCGAGAGAAAAATAGCTAAAGACTCAAAAGACAATCATAAGGCCTTCTTTAGCTATGTTAGAAACCTGGGAGGAAACTCCCAGATATGCTCAGAACTAGTTCAAAATGATGTGAAGATTACTGATCCTACAGACATTGCCAACATACTGGCTGACAGGTTCAGTGCAAACTTCTCCCCTCCCCAAAGGAGAGATATCTATACCAAATGATTGCAGCCCCCAAACATCTCCAGTGCCCAAGTGAGAACTGCTCTCTCCAAAGCAAAAACACAGCATCCATGGGACCTGATGGTGTCCCCGGCTGTGTGCTCCATGAACTCAATGAGGAATTAAACCCACAGCTAGGACAGCTGTTTAATCAAAGTCTTACCTCTGGATACATTACCCAGGAGTGGCGCACTGCAACTGTGGTACCACTTCACAAAGGCGGTGCCTCCACCGACCCTGGAAATTACCGCCCATTAGCTTGACAAGCCTTATCTGCAAAGCCATGGAGAGGATCATAATGGACCTCATAAATAAAGACATAGGAATTTGCAGACTTTGGATCCAACCCAGTTTGGCTTTGTCAAAGGCAGATCATGCCTTTTAAACTTGGTTGACTTTTGAAACAGTCACCAAAGCCATTGATGAGGAAAGGCAGTCCATACAGCCTACCTCGATCTGGCTAAGGCCTTCGATACAATACCCCATTGGTATCATTGAAAAACTCATCAGCTTAAATGTCAACCCATACATCACAAGATGGGTTGCAAACTGGCTGAGTGACAGAACCCACAGGGTCAGAGCTGCTGGCGCCATGTCAGACTCAAAGCCTGTCACAAGTGGTGTCCCACAGGGCTCGGTCCTGGGCCCACTCTTGTTTGGCATCTACTTTTCCGAAGTACAAGCAAACACAGGAGGGTTATGGCTGACAAAGTTTGCAGATGACTGCAAACTGGGCCATAGTAGAAAACACATCTGACACAGATATCCTTCAGAAGGGTCTCACAGAAACGGATAACTGGTGCCAGAGCCACGGCCTAAAGTTAAATGCCAAAAATGCATAGTCATACCCTTGGGAAAAACAAGGTTACCCCTAGCTACCAAATAGGTGGCAATCCACTGAGCACAGAAGAAGTTATCAGGGACCTGGGGACCCAGGTTGATAGTAGTCTGTCATTCGACACCCATGTAGCTAAAGTAGTTAGGAAGACCTTCTACATTGCCCACCTTATCATGAAGGGATTCTCATCTAGATCAAGGGAGGTCATAGTCACTCATCACTCATCAGACCAATGATTGAGTACAATGCCCCATTCGGAATGTATCTGACCCGACACTTGCAGCAGCTGGAGAGGCCACAAAGTTCCTCACCAAAAGGATAAACGGTCTCAAAAATCTGTCCTATGCTGCCCGACTGAAAGAACTCCAGCTCTATTCAGTCGCTTACCGCTTGCTCAGAGGTGACCTTTGCCTAACATACAAGGCCATGTCAAACCCAGATTTGATGAATATGCTTCACCTCAAAAATCTAGATCCATCAGAGCCACAAGGGCGGAGACTTAAACCTTGACACGGCTATTAATAGGACGTGCTGGAGGGATAGATTCATCACCCAAAGACTCCCTATGCTGTGGAACAAAATCCCGGTACATGTGAGGCAGAGCACCTCGCTGGCCTTGTTCAAGAGAAATCTTGACCAATGGATGGGAGATCGCAGATATACCCCAGGGATTACCTCAGTGTCACTGCTCGACAGAGGCACAGCAAAATAATGGGTATAGTTCCCCATACTAAAGGGGTGGCGTAAGCCACAAAACGATGGGCTAGGCTTGTAAATGCCCTCGGGCAGATAGCCTAGTATGAACCTATGAACCTATGAACCTATGAACATATGGCTACAGTTACAATATATCAACATAGACTATCCCCTGTTATAGAACATACTTGTTTGACCAGCCCTGCCAGTGACATCGGTTGGTGAGGAGTATTTCTGTTCAAAGCCCTTATATAGCATCCCTTGTGGTGTTTGCCTTGTGACCTACAGCAGTACATACAAATACTACAAGCGTTACTATGCTCAACAATACATCACTACAAGATAACTGTTTCCACTATATGGATTGCGTGCACTTTAAATACTACAGAATAGTACTACATACACAGACATACTGACTGTTCTCCATACCTTATTAGTAACCCAAGGTGTCGTTAACTGTTGATTCAATCCTTTTCGGTTTGTGTTTCAATGTTCTTTGTAATGTTCCGCTGGTATATATGGATGGTTTGAATATGTGATAACACATCCTTTTCTAGTTACATATCGGTAACGTGGTATCCTGTCCACCAATTGCTGTTCCAAAGTAGTTAATTGGATGCACATCAGCTGTGCAGCTACTCCATTAGCCGATACCATGGCAACAGTGGTGTATAAGTGAGTACTCCTTTTGGGCATTATCCGTTTGCCTTACTTTCGAGGGAGACGGCCTAGATGTGTTATTACAATATATTTCAACAGCTATATGGAGACACACAGAGATATATTAGCTTCATGACTCCCGTGGACTGTGTGTAATGGCTAGACGATTTAGTTCTACATGTGAGTACAGCTGTTATATTTCGGAACAGTGCTACTTATGCAGGGTGTGTTTGTACCTGATACTTCTGCAGATGTTTAAGTCTGGCAAGGATGTTTGGCCAGCTCAAGGCCATATGGCTATGCATGAACTGTTATGTGGTGTAGTGTGCTCACCCGACATCCTTGATTTGGTGTACAAGTGTAGCATACTGTGCTGTTACTCACTAATTGCTAACACATCCCAGTGTACGCACAACCTCTGTAATGGGATTAGTGCAAACAAACCCTAGTTCATCAGCTGCTGTTTCATTGTATAACAGCAGCTATTTCACATAGGGCCATGTTAGCGTGTCTCTGACAAGGTATGTTAAGGCTTCTGCAGATGTAGTGTGTGAATGATTTGTGATGTTATTACAGTTTGTACTGTATTATGTTTGGGTGTGGGGGTGATGTTGGTGGGTGTGCTTAGCAGATGCAGGTGTGTAGGAACTGCTTTTATACATAATCGCTATGTGCATGAGGGTTCCTTCCCTATTTGAACACCTATCCCTTTGTGGACTAATACAATGGTAATTGCAGGCTGATTCATTAAGGCACTGTTATGTGGTTCCTGTATAGCATGCAGGTGATGTTAGTCCTTGAATCCCTTCGGTAATACATCTGAATGTAATAATGTGCTGCTACATGATAGCTGTGTATATCTGTCATAGGTATTTGCAGTTATCGTAGTTGTGTTGGTGACTGACCCTCTTTGGCTAGGGTTGCCACCTTTTCATATGGCCATAGTGGGACCTTTTCGGGACACACATCTGATTTTACAGGCTGACACAAACCCATGGTCAGTACAAGGGATAGAACTTTCCTTTCTTGCCTAATTATAAACTTATTCTTGTAGCAGTTTAGTTGCTTATCCTGTTTCCTGTAACATGTAGGTATTTTAGATACAGAAATAACTATTGTATGCAACTATTACAGTACATATGGGACTTAATTATGTCCTACAATCCCAGGACATTTGCCACATTTAATATATTTGGTCAGGACACAACCGCCCAAAGAGGGAGTGTCCCTCGCAAAGTGGGACAGGTGGTAATACTATCATTGGCTCATGTCCATAGCACATATTTCTAATAGTGCATAGGCATATACTCTCCATATCCTTTGTTCATAAAGGTTGGTAGTGGCGGAATGTGTGATTGTTATGGTCTATGTTATACACATATATGAACACTTCGACCGCTGTATATGGGAGACCTATAGAATCCCAAAACCACAGTGTTCTGACGCACACAGTACCGGGACCAGAATCCCATACCTCACATTACCGACATCGACAGTAAGTCGCGAAGGTAACACGAACATGGAGCATGCACACACAGACACACTGCTACCCAACAACTCCAAACAAAACATCCTACCCTATGTATGAGCAGGTGGCCAAACCCCCCTGCACCCCCATGTAGGTGTCTGCGCCCCCTACACCACCCCCTACTTTAATATTCTACATACTAGGTTGCCAAACAGACGCACAAAGCTAACCCACAACCACACATTACAGTCCCCCAAGAACACACACCACACACAGAACACACACTTACACACACTACAGCCCTAAGAAACACACGTACACACAGTAACCTACCCAAACTGCAACACCAGAAGCATTAACTAACTGTCCATTAATATTGTGAGATTACACCTCACGCATCTGGTGTTTCGGTACTGTATTCTTTCGGACCTTAGGCCTTGGGATTACACTTGTCAGTATGTAAAGCAGTCGGTATGTGGTAGGTATCCCATTTATATGTACCTCCATGGTTATGTAGATGTTAACCTGTCTATATATCTACATATATATGTATATCCCCATATATCGACATCTCTCTCTCTCTCTCTCTATATATATATATATATATATATATATATATGATGTCTGTATATATATATATATATATATATATATATATATATATATATATATATATATGATGTGTGTGTGTGTGTGTGTGTGTGTGTGTGTATGTGTATATATATATATATATATATATATATATATATATATATATATATATATATATATAAAACATACACCTTTCATTGGGTACATGCCAGTTTGTCCTATTTCAACACATTCCTACCTTTTGTGTTTTATCCTGTCAGTATACATGACTGCCATTGGTATATCTCAGGTAGCTTAGTGGTATGTTATTGTGATGAATGTGTACATGGTTGCGTGTTCTAATCCTGGCAGTGATAGCTTACCTCTCAGTGCAAGGGTGATTAACGCACATTTCAGCGGTTGTGTGTTCCACATGTTTATTATTCTGTGGAGAACTACCTATATATGCAAGCTGTGTTTAAGGTATACTATGTAACATGTACACATCTGTGAAGATTCCTGTCAGGGATACTCCCCATTATTTGGAACTACATCCCTGATTACATTATACAAAACCCCTCACTGACTCTCCAGGGAATCCCTGCAGAGTGGGTGGTGAACAGTAGCTACATCCCAGGGATCCCGCAAGTGGCTCTGCTCCACAGAGGGACAGTTAGTTCATCGATGGGGTTGCAACAGCAGACACGTTTTGCCTGTGCTTATGAGTGGCCTCGGCAATTGGGCATGTACCTACCTATGTATCTATGAACCTGTACATACAGTATGGACACATGCTGATAGCTTAATTTACTGTTCAGGTATTGACTTACCTTGTGCCAATGGCGGTTGTGTGTACAATAGTTGAGGGCTACCTATGTAGGATGCACACAGTAGACCACCTATACATGACAATTTACAGGTGGTCGTGTGTGTGTGCCATCCATGTTTGCTGTGTGTGCAGGTGGAGAATGGTGTCAGTCCATGAGTGCCTACACTGTCAGTGTGTGTGCTACACATTCCCTGTCAGTGTGTGTGCTACACGTTCCCTCTTTGCCAAGGCATGGGCATACTGGGCACGCCTCCGTCTGTCTACTGGGGTTAGCACAGGGTGTTCGTGGCCTGAGTCCCCCTGTGCTTGTAGGTCCCTTGGCAATTCACCATTCTGTTCCTGCTGCAGCTGTTTCTGCAGGATCATATTGTGTAGCATGGCACATACTATGAAGATGTGGGCACACATCCCAGGAGAGTACTGCAAGCCTCCACCAGATATGTCCAAACAACGGAACCATGATTTCAGCATCCCAAACACGCGCTTTATGATGATTCTGGTTTCTGCGTGTGCCTCATTATGGCATTCTTGCGTGGCAGTGTGTGCATTTCTGATGGGAGTCATCATCCATGGTTCCAGTGCATAGCCAGCATCCCCCACCAGGTGACCATATGTGATGTCCCCCCAGCAAATACCTGATACAGCTGTGAGGCATGCCAGATGTGGGAGTTGTGATAGCTTCCAGGGCTGCCAGCACACACATCCATGATAATGCCCTGGGCATTGCACACAACCTGGCACCGGGTGGTGACTTGATGTGTATGTGCATGCAGTCTATTGCACCCAGTACCTCCGGGTAGTCTGCCACATGGTGGAAGAGACGCATATTGCTGGCCAACTCCTTCTGCATTCGGGGGAAGTATATGTGCTCATTGGCATGTGGTAACATGGCATCCAGGAACTGGTGGAGTACCCTGGATGCTGATGCCTATGAGATCTCCATGATATCCCCAGTTGGCCTTTGGAAGGTACCTGTGGCTAGTATTGTCAAGCTTACACATACCTTTGTGTCCACTGGGATGGGTTCCCCTCTGTTACTTCTGGCTCTGAGGCATGGCCGGCACAGCTCAACAAGTTGCTGTATGATGTCCCTGTCCACCCTGTAATGCTCTGTCTCCAGATCATGTAGCCCCTGGTAGGTTACCCTGGGTCTGAACACTCATCTCCTCCTCCGGTGCCTGAGATGGTTGTCAGCATCATCCTCCACACCACCGTCAGTCTCCAACACATGCTGGTGAATCAAAGCTATGGCAGCCCCTAACACATACATATTAAAAGTTCCCCATCTGTATACACCAATGGTGCAGAGTGTCTGGGAATACACAAGTGTGTGTGTGTGAGGCTTTCACACCTTATACTATTGTGCAATGGATGATGTTGGTGTAATTGGGTGCGTTTGTGCTATTCCAGCTGCAGGGTATCTTAATTATTGGTTTTACAGCAGGTACTGTTATTGTGGGGCCTTTGTTGTTGACTTATGATTGTCTGCAGTGATTCATCTATTGCCCTTTACTTCTATTTTCAACCCAATTCACCTCCCATTGTCAGGCATGCATCCAGCTGCCGCCTTTCTTTTTTTGTGCTTCCACAACCCAGGATTGTGTTGGTAAATGTGTTATGTAGCTGATCTACTGCAAGTTTGCTTTGTTCTGCTGTGACAGTTCTCTTTTCTTTGCTGTACGGCACCTCCCCTTTCCTGTTCTGCAGGTAGCTGCTAGCAGCCTTGTTAGCTGTTGTCTATGGCCCACTGTGAGTTTCTAGGTTTTAATTACTTATTTGTACTCCAATTACCATGCTGCAGCATTTCCTTATTGTCTTCCCGTATCCTTCCTGTTTCAGCTGTGGTGCACGCCTCGCACAACTGTTTACCGGGTTTTGAGCATGTTTTCATCCACGTTCACATGAACTTTCGGTTACCTTGTGTGCTCTTGGCTAAGCAAAGCTATGGCTACTTCCACACCCCTATCCCGCGGCTTTGCATAGCAACATGGATTAGCAATGATCCAATGTGCTTACAGCTACGGTGGCGCACCCCTCTCTTGATGTCATGTTTACCTCCAGGCCACTCCTTGGTGTTGTAATGCTATGCTGTGTGGTACATCCTTATGCCGGCGGGGTGTTTGCGATTCAGTATTACTTGACTCATTTGAATGGCACTGACTGCTAATTCCTAGTTACCGCACAGAACACTGTCACAGACCCTAAGCAACCCTTGCGCCATGGTTGTGGTGTAGCATGTGTGCCATTGACTATTATGGGGGTATCATGAATTGCGTTACATTACAGTTTTATGACATCTAAATATATTTTCCTTTTGATCCCATTTGCGCACTGATGCACTGCGGTTTTACTTTGTGTTGGTGTGGCCATGACATTAAATGTTATTTTTTATATGTTGTGCATGTTGTTTTATGCCATTGGCTATATATTTAGTCATTGGCATATATTAACATTATAATATGTAAGTTTGGTCCACTTTCACGTCTCCGATTTTATGTTTGACAAAATGTAAACCATTTTTTTGGTTTACATTTCTACACGCTTACGCTACACCTGCACAACTTCATGAATCGCTATATGCCTTCATTTGCATGCTACACTGCTGCACATGGGGTAATTAGCATACATGCACTGGGAGCTGTGCAACTCTGGCATATGCTGGTAGTGCACGTGGAAACAGCTCTTACCCGAATCGCTCGACGGCCATATTTGGTGCTAGATCGCCGACGCTACTCCAGCGCATGGCCAAGCTTCATGAATCCCGGGGATTATGAGTCATTAAAGCCACAGGTTCAACTCCTATGTTATACTTGTATAAAGGGCAGACAAGTAAAGTTCCAGACTTAGATCAATTCATCTCTAGTAATAAATGTGAATACTATATAAAAAAACTTCACATACTTGTATAAAGGACAGACAAGTAAAATTCCAGAACAGATCAGTTCAACTATTGTAATAAATGTGTCTATGGAAATGATTAAGCACTGCATATATTTCATGCAGTACTGTATTACATAAAACTGTATGGTAAAGATCAGTTTAATATTCTTAGTGGCAGTTTATGCAGTTACAGTTCTTACTATTTATCTAAGAAAATTGTAGACAGTAATGATAAATCCTTGCAGCAGTCAGTAGTACTGAAAAAATTAAATGACATCAACAAAAGGAATGGCTACGTTAAGACAGTGGGTGGAGTTTCAGAAACAGAACAATATGTTATGACCCGAAGGTCGTAAAGTAAATGTAGAATGCTCAACAGTTAAGATTAATTTTATAGAGATGCAGAAATGCAAAAATATGTTGAAATATTAATGCAGTGTTAGAACACTACTATAGTTTCATTTCAGGTTATGACAGGAAAAAGCAATATCACTAAGGTTTCCATTTGATTTAATAATAAAGTTACAGCTTTTCCAGTTCACTGTAGTACATTACCAGTTCAGTTACAGACTTGCAAGAATGTATTTATTGGTAATATTGGTTTAATCTACTATAGTACATTATTAGTTTGCTTACAGACTTACAAGAATTTATTAGCAGCATATATTTATTTCATTCAGAAAAATGTAAATAAAGTCAGGACAACAAGCAATGCTATTAGTTTATAATTGTTAAAACTGTAAATGTTATTTTAAGGACCTGATACTGTTTTTTATTTCCAGGTTTATTTTAAATACAGTCAGAAAACATCAGTCACCCAGCCTTGCACAAGAGATGGATAAGAGGAGGTTTGGAAGGCCCAAGACACAAAAAAGGACACTAAAACAGCCTCCAATACCTCAGCAGTGACTGTGACAATGCAGAGTAAGGCCTAAACTTGGCAACAGCTGTGGTGCACAAGTCAGCTATCTACAGAAAATCTGTGTACAACAGATGAGCATTTATGTACATTAGAGTTAAAGCAAATATGTAAATGTTCACGTTTCAGACAGTTGTATAACAGTGTTAATTTTCAGTTTATGTTTTTATCTATGTTCAGACAATATTGACAGGAAAAGGTACTAACAGTTTAGTTTCCAGAACATAACATTTACCAGACTTCAGTTGTTTTTATCTGTGTTCAGGTAACACTGGCAAAAGACATTCCTTTAGTATTAGTTTAGTTAGTTTCCTGAATATAAATAGCTATTTAAAATGTTCAGTATAAATATGTATCACTCTAATGTAAATTTAAGTCAAAATTCAGAATATGACATTCATACTCAGTTATGAGTTCAGTATAATAAATTTCAGTCAGATTTCAGAATATACCATTCATACTCAGTTACAACTTACAATTACATCACACTTCACACGATTCAGTCATTAGTTTAAGGGTAAAGTAACAGAATTAAACAGTATTACTATTAGTTTTAAGGGTAAAATGACATAATTATTTTTTACAGGTTTATTAAAATTAGTTATCTAAAAATAGGTAGTAATAGTTAAGACACAAATTTAGAAAGACATCTATTATAGCACATAGGTTTGTACTAAGCTAACTGCTCTTGTGAGTCATTTTTAAGCCTAGCCAATTATCCCTTGTGAGACTCAAACCCTGCACCTTGTGTTTGCAAGGAAAACACCTTAACCATTAAGCCACCCTCCGAACCCTCAAAATTAAAAAGGTAAATAGAATTATTAACAAATGTAGATGAAAATTTACAGATGCAAGTTAATACAGTAGATGATGATTATGCTTCAAGACCAGTTATAAAGGTATCCTTCTAGTGCTGATTACAGTTAGTATTCAAAAAATAGCCATCATGCTTGATAGCCCATATAATAAAAAAGAAAATGGACTAAAAAGTACAATGTTTAAGGATTTAAATTTATGGGCAACAAGGAAAGGTTTCATTTGCTATGAGAGAGACACATCACGGTACAATAAAGCACCAATTCATAAGGTAGAAAACATAGGCAATAGACAATGTAATTTTACCATTACAACACACAGAGATAGGGAAGAAAAACATGCAAGATTAACAGTTCCTCTCCTTTCTAACTTAACTGAAGACTTACAGAGAGAGGGTGAGGATGTGTATGTCATTTTCTTATGCTGTTTCTGGAATAGCAATGTTGAAAGAATGACCTTGCTTAATCAGTTTTAGAAATGACAGAAATAAAAGACATTGATTTTCAGAATAATATTCAGGTTTTAGATACATCATACAGGCACTACAGCTTAGACTTAAAGACTATGGAACTAGGTAATGGGGTAATAGCTGGAGCAGGTATATTTCCTGGAATTGGAGCTGTTAAAGCTATTTGGAGCTAACAGTACCTTTGAGACCATATAGGACATCACTATCTATCAGGACACATCTGCAGATTATGAGTGATGTGGCATAAAGTCTATATATTCAAACCAGATTACAGTACTTAGTAATACAGATATGAGGTAACTACAAAAGAAGGTCCCTGTAAACTTTCATCAGGGACATCAGAGGGCAGCTGTTAGACTGAGGATTTCACTGTATTCTTAGGGAGTTCACTATACTACATTAAGGTAGAATAATAGGGTCTATATTAAAACAATGAAAGTTCAGAATTTCGAACACACACATGAGCGTAAATTCAGGAACTTAATGTTATTTTTTTATCGCAGTACAATGAAGATCTGAATATTTGCCCTTTCCTCAGGTGTGATCTCGGAGTTGGAATATATATTTAGCGGGGGCTGTGGGGGGCACAGCCCCCCACAATAGCAATTTTGAGTTCTTGAATTTCTGCTCATGTCAGCGCTCGAAATTCTGAACTTTCATCATTTTAATATAGACCTGAATAATAGGCCTGAACATATAGAATCAGACTTGTGTTTCATGTATGCATTCAGTTTCAGGGAAAGACAGTTCAGCAGAAAGGAAAATATAATCTTGCTGGCTAAGTATGAGATGTACAGAAATAACAGTTATCAGGGAAAGCTACAGAATGTATCTTTCACAAGGGAAATATATGTGTACTTGCAATGGAATGCTAGATAAAGAAAGTACAGTTGTATACACTTACCATAAATGTAGATGTTTGAGTGTATTCATTGTCGCAGTCATCACATTTGGGTTATCCTGCCAGGGGTAGCCCTCAGTCAGCCCAAATACCAGAGGCTTAATATTTCTTCATCAGTTTTTGTCACTTTAGGACCGACATCAGGGCATCAGTGGTATAAAAACAGGCAGCTGACATCATTGCATCAGTTTTCCTTGCCCCAAATGTCAGGAGCCCCCAAATAGGGAGCTAAGTTATGGTGGAAAAACACCACCAGTAAAAAGTAAATACCATTAGCCCTGTAAGGAGTGAGGAAGAAAGAGAAAGAGAGACAAGGGGGCTGGGAGGGTGGGAAACCAGGAATGCAACAGTGAATACACTCGAACATCTACATTTATGGCAAGTGTACACAACTGTACTATGTTCTTCATGTTTCACTGTTGTAGTCATCACACTTGGGTTGATTCCTAAAGCTGAAGAATGGGTGGAGGCAGTCAAGAAGAGTTGGGGCTGGCTAGTATGCCCTGCAGGTCTGCGGTTGCAAAGCCCACACTGGATTTGGAAAAGATAGGCAGGTGGTAATGCTTGTGAAGGTATGAACAGAACTCCAAGTTGCAGCTTCCAGAATGTCTCTGGTAGGGACTCCTTTGAGAAAGGCTGTAGAAGTTGAAGTTGCCCTAGTGGAATGTGTCCTGACCCCCTGAGGCGGTGGTTTCCCATGGTGTTTGTAACAGAAATTAATACAGTGTGCTATCCATTTGGAGATGGTTTGCTTTGATATGGCCTTGCCCTCTGCCCCTGGTGCAAAGCTGACTAGTAACTGATCAGATTTCCTAAAGGGCTTAGTCCTATCATGGTAGAATCTGAGCTGTCTGTGCACATCTAAAGAGTGCAGGATCCTTTCTCCCTTATTTTGAGGATTAGGGAAAAAGGTGGGCAAATGGATAGATTGGTTGAGAGGCACAATGGACACCACTTTAGGCATGAAAGTTGGGTTAGCCCTGAGGGAGACCCTGTCAGCATGAAAAATGATGAAGGATTCCACAGCCATAAGTGCTTGTAGCTCTGACACTCTTCTGGCTGAAGTGATGGCCAGAAGCAAGGCAGTTTTCCAAGAGAGAAGTGTTAACTCTGCTGACGCTGCAGGCTCAAAGGTGGGGGGGGGGCATGAGCTTTTCCAGCACAAAGTTAAGGTCCCAAGCAGGGGTAGGGGCTCTTCTTGGTGGCTTTAAGTTGTTAGCCCCTCTCAGGAATTGCTTGATGAGAGGGTGTGAGAAGAGAGGTGGCTCAGTGCAGTAATGAGCAGAGATGGCAGAGGCATGGATCTTAATGGAAGAGAAGGATAGGTCCCTGTGGAGTAGGTCTGCTTGGTAATCCAGGATGAGAGGTAAGGAGGGCTTGCTGGATCTGCTCCTTTAGTCTGGATCTAGGAACAATACCTTTTCCACTTCTCAGCATAGGGTTTTCTAGTACTGGGTCATCTGGCTTCATGTATGACATCCAGTACCTGCTTGCTTAGGCTGGCCACTGGAGGAGAAGTCAAGGAATAAGCCAGGCTGCAAGGTTCAGGGTCTGCAATTGCGGATGCAAGAACTGTCCCTCCTGCTGAGTCAGGAGAGTTGGGATCTGGGGGAGGTGCCATAAAGGCAATGTTGACAGATTGCACAGTAGTAGATACTAGTGTTGGCATGGCCAGTCTGTGGCAATCAGTATTGCCCTTGGTCTTTCCTCCCTTATCTTGACTAATACTCTTGTAAGAAGAGGTAGAGGGGGAAATGCATAGAATGAGAGGTTTTCCCACTAGCAGGCTAGGGCATCCACTTTCCAGGCCTTGCTGTGAGGTTTCCTGGTGTAGAGTTTTCTGAGCTGGTGGTTGTAGGGGGAGGCAAATAGGTCCACCTTCGGGGTACCCTATTTCCTGGGTCACAAGGCTGAAGGTGTTGTGGTTTAATTGCCACTCATGTGAGTCTAGGAGATTTCTGCTTAAGTTGTCTGCCAGAGAGTTTTGTTTACCTGGCAGGAATTGAGCTTGCAGTTGAATATGCATGGCTAAGGCCATGTTCCAGAGGGTAATGGCCAGCCTACAGAGTGGGTAAGAGTGAGTTCTCCCCTGCTTGTTGATGTACCACATCACTGTGGTCTTGTTGGTTTTGATTAGTAGAGGCCTCGGAAAGAGTAAGGATCTGAAAGCTGTCAGAGCATGCTGAACAGCTAGCATCTCTTTTTGGTTGATGTGCAGATTAATTCGATTTGGGCTCCAGTGGCCCTGAATGCACCTGCTGTCCAGATGAGCACCCCAGGCATAGTCTGATGCATCTGTGATTAGGGTCTGGGTGGCATGGGGTTGTGTAAAGTGAAGCCCCTTGTTGTGGTTGCATGCTGCTGCCCACCAAAGGAACTCTTTCCTTAGACAAGGTATCACAGGTATGATAGTTTCCAGGTCCTGATAATGTTGGCATCAAAGACTTTTTAAGTACCACTGAAGTTTCCTCATATGCAGTCTGGCATATGGAATTAGTAGAATGCAGGAGGCCATGAACCCTAGAGCTTGCAGGACTTTCCTTTCGGATAACTGGGTTCTGGTGGCCATTTGAGAGAAGTAGCCTGTCAGATAGGTTTGTTTTTCTAGAGTAAGGAATGCCATCTGGGATGCTGTGTCCAAGCTTGCTCCCAGGAATACAATTATTTGACTGGGGACTAGTTTGGATTTCTTTTCATTGATAGTGTACCCCAGGGAGGTTAGAAGGTCCTTTACAAATGTCAGGTACTGCAACAGCTTTTCTTGACTGTCTGCCTGAATCAGGCAATTGTCTAAGTAGGGATAAATCTGAATATTTCCCTGTCTGCAATAGGCAATGGCTGGGGCCAGACATTTTGTGAATACTCTGGGAGCAGTGGATAAGCCAATGAGAAGTGCAGAGAACTGATATTGCATAGGTCCTGCCCTGAAATGTAGATATTTCCTGCAGGAATCTCTGATTGGGATGTGCATATAGGCCTCCTTTAGATCTAGAGTGGCTAACCAGGCATCTTTAGACAGCATAGGGAGAAGCTGCTGTAGCATGAGCATTTTGAATTTTGGTACCACCAGGAAGGTGTTTAGAATGGATAGCTCTAAGATTGGGTGCCAAGTGCCCTCATTTCTGGGTACCAGGAAAAGTCTGGAATAAAAACCTTGGCCTAGCAGTTCTGCAGGAACAGGCTGAATTGTTCTTATGGAGAGCAGGGACTGAACTTGGTTTTGTGCCTCTGCCCACATGTTTGGAAGAAGGTCTGGGAACCCTTTTGGGGTTGGCAGCATGTGGAAATAAAATTTGTATCTCTGGGATACTATGTTTAGAACCCATCGAACGTTGGTGATGGAGGTCCAGTTTTTTGCATGGTGGGCAAGTTTTCCTCCTAGGGGCACGAGCAATTGGGCAGAGGTGAGGAGAGGAGTTGAGAAGTCATTGTGAAGTCTTTCCATAAGGGGGTGGCTTAGCACTCCCTGTTTTAGAAGTGGTGGTACTCCATTGCTTAGATCTCTGCCTACCCTGAGACTGTAGTCTGGGGGGTCTGTTTCCTCTAGGTCTAGTTTGAGGTGGCATTGAGGGGGCTGGAAAGGACCAATGTTTTGAGGGGAAATGCCTACTGAATCTTGGAGGCCACACTTGCAAAACATCTTTGTCTGCATAGACTTAGCTTTTTCTTCCATCTTTTTTAAAACCTCTTCTGCTTTGGTGCCAAACAGATTGTCCTTGTTCAGAAGTGCATCCAATAATTTTGATTTGACATGGTCTGGCAAGGGCTGCTCCTTAAGCCAGGCATAACTTCTAAGTACAGAACCTGTGACTGCTGCCCTGCAAGATGCTTCAAGGGCATCAAACCCACATTGCAGGGTATGCTTGCTGATATGGCTTGCAGAATGTATAAGCTCCTGTAATTCTTTATTTTCTGCACAGTCAGGGAAGGTAGATAATTTTTGCTTAATAGATTCCATAGTATGTTGCTGGTATTTCAGCATGTGGAACTGACAGTTTAATACTCTAATGGCAAGAGTTGCAGAGGTGTATACTTTTTTACCCCATCTGTTTAAAGCTTGGGAATCCCTCTCCGAGGGGGTGGGATTCTTAGCTGTAGTTGCTTTTATTCCTTTAGGTCCTTGGGAGATGACCTCTGGGTCAGCAGTAGGATTTTTGAAAATAAATTTGTGTGAGTCAGGGACACTGTAGTACCTGTCAAGTTTCCTGGGAGCAGGGGGTAAAGTATTAGGAGTTAGACTGGACTCCATAAAGACATCATCCACAACATCCAGAACAGGAGGGATAGCTAAGGGTCTGTGCTGTGGTAAGTCTAAAAATTCCCTGAGTCTCTTTTTGGACTGAGGATAATCCTATCATTCCCAATGGAAATGCTCTCTCAAAGTATGTAGGGTTTCACCAATAGAAACATCCACTGGAGGGGAGGCAGAAGGAATGGATTTCTCTGCATCTGAATCCTCATAATCAGAAACCTCAGAGTTGTCAGATAAAGCTGCTGGGGTCAAGTCTCTTTTTTGTTTTAGCAGGGGAAGGCTGGCTTCCCCTAATCATCACGATAAGGTCTTCCACCATTTTAAGCATCTGTGATTGTGGCAAGGAAGCAGGTGCTTGAGTTTGGGTCATCAGTTTTTTAGGCATAGCTTGTACTCTTGGCCTTAGAAACTCAGTAGTTTTAGAAAGAACTGAAGATGCAAAAGAAGTCATTGGTTTGTGTTGAATATCGGTAGTGGGAAGAACTTCCTCAGAAGCCGGTGCCTGCACAGTGACTCTGGACCCATCCAAGGTAGAGACATCCACAGGTTCCATAATCAAAGAAGAGTCTCTCGGCATACTGGACTCCAAATGGGTCTCGGTAGTGGCCTCTGAATCCATCAAAGCAGGCATCAGGGGCTGCAAAAGTGCCTCACTGAGTACCGGCGAACTGGCAACTAGCTTAACGGAACCATTGTCAGCAGTTTTGGACCTGTGTTGTTTGTCTCTGTCTTTATCCTTATGTTTTTTTGGAAGATGGGTAGTCGGATGGCTTACCAAAGCCATTTTGGAATACGGCGATCGAGAACAAAACTATTTAGCTACAATAAGGGCCCGACGATGAATAGTTCAGGCATTGAACAAAGCACAAAACCGGTATCGAAGTATGTCATGGTCTGGGCCTAAACAGGTGACACAGTAAGAATGGAAATCTCAGTGTGGTATTTACTTTCCACAGGCGAAACAATTGTTAACTTTTTCTGACATTAGTTAGAGCAAGAAAAAAGGATTCCCAATGGGGAACTTGGCTTTAGAAGACTTCAAATTGATTCACTTTCAGAAACGAAAACTCAGGTAGTGGCCAACTGGCACTCGTGCACACTGCTTCTGCTTCAGGGTCCTCGGCAAGAAAAGACTGATGTAATTGTGTCGGCTGCCTGATTTTATACCACTGACACCCTGACGTCAGTCCTGAAGTGACAGCAAACGACGCAGAAATACTAAGCCTCTGGTATTCGGGCTGACTGATGGCTGCCCCTGGCAGGATAACCCAAGTGTGATGACTGCAACAGTGAAACAAGAAGAACATGAGACTGTGAGGCACATGCAAACCAAATCTAAAGAAGCATGTAAAACATTACAAGGTTTGGTATTAAAATATAATTCAGACACAATTGGTTGAGTCATTTAAGTTAGGTTTTGGACTGATATGCAAAAGGTCTTTGCAGTACAGACACTCAAGCCTGAGTATTGAAGTCAAGTCAAATATCCAGCATTACTCAGGAGGAAAAGACTGTTCCAGTTGATATTATTCAGGAGAATCAGAATATACATGCAATGCTTTGGCTATATTTATCAGCACAGTTATATCTATCAGTACTATTATTGTTATCCAGAATTCAAGAATTTCTACAGACTGTTATTGTTTATCAGCACTGTTGCTGGACACAGTATTTGGATATTGTTAACATCTAATAAAGCATTCTTAACTGAACTATGGCATGTGCAGAATTCATTCTGAAAAGTACAAAAAGACTTGGCCCATAAAAGAGAGATTGCCACCTGCTAAGCACAAATTTAGGTGATTAACAGATAAAGACATTCATTACAGTATCATTTTAATTGTTTCCAGTTAATTCCAGTATACTATAGTCTTATCAATTCTTTCACAGTAAGATGATTTCCCTTGAGGAAATGCATACATCAAAACACTTCATAGCTGCAACATGGACACAGCAAGCAGGCCACATATGGCCGGCACAGCAAAGTACCAACTCAATTTTTAATATAAAGGGCTGGAAAGGGAGAGACAGGAAAGACAGAAATGGATCAAGAGCAATCAGAAGGACATACACAGGTGTAACCTCAGGGGAAAGACATGAGGGAGGATGGAGATATATTTTTTTGTGGGACAGGTGCTCATTTTCCCTTTTTTTTTTTTTTTTTTTTTTTTTTTACAAGCATAGATGTGGACAATATCAATGACCTTTGTGTGAAGGAAAGAGAGAATGTGGAAAGCAGAGGAGGAACAGACCAATAAAGTGCAGACAGAAACAAACAGTGATGGTATAGACACATAAAAAGACAACAGGGGTGGGATGCAGACAGACAGAGAGAGAGAAAAACTGGTAAAAGGGAGGCTTGCACTACAAACGGGATATGGGCAGTGAAACCTAAGGAAGGGGGACAGAATGATTTGGCATAGGGTGGGGTAGAGAGGGCATCTCTGACCAGCCCACAGGAAAACCCATAGATACATTAGTCATATCTGTGGCGCTGGCATCACAGGTAGTCTCTATGTCTGATGGCATGATGGTTCAGGCCAGATAGTTGAGTGATTCTATCAGCTGCACCAGGAGGCATTCTACATTCTAGTGTAAGAGTCCAGCTTCCTGCACACTTCACGTGACCAGCCACTGCACCTAATGCCAGGTGGCTAAGACAGATGTCTCTAGACCACTATCAGATGAACAGCCTTTGCCCACTCCTGACAGGTGGTGATCCAGCTCAAGGCACATTAGCTGAAGTACACCCAGGTGGTTGCTGACACTCCATATCCTACAACACAACTGAACCTGTAGATTGTGAAGACAGAAACAGAAAAGAAAAATACAACATAATATATGCGTATGTCAAATAGGGTTTGATTGTAAGTCAAAGAAATAACATAGTACACAAATCACACTACCAGGATAACCTGTCAGACTTCCATAGACAGAGTCATACCCACCCTCTTGAAGGTGATTTCTTTGGCTGTTGGAAGAGAGAAAATATTCTGTGCAATGTGCATCTGCCAGCAGAAGACAATGGAAACAACAGATAATATCCTGAAAATGCATTGTAAAAGCTTCTACAAGGCTTTACTGGAAAATGCTGTTTCACTCTCCCTATTCTAGGCCTCCCACTGGTGGCAGAAGGTCAAGATAGCATCTCTGTAGGCCACTACCTGGCTAGCTCAGTCGGTAGAGCATGAGACTCTTAATCTCAGGGTTGTGGGTTCTTTTTCTCCTAGCAGCTAGTTCATAGCAATACACTATGACTGTAAACTAGTATAGTAATGCCTGCACGGCTTGCCAAAGTGGATAATTCCAGTGGCATCACTCACGACCCCCTAGCAAGCTGGTGCTAAGCATCAGTCTTATATAAGGGGCCATTATAATGTCTGAGCAGGTGCTTCTGATAGTTGCTGTGCAGCAGATACAAGATCTTACTCTTCTGTCTCCACTAAAAAGAAGCTCCTGAATATGCCCTGTGCATTTAATAGGTCAGCATGAGGAGCAAACTGGTAGCCCTGTACACATGGCCTCACATTATGTACACCATGTGACATGCATTGCCAGGCAACAGTGGGGTGTTATGGAAAGAATTACTAGTGTAGAATGATGGCACTACTGGCTTCACAGTATCTGTATATGAGCATAATGTGTACATGCCCTCCAAGCTCAAGAATGGGCAGGGTTGAGCATGATAGCACTGCCTAGGAATGTTAGCACAACATGCTACAGCAGTGATTCAGAGACTATTGCACTAAGTTGCCTCATTATGATAATCACTACACTACCAGGCCCAAAGTAGCATGATAAAAAGCACAGTTACCATATGTTGGAAGACCACATTAAATGAGCAAGTCAGGAAAAAGGTATTCAATGGAGAAGAGTTTGTACTTAAGCTATAGGCATGATTAAAGAAGGTAAGATAACTGGTAATGTACTCTAGCACTGAGTATCCATGGTGCATGACAGCAACAGGGACAGATAGGTATTTTGGGTGAGGTAACATAGCACAGGAGGATACTGTCCAGCTGGAGAGGCTCAGAGAGAATGTAATTTAAGGGCATGATTGTTTAATGTCCAGATGGGAGCTCACACTGATAGAGAACACAACACAATGGAATGGCAGGTTACTGTCTAGTTGGGGGGCCCTCCCCAACACAGAACACAGCATAAGAGAATGATAGGTTACTGTCCAACTGCAAGGCCACACTGCAGGCTATGTGCAATAAAAGATATTCTACAGAGGAAACAAGGCCTCCTGTACATAAGTCATGGCATGGCCATGTGCACAGAGGAAAGTGAGAGGCACAGATTATGCACAGCCATCAGCATATTGCTGCAAGAAGGTGGGTGGTTGTAATAAGCTTATTGTTGTTGTCAGTATGGAACATGGTTGGAACGGTCACAGAACAACAGTAGACAGGGATGTGACCAACAAATATAGGCAGTGGGACAATGCTGAGACACAGGGTTTTACTGAAGAGACATGCTCTTGTCTAAACACTCATGCACCTTATTATGGGCCTAAGAGAAAGGTAACAGTTAAATAGCTATCTGAGACAGAAGTGTTTCTACGGGCTCTATACCCACATGGCATGTGAATTCCTAAAAACAGTAAAGCCAACAAGGTTTTCTGGGACTAGGTGTAGAAGGACTAGTGCAGACCATCAATGCAGTGGGTGACCATAATAGAACAGTCACACAGGTTTATTGTAGGGTCACTGATATGGTGCTGAATGCCAAGACCAAGGCACAGGACATTCCTTAGAAAGTACAGTTGTGTACACTTACCATAAATGTAGATGCTTCAGTGTATTCACTGTTGCAGTCATCACCTTTGGGTTATCTGCTTGCAGTAGCCCTCAGTGAGCCTGATTATCAAAGTCTTGGGCCCTGCATCGGTTGCTGTCTCATCTTCCATGATGTCAGGAAGTCAGGGGTATAAAGCATGCAGCCGACACCATTACATCAATTTTTCTTGACCCAGATGTCAGGTGCCTCCATAATGGGAAGCAATTATATACAAGGTTACACCTCCAACAAAAAAGCAAATACACCAAAAAGCTTTAAGCGTAGTAAACAAGAATAGAGGTATAGTCAATAGAAGTCAGGGGACTGGAGGGAGGGTAACTAGGACTGCAACAGTAAATACACTCGAACATCTACATTTATGGTAAGTGTACACAACTGTACTATGTTCTTCATGTTTCACTGTTGCAGTCATCACATTTGGGTAGATTCCCAAAGCTAAGGATAGGAGGAGGTAATCAGATAGCATTAGGACCAGCTATAAGGCCCTGCAAGACTGCAGTGGCAAAGCCAGATCTGGATTTAGAAAAAAATTGGCAAGTGGTAATGCTTGGTGAAGGTATGTACAGAACTCCTGGTAGCAGCTTCTAGGATGTCCCTGGTAGGGACACCTCTGAGAAAGGCTGTAGAGGTAGATGCAGCCCTGGTGGAATGTGGTCTTATTCTCTGTGGGGTAGGTTTTCCATGGTGCATATAGCAGAAATGAATACAATGGCCTATCCACTTAGAAATGGCTTGCTTTGAAATGGCCTTCCCCTCTGCTCCTGCAGCAAATGCAACCAGCAGCTGTTCAGATTTCCTGAGAGGTTTAGTCCTGTGCAAGTAAAATCTAAGTTGTCTGTGCATGTCCAAGGAGTACAGTATTCGTTCTCCTTTGTTCTGTGGATTAGAAAAGAAGGTTGGCAAATGAATGGACTGATTAAGGGCCACACTGGATACCACCTTGGGCATGAAGGAGGGATTGGTCCTGAGGGACACCCTGTCCACATGAAAGACGATGAAAGGCTCCACTGCCATGAGGGCCTGTAATTCGGACACCTTTCTTGCTTAAACGATGGCTAGAAGGAAGGCTGTTTTCCAAGAAAGGAATTTCAACTCTGCATTTGCATCTGGCTCAAAGGGAGGTAGAGTGAGCTTTTCCAATACAAAGTTAAGGTCCCAGGCTGGAGTAGGGGCTCTCCTGGGTGGTCTTAAGTTTTTCGCCACTCTGAGGAATTGCTTCAGCAGTGGATGAGAGAAAATGGGTGGTTCTGTATTGTAATGAGCTGAAATGGCTGAGGCATGAATTTTGATGGAGGAAAAGGAAAGGCCCTTGTGAAGCATCTCAGTTAAGTATTGAAGAATCTGAGGTAAATTGGGTGCTGAGTTTGGCTCCAGGAACAGAATCTTTTCCATTTTTCGGCATAGGATTTTGTAGTACTAGGCCTCCTTGCCTCCAGAATGACATCCATCACCTGCTTACTGAGGGATGGTAATGGAGAGATCAGGTAATTAACCAGGCTGCCAGGTTCAGGGTCTGAAGCTGTGGGTGCAGAATCTGGCCCTCCTGCTGGGACAGCAGGGCAGGGGTCTGGGGCAGGTGCCATGGTACCAGCAGTGACACACTGCACAAGAGGGGGTATCAGTGTTGGTGTGGCCAGTCTGGTGTAATCAAGTATTGTCCTTGGTTTGTCCTGTTTGATCTTTAATAGTACATTGGAGAGGAGAGGCAGAGGGGAAAAGGTGTAAACTGATAAGTTTTTCCATGTGAACTGCAGGGCGTCCACTTTCCAAGCTTTTTTGTGGGGAGTCCTTGTGCAGAAATTGTCCAATTGGTAGTTCTGGGGGGAGACAAACAGGTCTACCTCTGGGCTCCCCCATTTGTTTCTCAACATGTTGAATATCTTTGGTTCCAGTTTCCACTCGTGTGGGTCCATGAGATTTCTGCTTACATCATCTGCCAGTGTATTTAGCTTTCCTGGCAGGAATTGAGCCTGTAGGTGTACTTGGTAGCTCAAGGCTGTGTTCCACAGAGCCATGGCTAGTCTGCAGAGAGGGTATGAGTGGGGTCCCCCCTGCTTATGTACCACATAACAGTGGTGTTGTCTGTCTTTATCAATAATTGTCCTGGAAGAATGTGGTCCTTGAAGGCTGTCAGAGCATTCTGTACAGCTAACATTTCTTTTTGATTGATATGCAGGTGCATTTGACTTGGGTTCCATTTGCTCTGAATACACTGCCCTACCAAGTGAGCCCCCCATGCATAGTCTGATGCGTCTGTTGTTAGGGTTTGGGTGGCAGGGGGTAGAATGAATGGCAGCCCCTTGTTTTGGTGGCAGGCCTCTGCCCACCAAAGGAACTCTATCTGTAGACAAGGTATGATAGGAATCATTGATTCTAGATCTTGAGAATGTTGACACCATAGGCTTTTTAGATACCACTATAGTTTCCTCATATGCAGTCTTGCATATGGAATTAATAGAATGCTGGAGGCCATGAACCCCAGGGCTTGCAATATTTTCCTTGCAGATAGCTGGGTCTTTGTGGCCAATAGTTTGAAGTAGGCTGTCTTTCTCTGGCATGAGGTAGGCCATTTGAGAAGTTGTATTCAAGCTTGCTCCCAGGAATAAAATTTGTTGGCAGGGTACAAGATGTGATTTCTTTTCGTTTATGGTGTACCCCAGAGAAGTTAGTAATTTCTTTACAAATGCCAGATGATTTAATAGTATGTCCTGGCTTTCTGCCTGAATTAGACAATCATCCAGGTATGGGTATATTTGAATATTTCTTTGCCTGAAAAGTGCAATGACTGGAGCTAGGCACTTTGTGAATACCCTGGGCACAGTAGATAAGCCAAAGGGCAGTGCAGAGAACTGATAGTGCATGTAGCCTGCTCTGAAGCGTAGGTATCTTCTGCAAAATTCCCTTAATGGGATGTGCGGGTAGGCTTCCTTTAAATCCAGTGTTGCCAACCAGGCATCTTTGCCTAGCATGGGAGGCAGCTGATGAAGAGTTAGCATCTTGAATTTTTGGATTACCAAAGGCACCAGGAAAAATCTTGAGTAGAAACCTTGCCCCCATTCATCTTCTGGATCAGGTTGAATAGCCCTGATGCTTAAAAGATAGAGAACTTGCTTTTGAGCCTCTGCCCACTGATTTGGGGGTAGGTCTGGCCAACCATTTGGGGATGGTAAGGAGTGGAAGTAGAATCTGTATCATTGGGAAACTATATTTAAAACCCATTTGTCCTGGGTAATGAGTTCCCAATTTTTTGCATGCAGAGCAATCTTTCCCCTTAAAGGAACAGTCAGTTGAGTAGGGCTTGGAAGATTTTAAAGTTATGTCATTGAGACAGTTTACCATAGGGGGGAGTCTTACTACTTCCTGCTTTGGAAGTGGGAGCCCCCCACTGCTTAGGCCTGTGAGTACCTTGGGACTGAAGCCTGGGTGTTCTGCTGGTTCTGGGTTTGGACTGAGAAGGCCTGGAAGAGGCAGGAAAGGACCAATTCTTAGAGGGCCAATGCCTACTAAATCTGGGAGGCTGTACTTGCAGGAAATCTTAAACAGCTTGTGTAGATTTAGCTTTTTCCTCCATCTTTTTAAGTACTTCTGCTTTGTTGCCAAACAGGCAGTCTTGGTTTAAGGGAGCACCCAGTCATTAACAGAAGTGTATACCTTCTTACCCCATCTATCTAGCGCCCTGGAATCTCTATCAGATGGGGTAGGATTTTTGGCAGTAGTAGCCTTAATGCCCTTGGGTCCCTGTGGAATGGTCTCAGGATCCGCAGTAGGATTTTTAAAGAGGAACTTGTGAGTCAGGTACCCTGTAATACCTATCAGGTTTTCTGGGAGCAGGAGGTAATGTGTCAGGGGCCAGGCTAGATTCTGAGAAGGCATCATCTACAATGTCCAGTACAGGAGGGATAGCTAAAGGCCTGTGTTGAGGCAGGAGTAAGAATTCCCTAAGCCTCTTTTTATTGTCAGAGTAATCCAGGCTTTCCCAGTGGAAATGCTCCCTAAGAGTATGCAAGGTTTCACCAAAAGAGAAATCCTCTGGAGGGGAAGCAGAGGGAATGGAGTCCTCTACATCAGAATCCTCATAGGTAGATGAGGGCAAATTCTGGTCATCAGAGAAAACAGAAATTTAAGAATCCTGATCAGAAGAATCCAAAGGAAAATCAGTCCTAGGTCTCTTAGAGGGGGAAGGGTGGCTTCCTCTGATTAGAGTAATAAGGTCTTCAGCCATTCTTATCATTTGTTTTTTAGGCATAGGGGCCTGACCATGCAGTCTGGGCATCGGTTTTCTAGGCATGGATCGAATTTTAGGCCTTGAAGAAGAAGATGGTGTTGGTTTAATATACAAGTCAGTAGGCCTGAATACTTCCACAGAAGCCAGTGCCTGCACAGCGGCTCCGGACTCATCCAAGGTAGAGACATCCGCAAGTTCCACAGTCGAAGAAGCATCTCACAACATACTGGACTCCTAATGGGTCTCAATAGAGGCCTGTGAATCTGAAGTAGCGGGTATCAGGGGCTGCGAAAGTGCCTCACTGAGTACCGGCGAACTGGCGACTAGCTTAGGAGAAGCATCATCGGCAGCTTTGGACCTATGTGGGCTGTCTCTGTCTTTATCTTTGCATTTTTTTGGAATATCGATAGTCGGGTGGCTTACCGAAGCCATTTCTGGATAATTGAACCGAGTACCAAAATATTTGGATGCGTACATGAACCGACGACGAATAGTATGAGGTTTGAATAAGGCACAAAACCGACAGTGAGGTACATCGTGGTCTGGGCCTAAGCAAGGAATGCAGTACGAATGAAAATCTTTATGAGGTATTTGCTTTTCACAAGAAATACAATTGTTAAATTTTACTGACATTGGTTTAGAGCAAGAAAAAGGATCCCCAACGGGGTACTTAGCTTAGTTGAAGACTTTGGATTTGAAACTCGAAAACGAAAATTAAAGGAGTCGGACGACCAGCACTTGTGAACTGCTTCTGGTTTGGGCACCGCACAGCAAGAAAGACTGATGTAATGGCATCAGCTGCATGTTTTATACCCCTGACTACCTGACATCATGGAAGATGAGACAGCAACCGATTCAGGACCCAAAACTTTGATAATCAGGCTGACAGAGGGCTACTGCAAGCAGGTAACCCAAATGTGATGACTGCAACAGTGAAACATGAAGAACATCAGTTTCACCACACCAGGTGGACCACTAATGCAGCAGCTGTTTTATTTGAACAGTAACATGAGTAAATATTACCTGAACAGTGTAGACTTGATTCCATTTAAAAGATAGCTACAAGAGAAGTATCACAAGATGTCAGCATTCAGTCCTACAGTTTTCACTTTCTCTGTAGGTGACACCATTTTTCATGGCCTCATGGTTCTTTCTATGTCATTGTGTTTATCAGCTTTAACCACTGTGGAAGTCTGCCATTCCTTTGTAACAGACAACAGAAAGTGTTGTAACACTGTGATATGGATAAGAATTCAGCTATTTATATACAACAATGAATAACATTAAGTATGTTGCTTTTTTGTATAATTTAGATTCATGTAAGACAGCTTCTTCTACAAGTTTAACAATATTATGTTTGCTTATATTCTTGCCTGTTAGTTTTTTTCCAAATATTTTGTAATATTGGTGTGGCTTTCAAGTATCAAACTCTGCATTTGGAACTGTTTATTCAAAGAGTGAAAACTGCAATGTAGCCTTAATTTTATGACTCATAATGACAAATGTATTTGCATTAATTATAGGTACACAGGTACTGTCATTAAAGCAATGAAGGCATTTTACACAGTTTTGCACTGTATAGGGAAGGAGTTACACAAGCAGCTATGTTTCCATTACTCTCTTTCTTACACAATAGTGTGGTAATATATGATGACCTTGCTTCAGGACTACTGAACAGAAATTTAGCTAAATCTCTAATGAGTGCAAAGATCTGAGTTAGTGGCTAAAACACTTTAATGCTTAAAATTCCTACTGCGATATATAATCTACTTTTCTGATTCAGCAACAGGCATTTCTTCAAACTCATCTCTGAACCATTAATTACAGTATGATAATTCAGCTATTAACACACATACTTTTCAGTATGAACACAGTCAAATTTAAGACAGTGTCACAAAAATTGGGGACACCACTTTCAGACAATATCTAGCAATGTTTTTGCAGGAACTTTCTAATTCCATGTGCATCATCCTAGAATATCTGAAACTTTTCGTAAAGATATTCAACCATATCAGTAGCAGTACTTCTAAATGTTTTTAACTATTTTCACATTAATTGTATGAAGTATGAAAACACTCTTACAGTCCATTCTTTCATCCATAAAACACTCAACCTTGGATTTTTTCACATATTTGCCTGCTTTTGTTCTCCTATTAAAACCTTAGACCAGAATAACACATTTTTCTTCTCTCTTCCTTATGTTACTTGCTATATTTAGACAAAAACTTTGCTGTGACAGTAAAGCATTCAACTTAGCCGCAAGATCCAAAATTCTGTTTCCAATCACACACAGCCAGCTACCTTAATTACAATATTCATCAGCAACCTAAAATATTTTTCTTATCTCCTGGGAATGCAAATGCTTCAGTGGAAATACTAAAAGAGAAAGTAAAGTATAGTTAAGGTAGTGCTGAATTTAAGACTACATGGTGAATCTATAAAGGACATTGTAACCTTTTATTTTTTGTTTTATCACTCATATGCATACCTCCCAATTGTCTAGATATTCACAGAATGCCCAGATTTTTGCCTCATATTTGTGGCCTGTTCCTTATAAAATTTGTGGGTTTCTGGCAAATCATTGAGGAATTAAGTCACTATAGAAAGACATGCATTAGAGTTTCAGACTTGATATACTTCAGAAAATGTATGCTAATACAAATCCTGTTATTCTAGCAATGTTATAAGTTTATAAGAGCATATTTTAAATCTGTCAAAATTTTTTGGCCTTTACCCCCACCCCCTTTCTTTTAGGCTTTGTCCAAATTTCTTGTGCTAAGAGGTGTACTCATATACATTTAAGGTTGCCACTTTTTCAGAAGCCCAAAGTAGGACATTTTTTTGTGGAAACACGAGATTTTGCAGGACAAACCATACCTATATCCACTGAAAAAGGACAACTTTATTTTTTTGCCAAAATAAAAAGTTTGTCCTCATAGCATATGTGTTGTTTATATTGTTTCATATAATATTTAAGCATTTCACATATAAAATAATGTTTATGCAAATGTTAAAGAAACATTGGAAAATATTTTTCCCTAAAATCTCAGCACATTTGCCATTTTTAATTTTTTTGCAGGATATAACTGCCCAAATAAAGAATTTTCTGTGCAAAGAGGGACAGGAAGTAACTCTATATTACTTTCCTCTTGATTTTTTTCTGCTACTAAAATTCTGATCTGTGAATCTATTATAAATATTGAGCATGGCTGAAAAAGTATTATCTGGTTCAGCCTGCCAACCTAGAGTATTTAGGGTAAATATAGCTTTAACTACATTAGAATGTAGCTACGCAAAGTAACACTGAGAAATGTTTTTAGGACAATGTAGACTTAATTCCTTTAAAAGGATGGCTGCAAGGAAGTCATTGTTCCACTGTATTCACCATTCATCAGACCTATCACTTGTTCAGAACTCATTGTAAGCACTAAATAAGCTACAAATTACTACAGCACTCAACTTTCCTCACTTGTTTGGAGGAAAACAGTTTTTAGTACTTAATAAATACGCAGCTATCCAGGCATGTCTAAGGGTCAGCTCCTGGTGTTTTCTCCTGTCTACCTGATGAATCTGGGCATCTTGGGGCAATGCAGCAACTTCCTCATGTACACAGACAACCCTCTCCACCTACCACCCAACACTACAACCAAACTGGAAGCAAAACTCTCTTCACCCAAGACTGGATTAGACAGTCAAGAGGAGAAGGTAAACACTTGCACCACACCACACTCATCACATAGCCTCTCAAAACCTACACCATCAAAACACACACAGAAACATGAAACACACACCTACATTCGCAGAGGCTCTCAATAAAAATCTGCTCAAGCAACAGAGACCTCCAAAGCAGAAATGCAAGCAACCTCCACCCCCCAACACAACCCAAATGACACATAGCCCACAAACTCAGTGTGCCACTCAACCACAGCCCATAAGGCATAGCAACGTACCCAGCACTCTAGTCATAGGTGACTATAGTCAGGCACACTGATGTTCCACTCACCAGGCTAAACAAGGAGAAAGTTACTGTCAGCTGCCTGTTGGGTGCCAGGATCCGCCACATAACGTATGCACACAGGTCACTCCACAATAAGTACAAATATGACTCTGTCATTGTCCATGTTGGAGTGAATGACCTGAGACGTACCTCCCTGGACTACATGAAAAGAGACATGGAGGAGCTCTCCGATCTTGTAGCCCAGGCAGGTATGACCCTAGCGATGAGTAGCATCCTGCCATCACCCAGAATGATACCACAGTACAGGGACAAAATGATTGACTTCAGCAATTGGCTAAGCTTCTGGTGTCTTTCTAAGGGGATCCAGTAATTGTCTGCCTGGGATGACATGATCGACAGACCATGATGCTTTGCCAGAGATGGCCTGCACCTGTCGCCCTTGGGATTCCAGGTACTGGCTAAGGGTCTTGCAACCCCTATAGTGCCTTTTTTAGGCAAGGTTCAAATGACAAATTCACCACCTTATCAGGTACAAACAAGCAAAATCTGAGGGTAATGCTACTCAATGCTAGAAGTCTAAACCTCAAAATGCATTCATTTGAGGCACTCCTTAAAATGGAGAACATCGACATCTGTGCAGTGACAGAGACCTGGTTCAAGGCTCCAGAGAGAACCCCTGCATTACCAGGTTATAATTCATACCACACCCTTCGGCCACCTAACCTGGACCGAAACACTAAAGGCGGAGGCGTGTCCATATTCATTAAGAATATCCACACTTCCAGGCTAGTTGCTCAGCATAATGCATCCAAGATTATCCAAGTGCAACTAACTCTGGGCAAGACCACAGTCCAAATTGTAACTTGCTACAGATCCCCCACCATGCCCCAGGATTCACACTTCTCACTTCTTGATACACTGGAAAATATTAGGGTACAACCCAACACCCTAATAATGGGTGATTTCAACTACCCCACCATTAACTGGGAAAACTACTTATGTACCAACTCTTTTGCTCAATGTTTTCTGGAATTCATAAATTCCAATGCCTTGGATCAACTTATCCACACCCCCACCAGGGGCAGCAATATCCTAGACCTGGTCATTACCAACATGGGCGACTGGTGTTCCACACCAGAGGTCAATTCCTCATTGGTCAGATCCGACCACAAGCTAATCACCCTAGACATCCACATCCCACCCCCACCCCCCATTAGGGAAACCACCATAAAAAGTTTCTCCAAAGCCAACTCTTAAGACAGAAGTGGCAAACTTCACAACACCCATGCAGATGGACAATAGAGGTACGACTGCTGAATCCTACACAAATGCACTTTATAAGCACTTACACGAGTGCATGGATCATGTTATCCCTAACAGAACCAAGATGCTATCCTACAAATAAAGGAAGCCAATCTGGTGGTCCCCTGCCATAAATAAACTCTACAACAGAAGAAAGAAACTGTTGCAAACAAGAGTAAAATCCCATGATTGGAGAAACTCCCTGGTCAGCCTCAGTAAGAAGCGGAGATCCCTCATAACATCCTTCAAAGCTAGTTATGAAAACAAAATTGCCACTGATTCTAAAGACAACCACAAAGCATTCTATAGCTATGTCAAGAATCTCAATGGCAACACTCAGATCTGCTCTAAGTTACAGCACAATGGGACTAAATATACAGAACCAACTGATATTGCCAACATCCTGGCAGATAGGTTCAGTGTTAACTTTACCCCGTCACCCCCTAAAGGGTCCATCTCTATACCGGAAGAATGCAAAGTTCCTGTAATCACGGATGCACAGGTAAAAACCACACTCTCCAAAGCCAAGAACACAGCATCCATGGGACCTGGCAAAATCCCAGGCTGCATTATACATGAACTGTAGAATGAACTGGCACCCCACCTAAGCACCATGTTCAATCATAGCCTCAACTCAGGCTTTGTGCCCACTGAATGGTGCACAGCAATGGTTATCCCACTCCACAAAGGAAGAGCCACCACGGACCCCAGGAACTACCACCCCATTAGCCTAACGAGCCTGGTCTGCATGGCCATGGAACATATCATCATTGATCTTATATACAAAGACATTGTTAATCTCCAAACTCTGTACCCCACCCAGTTCGGGTTTGTAAAAGGCAGATCATGTCTCCTAAACCTGATAGACTTCTTTGAAGCAGTCACCAAAGCTGTAGACGAGGGTAAGGTGGTTCACACAGCCTATCTAGATCTCGCCAAGGCTTTTGACACCATCCCCCACTCTGGAATTATAGATAAACTCACCAAACTAGGTATAAATCTCTATGTCACAAGATGGGTTGCCAACTGGCTCACTGACAGAACCCACACTGTGAAAGTAGCAGACTCCAAATCTGACTTCATACCTGTGACAAGTGGAGTACCACAGGGTTCAGCCCTGGGTCCTCTCCTGTTTGGTATCTACTTTTCTGAAGTACAGGCTAACACAGAAGGTCTTTGGCTAACAAAGTTCACAGATGACTGCAAACTAGGAGCCATAATTGAAACTTCTGATGCTGTGGACATCCTACAAAAGGGCCTCACAGAGACAGATGCCTGGTGTCAAAGCCATGGTCTCAAGCTCAATGCCAAAAAATGCATTGTCATACCCTTTTGTAAAAACTCTGTACCCATGAGCTACCACATAGGTGGTAGTCTACTTAACACCAAAAGTGTGATAAGATACCTTGGGACACAGGTGGACAGTAGTCTCCCCTTTGATAATCACATCGCCACAGTAGTCAGGAAATCCTTCTACATGGCACACCTCATCACAAAAGGTTTCTCATCAGGAAAAAAGAGGTCATTGTTCCCCTCTACTCGTCACTCATTAGACCCATTATAGAGTACAATGCCCCTTTTGGTATGTACCTCACAAGACATCTACAACAACTGGAAAGGCCACAGAAATACCTCACAAAGAAGATTACCAGCCTCAAACAGATGCCCTATGCAAACCGTCTCAAAAAACTCCAGCTTTACCCCGTCGCATATCGCCTACTCAGAGGTGATCTCTGCCTAACATACAAAACTATGTCAAACCCAGAGCTTTTGGACATGCTCCACTTAAAGATATCCCAATCCCTCTGAGCTACACTCTCTAGGGACCTAAAGCTTGTCACTACAATAAACAGAACATGCTGCAGGGATAGATTCCTGTCCCAGAGAATTTCCATACTCTGGAACAAACTACCTATCTATATCAAACAAAGCTCCTCATTAGCACTCTTCAAGTAAAATCTTGATGATTGGATGGTAAATAGGAAATTCACCCCGGGATCACCTCTGTGGCTCCGCTTGACAGGGTCACAGGAAAATAATTTTCTTGGGTGGAGAAAGCCAGGGTACCTTTTTGGCTAGGCTTATATAGGCCCTAGGGCCAATAGCCTAATACCTACCTATGATTGAGTACAATGCCCCTTTGGTATGTACCTAACCAGGCATATCCAACAATTGGAATGTCCACAGAGGGTCCTCACTAAAAGAATACAGGGCATAAGTAATATGTCCTATACAAACTGCCTCAAGGCCCTATCCCTGTGTTCTGTCTCCTACAGGCTGTTGATGGGAGATCTAAAGCTGGTATACAAGGAATTATCAGACCCAACTGTGATGGACCTCCTGCATATCTGCAAACAAACACCACCAGAGTTACCCATTCTAAAGACTTAAACCTTGTCTGTGATAAAAATATGACCTGTTGGAGAGACAGGTATATATCACAGAGACTACCCATTTTCTGGGACAGGCACTCCATCCATGTGAAGCAGAGTTCCTCCCTAACCCAATTCAAGTGTAATTTGGACAACTGGATGAGGAACAGGAAATTCATCCTTGGTTTGATACCTATGTCTCTAATGGACACAGGTAGCCTGTAAATGGTACATCTTCCATACCCCTGCTTGTTAAATGTTTCAACTCCAAGGCCTTACTTACACTTTTTCAAGGATACCAGAACTTGCCAGAGATTTGAGATGCATGGCTAGGCTTAAAAAGGCGCTTGCAGTTGTTAGCATAATAAATACCTATGAGCCTATGAATCTAAGTGCCACAAGGTTTCAGAATTCTCTGTAAGTGACATTGGTTTTCATGTCCTCCTTACATTTCTTTCTATTAAGTCATTGTGTTTGTCAGGTTAACCACTGCAGACATCAACCTGGAAAATAAAGAAATAAACAAGCAAGTAAATATACAAACTTATTCACTCACTCTTTATTACACTTCTGCCACTCACCAAAACAAACTATTACTCATTCTACGACTGAGAAAACTCAGTTTACTACTTTTTTCCTATTCTAGAAGATCTGATTCACTCTTCTAAAGTAATTCTGAAATTGGAAATGACAATCCAGCCATTCCTCCAACATGAACAGAGAATTCACATACAATTTAAAGAACCCGAGAAACAATCTAAAAGTACAGCATTCATGCAAAAACATGAAAGAAAAGTGTTTCTGAAGCTGCTGTAAACTTAATAAAATGTTAAACTGCATAAATAAATAATTATTTAAAGAAAATTATCTCTGCAGTTTAAATATGAAAGAGTTAATTGAACTAACCACTGAAGTCAAGCTTTAGCATTCACAGAAAAGTAAATATTTCTTTTTGCTTGAAACTGATAATTTTAAACCTATTAAAGTAACATCACTAAAATAAAATGTAACCTATTTTCTTTTCAGGATTCATATTTCTCTCTCCCCTGGATAAAAATTGTACAGTCCAGCTCTGCATTTTATATGAATACTTATGTTATTTATTAACTATGATTTATTTCTTGAACATTACTTACTCTTTTTCCTTAGGGATAACATTTTTCAGGTGTCTTTTTCAACATGCCACTTTCAGAGCTGAGTAGTTCCAATTCATATCTTCACATTTCATGACTGTATTAAGGTTTTCCACATAAGACATAGTTTCTTACAGAATGATAAATATTCTTTTTTTTTCCAACTTGTATTTTATTGCATTTTCAGATTTAAATGTTAACAACAATGACAAAAAAACAGTATACAATGAAAGAAAATGAAAAACATTATACGTTTAACATAAATCACCTATATCATCCTGTCATGACAGAAGAAAAAAGAACTGGTTATCTACTGTATAGTAAATGACATTAGCCAACACAATAAGACATTTATCTAAATAAACTGAGGTAATATAGACATAATATTAGGAAACAAAAGGTGATCAGTAGATAATATAAGAAGTAAATTAAACCTTTGAACTCAACTATTTACAACTGTACAAACAGTGCCACTAATAGCGGAGAGATAAACTTTTACTAATCATATGTTATTTTACAATGAATTATGCTGCTTAGAGATTTTATTTCAAATTTATTAGAGAGAGGGTCTTCCATACCAAATAATGTGGATAATGACATAGTTATAACATAGATATTTATTATTCTAATATGTGGTCTAAGATATTTTTCCATATTTTTAGGAATTGTATTAGTTTCTTTTTATCATTAATCATGAGTTTGTGTAAGATTATCTAAGTGTGGGCCATATTCGTAAATTCTCCCCAGTTTAATTTAGATCTGTCTATCCAGTTTTGAGTAATATATAATTTGACTAGTTCAAATATGGGGATCAGAATTCTTAAATCTGATGTGGGTACGTGAAGTAAGTCAACATGTAGAATCGCAAATTCAAAAAGTAATAAAGCACCAGGCCCTGATGGATTCACATCAAATTTTTACAAGTCATTTGCTCCTAAACTGATCCCCATCCTATGTAAAATCTTTAACCATATAAGCAAGCATGGCTTCCAAGATTTGTACCTAAACAATTCTAAAACTATATTCATAAACAAAATACGGACAATACCAAGCCATTTAATTATAGACCTATCTCCCTCATAAATGTTGACATTAAAATCTACTCCCTGGTCCTAGCAAATAGAATTAAAAAACTATTACCTAAAATTATATCCCCAGATCAGTCTGGCTTTATGTCAAGGAGACAAATATGGGATAATACCCTGACCCTCGATGCAGCCATACACCTTCTTGAGAAAGACAAATCTCCTAGATACCTTTTGGAATTAGATGCTACTAAAGCTTTCGATAGGGTCAACCTTGAATTCCTTTTCTTGACTCTAAAACAATTTAGTATCCCAAATACATTTATAGAAAAAATCAGATCACTATATGTCTTCTTACACCACACTGGTCATAAATAAACTTGTCTCCAATAAAATAAAACTAGTAAATGGTACAAGACAGGGGTGCCCCCTTTCTCCCTATCTTTTTAATCTATATATAGAGCCCCTATTCATCTACCTGGCGCAAAAAAACATTTCACCATATACCTAAAATACTTAATAATAAACTTTTAATCTCAGCTTTTGCTGATGACCTGATCATTTATTTTCAAACACCTAACATGGACTTAGGTAAGATTATAAAAACAATCAGCATCTTCTCAAAAGCCTCCAACTATGAAGTAAATCCATCTAAATCCCTCATATTTCAAATCAACCCATTAGGACAAAATCTCTTCCCTCTCCCAGACACAGAAATTAAAGTTAAAAAGCATTCCACTACTTGGGAATTAACTTCAAACATAACCAAAAAGACTCCTACCAAAATAATCTTCTTAAAACCTGGAGTAACATAGAAAATGACTTGGACAGATGGAAACTAATGAAACTTTCAGTTCTATCAAAAGTGGCAGTAATTAAAATGAATATTTTACCAAAAATAGTATACCAATTTAACACTACCAACGCTATTATTCCTACCACCTTCTTTAAAAAATCAATAAAATACTAAGTTCATATGGTTTCCAAAAAACCCAAGGATAGCTATAACAAAACTTATTTTCCCTAAAGACAGAGGAGGTCTGGGGTTACCAGATTTTAAACTCTACTATGATATAATATGTGCAAATAAACTTATTTTAATAGCCGACCACATCCCAAAATATGCGGAATGCTTTCCAAAATGGGTTAATGTATGGTACGCTCATGTTTTAAAGACTAATATAAATCCTAAATTCATACCATTTATAGATGGATCTAACCTAGAAGATATAAAACTTCATGCCTACATTAAACACAAAATCAAAACCTTTCAATGGCTTCTGTCAGACCTACAACTAAAAAGTGCTTTAACCCTAATACAGCCAATACACTTGAACCCAAATTTAAAAATAGGAAATGAAATGATCAACCTAGATCAATATCCACAAATCAAAGATCTTACAGTCTGGGATCTATATAGACTTAAAAACAGGTCATTAAAAGATATCAAACATCATCTCAACCTTAATAACAAATACACAATAACATTGAGACAACTGGTGGAAAAGATATCTATCTTCAGAGACATCCCACAAAAAATAGAAAATTAACAAACACACAGGCCTTAGTCAAGTTCTTAAAACTTCCAAAAAAAAATGCTGTCAGCTACATACAAGTTAAGCACCTCTATAAAATACCAATCCACCTTTACATCTACTCAATACTGGAAAGACAAGAATCCAGAAATAACTAATGCTCAGCTCTCACAAGCATGGTTTAATAGAATGATAAATATTCTTTTCTCATCAGGGATACACAGTTTTATACAAGCTTCAAAGGTGGACTACACGTTTTCCTTTTTCTCATTGTTTTGTAGGAAAGTCATTATCAAATCAGATATGATCACTGGCCACCTTGACAAAAGGATTAGACCATGCAGTGTTTAGTGTAAACTTTCAGAAGCTAGAAAATAAATTTTGCAATTATGTATGTTGGAGGTGTGACTGTTTTTTTAAGGGGGGTGCTCAAAAGAGAGCTAAGAGGTCTCACTGTCTCAAAGGAGAGTAATTCCTGCATAATATTTTTTTGGAAGTGTGGTTAAGAAGTCCAGTTTTAATTTGCCAGCCATGTCAGATACAGCAGTCTCTCATACCTTTATTTATTATCTGAACTCTTTGTTGCTGAATGATTGTTTCAAATAATTATGTTTGCTTACTGCAATACATTCTCTTGAATAAATTCTGTTCTGGTAGAAAACTGGTCTATTTTGTAACGAAGTCATCATCTGTTGTAAGTCCTGCTTTAAAGACATGCATTTACAGGATCTGAAAATGCTCATTCTCTTAATTTGATCGAAACTAGTAAAATATAGGAAAAGCTGCATGTTAAACCCAGAATTAAAAATTTACAGTTTTGACAAAAATTCCAGAAAGACAAGATTCTTGAACAGGTGTAATTAATTTTTTAGTCATGCTGCATTAAAGGGGTCCTCTTAAGGTTGTTAAAACAGGAGGGATGGCCTCTGGCTTTGATGAGTCCAAGCAAGACAGGTTGCAATACTTTTTTAAGACTCTCTTCATTTTTTTAAACACCTTGATTAAATTATGACTTAAGACATATGCAAGCATAAAAAAGACAGGCATGCGTACATTAAGAAATAAACTATATTGATATTATGTTCATTTACATACATTACATATGTGTTCTTTCTTTATAACAACTATCATTCAGTCCAACATTGCATAAGTTGCTAAATTCCTGCCTTCTCTTAAACCTCTCTCTTCCTCCTCCTCCTGAGCATTATCCTGCATGTATCGATCCCACAAATTTCATTTATTTCTATGTAATTTTCTTCTTCCCTTTTTTAAAAAATCTCAATTGCAGTTTTTTCTCTCTTTTACAATTTTCAATACTACAAAATACAACTGGTTTAGATTTTGATTTCCATTCCTAGTAACTGCTTTTTGGTAGACAAAAGAATTAAATTTAACAAGGCCTTACTATGTCTAGGCAATTTAGATTCTGTGCCCCAGCTAAAAGAATAATTTCCTTAGTTACAGTCATTTGCTCCCCCAATATTTCTGTGGGGAATTTTTAAAATCTGCCAACTCAATATAGTCTCAAAACATGTTACCAGTTATCCCTTTCTTCCACATCAAATCTCCAATATTTGCAATCTACTGGAAGAAAACATCTTTAAAGCCTGTTTTGGGTATAAAAATACTCAGGCAAACACTTCCAAGCAAAAATCCTAAACCTTCTGAACTTTGTTGCATAATTGGGATCCACGCACATGTTCTCCCATTGTTCCATTCTAAACTGCTTTTCAAGTACTCTCTTCCCAATCTTTTCTGAACAAGTCTTGTACTTGTCATGCAATATTTTATATGCTCTACTAATCAGCCCAATTTAACAGCAGGTTCTGTCCTAGATTTAATTAAAAATTCAAACAGAGCAGGACTTTCATTTAAGACTTTCTTATTCTTTTCTCTTTGCCTATAGTCTGATATCAGTTACTGGTAGAGAAGGCAGTCTCTAACATGAAGTCTAAACTTCTTCTTGGCCTCTTCCCATTCTATTATCTTGCCCTTTCTGGTTATTTGCCCCCAGTACCTTGGTTTCTTTGTTAGTTTTCTCCAGTAATTTCCAGCTCCCTCTTGCGTATTTTCTGTACTTCTACTTGCAGTCATCCCTATTGGCAAAATCTCCTTTTACATTAGAGTGTTGGCTTAATTCTTAGAATACTTTCTGCAGCTTTATGGTTGTAATACTCTGTACAGCTTTTATTCTTCTTAAGGATCTGCAAGCAAAAATGTCACTGTCTCTACTTACTTCTTGAACTCACTCTGCTTTATCATCATCCTTTTCCACTTTGAATTTTAGCCTTCTGCTTTTGTTATATATATATATGAGCCGTAACTGAGTAGCTCTAAAATGTCCATTGAAATCAGGAATTCTAAACCACCTTGTTATATTAGGAGGATCAACTTATCCACTTAACTCTTGCCCACTTCTACTCCCAGATAAATTCCTTTAACTCTTCATTAATTATTGTTCACAACTTCTCCTCTGTTTGATAAAAATATGCCTGACCTGTATATAAAAAAGGGACTAAACACACATTCACTGCTTGTATCTTAATACAAATATCCATAAACAAGAGCTACCAGTTTTTCAGTTCCTTAGCTGCCATAACAGAAGCCTTTTAAAACCATACTCCTAAACACTTCATCTTATCATGTTCCCATAAATATGGGTGCTGCTGAACTATCTTCATTAATTTTATATTCCGAAAAGACTTGAAACTCTCAAAATATTCCACAAAATTGAAATGTCCTTTTCTAGATTTATCAAGTTCAAAATATCCTCTTCAAATAAAGTCAACTTTTCTTGATTGCCACACCAATTATATCCTAGATTTTTTTAGTTTTTCAATGGCTCTAAATGTAAATCAAATAAAGGGGAAAAAAGGTAACCCTGCGGGTTCCTCTAGTCAAACAATTTGCTGGACAGGAACCCTCTCACTTTATTTCTTGCCTTTGATCCTTCATATGCCCTTCTAATTTGAATGTATTATTTTAACAGTGAATGCAAATCCTTCCATTGCCCTACTCATAACATTCCAGCTTACTCTGATGAATGCTTTTGCCCGCGTCAGATCCCAAAAACAGCAATATTTTCATACATTCTGCTTCCTTCTGGATCATCATTGTTCTATTAATACTATTAATTTTGTCAAATGTTTGCCTCCCCATGAGAAACACACTGATCCATATATATCAATTATGGCAACATTTTTTGCTGTTTTTTAGCTAGTGTAGACATAAGCACTTTATGATCATGGTTTAAAATTGAAATGGGTCTATATGAAGCAGGAGCTGATGGGTCTTTGCCTTATTTGGGCAATACAGTTACCTTGGTTTTCTTCCAAGATGCTGTGGCTTCTTCTCATTTTATAATACTATTAAACCAAATCTTCCAGATCTTTATCACTTGCTTCACTCCTAACAGCCAAACGTCTACAGGAATACCATCTGTTTCTGGAGACTTCTCTGTAGATTGATTACACATCAACATTCTTATCTCATCTTTGATCTTAAACTATTAGCTGTTGGTCAGAATTCTCCTCCAACATTGGCATAACTACTACTTCCATAGACATTTCTATTTGTGCTCCTTATTGGTTTCCTCATTCTTCCACTTTATACATATTTTCATAAAATTTCTGAGATCTCTTTAATACCTCTGCAGGATCTCTGATCTTGTCATAGGTTCCCTAAGTTTGGCAACAACCCTTTCTAGTGTCTGATGCCTAAGTCATTGTGCTAAAAATTTTTGTGCTCTGGAGTTATCAAAAATAGTTGCTTAACAGCAATCTTTCTAAATTTATGCATATTATCCAAATACTCCCTTGATTTCATTTTTAGCAGTCTGCTGTTGTTCATCTCCTTGTATCATGACAGTCCCCTTATTTAGTAAGGCTTTAACCTTTGGCATCCTTCTATGTTGTTGTTTGTCTTTCGGCTTTTCCCAGTTAGGGGTTGCCACAGCGGAACTCCGGTCTGCTAATGATTGGCAGTAAATTTTCATGAACGCTGAGGTGCCAGCTCGACGTCCAACCTACAACAAAGGCACGCCCATTTATGCATGTCTTTCGAATGCCACCCAACCACGGGGAGGTCATGCAAACTCCACACAGAAGGAACTCCCCACACTCCAGACGAGAATCGAACGGGAGAACCTCTTGCTGTGAGGCAACAATGCTACTGCTGCACCACCGCAGTAATTTTGGCAACCTACTATGCAAATCATATTATTTCTTAACCATGTATCTTTCTGTTTTATTTGTACCCCATTTTAAACTCTTTTCATGTTATTCTCACTCACTAGCTATCCCTTCTGAAGAAATATCTATCTTCCCCCAATAATTCATGAACAATTTCCACTACCCGTTCCTTAAATTTCTCTCTTTTTAACAAGTAGGTGGGAAAGCACCAGTGTCTCACTTTTATATCATTACCCTGCATTTTTATCTTAGTTTTTATTGGTGCAAATTCCGCAATAGTTACTAAATGTTATGTCAAAGCTTTCAATTAAAATGCACATGCTCCTGTGAAATATAAGTTCTTTTCAGTCCAGCCCAGTTATTGTATCTTGGAAAATAACATGTAAATTCTGTCTGAGTTCCTACAACTGAATAGTATGGTCCTCCATGCCAAATATTTTCATAAATTTCTTCAGAAATCTACCCTCTTTTGTTATATTTTCCATTCTATGTCCCCCAGTACATCCTCACTATGGCAAATCAATTTCCAGTCCTCCTATAAATAATATTTATTTATTTAACATGTGTTTACTGAGAAATCCAACTGGGACAGAGTACATCTTCAGCAGAGGCCCAGGAAGAAATGCTGCAGACTCATGCCTTTGGAATTTGGGAAGAAACTGGAGCACCCGGAGGAAACCCACGCAGACTCTGCACAGAAGGAACCTAGCCAAGAATTGAAGTGGAGGACCTCTTGCTGTGAGGTGACAATTTTAACGACGACACCACTGTGCCACCCATATTTCTTGTTGAAAGCTGATTATTTCTCCAAAAATGCTCTTAGGCTCCATAATACCAGTTTTTGGTGGAATACAAATAACTGCCACCGCCATCCCCTTCCTTGCAAATAGTCCTTTACTACCACAAATCTACCATTATTGTCTTTTGTTTTCCTCTTTTATCACCACTGGCCCCATCTAGTAGTTTTATTCCACTTTTTCTTTGTCCATGATATTCTGCTGTATATCAGTCCTAAAATCCTTTCTTTGTAAATTTCACATGCTCATTTGTTTCCAAATGTGTCTTCTGCAGCATTGCTATTTCTTAATTCAGTACTTTTTCCTTTTTGTCTGTACCTGTAAGGCAATTTACATTCCAAGATAATAAAGATAGATTAGCCATTATGATAAAAAGCTATTGTTCCCACCTGTGACGCCCATGCCCTGGCCCAGCAATCAAGGAGCCTCAATCCTCACCACTAACACCAGAGAGAGAATCTCATATAGGAGAAAGGACAACAAATACACGCAGTAAAGTGCAATTTCCCTTAAGAGCACACAGAGATCACAGTCAGTCTGGGGCTGGTTGTTCCCTTGATCTCCAGGTCCCCAATAAGACTCACCACTGGCACAGCTATAGGGTCCAGATCTCAGCCTAGCTGACAAGCTAACTCCCAGTACTCTCTCTGTCCAACCAGCGCTTCATGTCCCTGCCAAAGTAGCTGACACACAAACACACTTTGAGATAAGTATTTATACAACTTCACAGACACTCCTGGGAAAGGCTGACACAGATTCTCCAGCAGTGCCCCTATACCCAGACTATACGGTAGTAATTCCTGCCACCACCAGCTAATAATTATCAGCTACCCAAAGGCCCTTAAAAGGGTGTCCAATTATTACTGTGCAATATTATCCAATAGTAGTGTAACTAAGCAATCAAGGCTTACTGGAAGAGGCTTAGTACAGGATCACTTATAAGCATGCAATGCACACTACAGCTTAATTTATCTCTACATAAACCAGCCACAGTTGAAAAGGATTTAAAAATATTTAATAATAAATACTAAAAATACAAGACAATACTACTACATCACAGTGTTATTCAAGAGTTTGGAGATCACACAGAAACTTAAAATAATTCAGTAGTACAGTTCTGACATAACAGAAAAACACTTAGTCTAATCTTTTCTAATTCCTAGCTATTGCTACAAGAAAATATACTTCTAAAGTATTTTACTTACATAGAGCACAGGCAGTGCTTTGTTGGATGTCCAAGATCAAAATGCTTACAGTCATTCTCTGAGCAATAGCTTTTAAAATCACTAACAAAGATTTATGTTGGGCCCTCCCAGATTACATCATTCACCTTTAGTTCCCATTACATCATTTTTGACACTTAGCCTGGAGTTCTCAGGTCAACAGGCTACATGATTTAGCAAGCTAACACATGCTAAGGAAGCTACAATAATAGAAGACATTTCACATGTACACTCTAGTAATTATTCCTTAAGTTAAAACAATTGAAAGAATGTGCTAGCCCAGACAGGCTGACTCTGAGCTCTACAGATCAAAGGCTAGATTTGAAATAATTTTAACTTCAAAAGAAAGATTTGAAATGCTTGACTTAGTTTTACTTACAGCAGATGGCAATGTTGCTACAGTCTTGAAGTTCAACATTTTACAGTATATTTTTTTCATTTAAGAAACAAGCCTGTATTTTACATTTATATTTACAAATGCCAGAATTCTGTATCAAATTCTATTTGGCTAGGCTGGCAACCTTCACCCTTCTGTACCAGTCTTCAACTTTCTTTCTCTCCCCCCCCCCCCAGAGAACTCTAGCTAGTTTTTCAAGTGCCTCTTAAGAAACACCACTTGAGAGGGTTAGGTCAGAATGTACCTCACCCCATTCCCTGTCTTGAGAGCCCATCTGCATTGGCATTGCAACTCCCACTGCGGTGCTGCACTGACATATATGCTTGCAACCCCAGGCTCCATCTTAGCAACTAGGCGTTTTGCTAGCGGGCTCTGTTTAACTATATTAGGGGGTTGTGATCTGTCATCAAAGTGAATTTTCTTCCATACATATAAGGCTGAAGTTTCTGCAGTGCCCACACTATGGCTAGACATTCCTTCTTCTACAGCTGCATAGCATTCCTCCCTGGGTTGGAGCCTACAAGTGAGATAAACCATTGGGTGCTCTTCCCCTCTGAAGAAATCTGGCTAAGTACACCCCCCACCCCATGGTCTGAAGCATCCATCTGCACAACAAATTCTTTGCTGTAATCTGGACTGGCTAACACAGGGGGGTCCACCCAAAGCTACTTTAAGCTTCTGGAATGCCTGCTTACATGCTGGGGTCCACACTACCTTTATCTGGCCTGTTCTTCCTTGTCAGGTCTGTGAGGGGAGCAGCTATGGTACTATAACTGGGGGCGAACTTTCTGTAGTACCCTGCTGTCCCTAAAATGCCCTGATTTTTGGTAACAGGTGCAGGCCATGCCTGAATAGCTTCGACTTTGGCAGGTTCTGGCCTTATCTTACCACTCCCCACTCTATGACCTAGGTAGGAGACTTTCGCCATACCGACCTGACATTTGCTCAGATTAATGGTCAACCCTGCCCTCTGTAGTCTGCCCAGCACCTCCCTGACATGCTGAAGATGCTTTGGCCAGGAATGGCTGTAGATGGCAATATCATCCAGGTAAGCAAGGGCAAACCCGCCTGCCCCTGCTAGGATATCATCTACCAGCCTCTGGAAAGTTGCTGGGGCATTCTTCATCCCAAAGGGCATCTTTGTGAACTCATACAAGCCAAAAGGAGTCACAAAGGCTGACTTCTCTCTAGCACTGGGAGTCAAGGGCACCTGCCAGTAACCTTTGGTAAGATCAATGGTTGGAAGATACTTAGCCCCACCCAGCTGCTCTAGGGCCTCATCTGTCCTTGGCATGGGGTAAGCATCTGACTCTGTGTGACTATTTAATTTCCTGTAATCAACACAGAACTTGGTGCTGCCATCCTGCACTAGCACCACTGGGGAGGCCCAGGGACTGTTGGATTCCTGAATCATCCTAGTTCCAACATCTCCTGTACCTCCTCCCTCAGAGTCTGACATTCTCAGGTACCTTATACGGGGCTTGCCTAATAGGCCTGGGGTCCTGTATCTACCTGTTTCCCAGTGAACATGTCCCCAAATTCCTGCAACACTGCTCGGATTTCTCAAACCTGGGTAGGAACTAGCTGCTGGGATATTGCTACCCCTTCCACTGAGGTGTCAGCCCGAGCCTCACTGAGGAGATTAGTCCCCAGATCTCCCTCAGACTCCTCCTGCAATCCACTGCAAATGCTCAGCACAAGGGCCTCCCTATCATGGTACGTTTTCATCATGTTAACATGGTACAATTTGTGCCCCTGCCATCTGCATAGCAGTTTCACCATGTAGTTAACATCACTTACCTTTCTTACCACCTTGTAGGGTCTCTCCCAAGTTGCTTGCAGTTTGTTGTGTCTGACAGGGATGAGAACCATTACCTGCTGCCCCACAGCATACTCTCTAGCTTGAGCATTCCTGTCATACCACACCTTTTTCTGTTGTTGGGCTTCTGCAAGGTTCTCCTGGGCCAAGCCCATGAGTTCCCTGAGCCTTGTCCTGAGGTCTAGGATGTATGCCACAACAGACTCCTTGTGAGACTCATACTCACCTTTCCACTCATCTCAAATTAAATCTAGAGGTCCCCTCACCATATGCCCATACAGCAACTCAAAGGGTGAAAAACCTGTGGATTCCTGGGGAACCTCTCTGTAAGAAAACAGATGGGGCAAATATTTGTCCCACTCCCTCTAAAACTGATCTGCAAATGCCCGTAGCATGGACTTGATTGTAGAGTTTAACCTCTTAACAAGACCATTAGTCTGGGGATGGTAAGGGGTGGTCATCATGTGCTTCACCCCACAGGACTTCCACAGACAAGCCAGCAGTTCTGACAGGAAATTGGCGCCTCTGTCGGACAGTATTTCTTTTGGGAAACCCACCCTGCTGAAAATCTGTAACAAAGCATTTGCCACCTTCTCTGACTCAATGGAGGACAAAGCCAATGCCTCAGGGTATCGTGTAGCATAATCCATTACCACTAGGATATATTTTTTCCTTGTGGAACTTGGGGCACTCAGAGGACCCACAATATCCAGAGCTACCCTCTGAAATGGTTCCTCAATCACAGGCAAATGCATCAAAGGAGCTCTCACTTTGTCTCCTGCCTTGCCTACCTTACGGCACTGCTCACAGGTCCTGCAGTACCTTGTTACATCTCTGGAAATTCCAGACCAATAGAAGCTCTGCATAATACGCCTCTTTGTACATATTATGACCATATGACCTGCAAAGGGAATATCATGGGCTATGGTTAGAAGCACCAGATGACAGGCTCTAGGAACTACCAACTGCTGTACTCTCTCACCTTCTAGATCTCCCTCAGGGGTCCACTCTCTGTACAGTAACCCTTTGTCCCAGTATACAGATTCCCCCTTCCCTTGAGAATCAGGTGCCTCCCTAGCTATCTGCCTCAGGCCTTGCAATGTAGGGTCAGAGAGCTGAGCCTGCCTCAACTCACTCCTTGTAACCCTTCCCAGCTCCCCTTCCACAGGAAGTCTGGCATCCACTGACAGTGGTGCCTCACTGTCAGCCTGGGTACTACTACTCACCTCTACCTTTGCAGTCACTCTGTCCAAGGGAACATCAGTACCCACAAGCAGCTGTGGCTCACCTTCAGTCTCACTGCTACAGCGTAGCTCACTCCCTGAAGTAAACACTTCACCAGTCCTGGCTGCAAGTATGCAGTCTGTCTGGGTCTCTAACAGGCAACCAGACCAACATGCTTGTTTCCTAGCCTCACTGTGTGTAACTGCATAAGTACAAGGTACTGCCTCATCCAAATCCTACCCTCTCAGGACATCTGCAGGATGGTAGTTTAGTACCCCTGTTGTCTCAAGACAACCTACTATTGGCATTTTGTCTTTCCCACTTCCACCTTGCCTCCATGGACACCTGTATGCCACATGGCCCCACTAGTTGCATTCAAAACATATAACCCTAGCTCCTGGATGTGTACCTGGACTAATGGCAGATTCTGTTGTGGGTCCCCTTCCTTTGCCAGGTATAGGTCTGACACACACACACACACACACACACACACACACACACACACACACACACACACACACACACACACACACACACACACACACACACACACAAAAGTGAGGTCCCATGGAGGTGGGAGGTGTAGGACCCCTCACTGGAAATCTTAAAAGAAAGTTACCTTTAAGAAAGGTCTTGCAAAGTCTAGAAGAGGCTAAGGAATATATATTCTCCCCACATGAAAATTAGAAATGGCAGCTAGTTGTACTTTAACGGTAGAGGAACTAGCACCTTGTCGAAAGATTCCAGCCAAAAAAATATAATACTGCTGAGACAGGAGCTGTGAAAGGATAAAGTCTCGCTGACGCCCATATGGAGAAATGTTTCCAATTGCTATGATATATTTTTCTGGTGGAAGATTTTTGAGCCGCCACCAAAATGGTCTTAACTGGAGAGGATAAACCAGGAGTCCTAATAATCAATGGAACTAGAGCAGCCAAGCGGTGAGTTTCAGACTGTCTAGGTCTGGGTGCGAAATCCCAGAGGGATGTGAAATCATATGCAGAACCAGATCCAAGATCCATGGTGGAACTACTAGATGAGACCAAAGGGAGGGGAACCAGACTTGACAAGGCCAGAATGAAGCAGTGAGGATTACTGTATTCCCCATCCTGTGAGCTTTCTGTACAAACTTCAGGATGACAGATAATGGAGGATAGGCATAAAGAGACTGGGGGGCCAAGCATGTACCACAGCATCTCTGGGGGCTTCCCCCTGAGGTGGTTCAGAGTGAAGAACTCGCTATATTTCACATTAGAAGGAGATGCGAAGAGATCATAGCAAGGCCGGCCCCACTTGAGAAAGATCTCTTCTGCTACTGAAGGATTCAAAGACCACTCATAAGGCATCAGAATAGTCCTACTCAGCTTGTCCACTAGAATGCTGGACTGCCCTGGACTGTGCGTTGCCCCCAGAAAACGGCCAGTGGAAATTGCCCATTCCCACAGTCTCATGGCTTCTCAACAAAGGGGGTAAGATCTAGTTCCTCCTTGTTTGTTAATGTACCAGACTACTGATATGTTGTCTGTCTGGATCGCAATGGTCCCTAGAGGAAGATAGGCATGTAGAACTTGCAACACTAGAAGCAATGCCCTCATCTCCAGGACGATGATATGCAGACTAGTCTCGGAGGGGACCACATGCCTTGGACAGTCCTTCCCAAACATTGCCCCCCCCCCCACTCTAGCTGGGAGGCATCCATGGTCACTGTGGTTTTGGGAAGAGCTGGAAGAAAGGGGCATCCCCTGACCAGATCTGGGAAAAGAATTCACTACTGAAGAGAGTCCCTGCACCCCAAGAGATATGGGTTGGATGGGATAGAGGAAGATCTAGTAGAGACCACTGGACTGCTAGCGTTCACTGATGGATTTGCACGTGTAGCTGAGCAAGGGGTAGAAGAGTGATTATGGCCACCATAGACCCCATTTCCCAGAGAAATGTCTTTGCTGTAGGAAGATGAACTCAGGGGAAGTCACATACATGAACCTTGAGGTTGTGTACCCTTTCTGGAGTAAGGTAAACTTACATTTGTATAGTATCCAGCCGAGTGACAATGAATTGCAGAACTTGAACAGGGATCATTGAAGATTTGCTGATACTGATGGTGATGTCCAAGCTGTTTGCTAATAGGAAATTGTCCTTGGCTCGGCAGAGTAGATGCTTGGTGGAAGCAGCAAAGAGCCAATCATCCAGGTAAGGGAAGACCTGAATTCCCTGAAGCCTCAGGTAAGCCGCTACAACTGCTATCACTTTGGTGAACACCCTGGGGGTTGTGGTGAGACCAAATGGGAGGGCTCTGAACTGATAATGGAAGCGGAGAAGCCTGAGGGAGCATCTGTCCATCTTGATATGATAGTATGCATCCTGGAGGTTGATTGATCACATCTAATCTTTCTCCTGCAGGTCGGGCAGGATGGACTGAGGAGTGACCATCCGGAATTTCTCCTTGGCTACTGACAGGGTCAAGGTGGATAGATCCAGGATGGGTCTTAGATCACCAGTTTTCTTTGGTACTAAAACAAACCTGGAATAAATGCCTGATCCAGATCGTTCGAAGGGGATGGGTTGGATGACTCGTTTTCTGAACAGCTTGTCAATTTCTAGAGCTGCTGCTTCTCTTTGCATGGGTTGAACATCTGAGAGGCATTTTGGTGGAAGAGGTGGTTCGGTAAATGAGATTAAATAACCTCTGGATATAATTTGCAACACCCAGCGGTCTGATGTTATGGACTCCCATGCCTGCTGGGTGTACTGAAAGGTGACCCCTGATTGCCTCCAGAGAGGATCAGTCAGGCCAGCCTCTCAGGGCTGCTGCATGGGACTGTTCATAAAAGGTTCTCAAAACCCAAAATTCCTCAGACCCCCTCTGCCTCTTGGAAGGCATCTGTCATAATCCCCTCTGCCTCTGGAGGAAGGTCAATCCCGAGTTCCCTGGGATAGACTTTAGGAACCACATCTTCCTTGTCCCCTGCTGATTCCTAGAGAAGGCTTTTTGAGGAGCAAAGAAGCGGATCCTGATGGCAGACAGTGTCTTCCTGTCCTTTGCACTCTGGTCCAATGTGTCACAAACTGTTTTCCCAAACAGGGAAGAACTATCATAAGGGGCATTTGCAAAAGACGCCTTGAAGGGTTCCATGAATTGACACAGCTGGTGCCAGGTCTGATGCCACATGGTAATCCCGGAAGCGGCCACCCTAGTGGCTCCCTCCATAGCATGGGAGAGAAGATGCATGGACGTGTTAGCTACTACTTTGAGAGTGGCCATCCATGTAGAGAAAACCTTCTTGCCCTTCAAAGACATGGGGTCTAGGAGTGACTCAGTGACCTCCTTGACTAGGTCTCGCTACAGTCGAATGACGTGTGCCATGTAGTTCAGCACCCTTATAGTAAAGGTTGCTGAAGCATACACCTGCTTTCCGAGATGTTCCATGGCCCTTGACTCCCGGTCAGGAAGATGGACCATAGAGCTCTTCTGCGCAAGCTCCTTTTTGTTGTGGAAGCCACCACCATAGCATCCACAAGGGACCCCTTGATCCAACTAGTCCTGTCTGGTGGGGGGGCTGACAACTTTGTCTGGGTACCTAGGGATGGGGTCCACGGTGTCCGGTTCCTTCCATGCCTGAGATGTAATGAGGTCTACAAATGGATCGACGGGAGGGGACACCCAGGAAGTAGATGGGCCTGTGCCGAATGCTTCTAAGATAACTTGACTCATCCAAGGTCGGCTTTTGGGCTGACCACCTCCCTGGCAAAGGAGTTCTACTATGTCTCCAAAGGAGACATCCTTGGGGGTGATCGAGGGGAATCTTCCCCTTCCTCCAAGATACTGTCTTCAGAGAGGGACTCTGGAGAGGAGTCCAAGGGCCTCCATTTTGCACGTCCTTTTGCGTGGAACCTCCTCGGTAGGGCTCTTGCAAACCTCTTGTTGCTCTTGTGTGGGGGGCTTCCTGAGGCAAAACCTGCACAGGCTATCCCTCAGATGGCAGGAAGGTTGGGTCCGTAACCAAAACAGAGGGTGTCGGGGCGGAGTCAGAAGATGAGATTGTCACGGGCCTCGATGAACTCAAGAGAACCCTCTCCACCACATCAAAAGCCAAAGGGGAGTGGACATCCTGAAAAACTACCAACAAAGCCGTTCCCCTTGGATCTGAAGGGGGAGCCAGAGTAATTAGCAACTTTTTCACAAACGCCAGATGCTGTAGAAGAATGTCCTTTGCTTCTGCTTGAATGAGGCAGTCGTCCAGGTATGGATATATTTGAATTCCTTTTTGTCTGCAAAATGCAATTACTGGTGCCAGGCACTTTGTGAAGACCCTGGGTGCAGTAGATAAGCCAAAGGGCAGTGCAGAGAATTGGTAGTGCATTGTACCAGCTTTGAATCTGAGGTATCTGAGGTATCTTCTGCAATTTTGTCTGATAGGGACATGCAGGTATGCCTCTTTGAGGTCCAGAGTAACAAGCCAAGCCTTCTTGCCCAGCATGGGTAGAAGCTGCTGTAATGTCAACATTTTGAATTTCGGAATCTCCAGGTAAGTATTCAGAATTGAAAGGTCCAGTATAGGCCTTCAGGTTTTGTCCTTTCTGGGGACCTGGAAGAGTCTTGATTAAAATCCTTGTCCTTGTTCCTGTTGTGGTACTTTTTGTATAGCTCTCATGTCCATGAGGGCTGAAATTTGTTTTTGTGCCTCTGCCCATTGATTTTGTGGTAGGTCTGGCATTCCTTTTAGCTTTGGTAAAGTATGGAAGTGGAATCTGTAACCCTGAGACACAATATTCAGGACCCATTTGTCTTGGGTGATTATTTGCCAGTTTTGAGAAAAAAGTGCTAGTTTTCCCCCTAAGGGGGCTTCCAAAAGGGACGTGCTTGGCGTATGCAAAGGAAAGTCATTGTGACTGTTTCCTGTATGGCTGAGACTTGTCCTCACCTCCTTTTGGGGTTGAGGTGCCCCACTGTCATTGTCTGTTTGAGCCTTGGGGTTGAGATCTGCCTCTTGGGCATCTGTATCTGCCTCTCTGTGGTCTGTCTGATACTGGAAAGGACCAATTTTTTGTTGGCCAATTTCTGCTAAACCGAGGTGGCTGTATCTGTAAGAAATCCTTGACTATTTGCATAGATTTAGATTTATCCTCCATTTTCTTTAACACTTCTTCTGCCTTAACACCAAACAAGGTATCATGTTGTAAAGGAGCATCCAATAACTTTGCCTTAACATGATCAGGTAAACTCTGTTCTTTTAACCAAGCATGTCCTCGAATAACAGAACCTGTAACTGCGGCTCTACAAGAGGCCTCTAAAGAATCAAAACCACATTGCAGAGTATGTTTTCCCACCTGTTCAACTGCATGCAATAAATCCTGAATTTCTTTACAATCAGGAGCTTCTGAGCTAGCAAGCATTTTCTGTTTTAATTGAGCCATTAAATATTGTTGGTACTTAAGCATGTGAAACTGGCAATTTAAAGCTCTTACTGCTAAAGTTGCAGACGTGTATACTTTCTTCCCCCATCTATCCAAAGCTCTGGAATCTCTGTCAGAGGGTACTGGATTTTTTGCAATGGAAGCCTTAATCCCTTTTGGACCCTGGGAATTAGTTTCTGGATCAGCAGAAGGGTTTTTGTAAAGAAACGTGTGAGAGTCAGGGACTCTATAATACCTACCTGGCTTGGCTGGAGCAGGGGGCAAAGAGTTAGGAGATAAGCTAGATTCAGAGAACACATTATCCACAATGTCTAGCACAGGCGGAATAGCCAGGGGCCTGTGCTGAGGCAATAAGAGGAAATCCCTGAGCCTTTTCTTGGATTCTGAGTAATCCTGACTTTCCCAATGGAAATGTTTCCTCATGGTATGTAAAGTTTCCCCAAAAGAATAATCCTCAGGAGGAGAGGCTGAAGGGATAGATTCCTCAGCATCAGAGTCCTCATAGGGAGGTAAAGAGTATCCCTGGTCTGAAGAGGACTCAGAGGAAATGGAAACCTGATCAGAGGAGTCATAGTCTGTATCCTGCCTAAGCCTTTTCTCAGGAGGGGGATGGGAACCACTGATTAGAGCAATGAGGTCTTCGGCCATTTTAAGCATCTGTTTCTTAGGCATGGAGGACTGTCCAGGAGAATGCTGTACTTGTTTCTTTCTCTTTAATGGTACCTTTGTCTTGGCTGTTGTTTTAATGGTAAGTTGTGAAGGTCTGAAAACACCCTCAGAAGCCAGTGCCTGCTCAGCGGCTCCAGACCCATCTGAGGGATTAGTTTCCGTAGGCCCAATACCTTGAGTTTCCAGAGGCCTATATGTCTCCACGTGGGAGTCGGAAGCGGCCTGTGGCTCTGAGGTAGCGGGTGTCAGGGGCTGTGAAAGCGCCTCACTGAGAACCGGCGAACCGGCAACTGGCCTAGAAGAGGTTTCGTCGGTTTTGGACCTCGGATGCCTGTCTTTATCCTTGTCTTTGCGTTTTTTCGGTATTGAGGTCATCGGCTGATCCAATGGCATGGTATAATTGAACCTTTGGCCAAAGTAGTGTAAAGCAAAATCAAAACGCCTTTTTATAGTGCGTTTGTTGAATCTAGCACAAAACTGACAACTAGTGATGTCGTGATCAGGGCCTAGGCATGGAATACAGTAAGAGTGGAAGTCCTTATGAGGTATTTGCTTCCCACAAGAAACACAATTATTAACTTTTTCTGACATCAGTCTGAGGCAAGAAAAAGGTTTCCCCAATGGGGTACTTAGCTTTATTAAAGACTTCAGATCTGAAATTCGACTTCAAAAATCTCAGGAGTCGGCCGACCGGCACTTGTGAACTGCTTCTGCTTCGGGCACTGCACGGCAAGAAAGACTGAAGAAAATGGTGTTGGATGCATATTATATACCCCTGGCGCACTGACGTCAGGAAAGAAGCGACAGCAACCGACGCCAGACCAAGACTTTGGAACTCTGGCCGACTGCAGGACCGCCTGACGGCAGGATAACCCAAGTGTGATGACTGCAGCAGTGTAACACGATGAACATCCATGAGATTAACTTAAGGGTGAGAAGGTTGGGATGTTGAATCACTGACGGGTGAGACAGGAGATCTTGATGAGGCTCCAGTATTCATGCAGGATAATGAATATGAGCCCATAGGAAGGGGAGCCAAACTTAATGAGGCCAGAAGGGTGCAATGAGGATTACTAAGCTCTTCAGCCTATTTGCTTTCTGTAAGAATTTTGGAATCAGTGGAAGAGGAGGATAAGCATAAAGGAGACTCAAGAGCCAAGCGCGAAGCACAGTCTCTCTCTGTGACTTCCTCTGTGGGGGATGAGAGTGAAGTACTTGTTGAGAGGGGTGGCACATTGGTTTCCCCTGGGATGTATGTCGCAATTAGAAAGCAGTCTGAAGAGACTGCCCATTCCCAAACTCTCATGGCCTCTTTGCGCAGGGAGTAATATCAGGTTCCTCCTTGCCTGTTAATGTACCAGACTGCAGACACGTTGTCGGTCTTAATTGCTATAGTCCCCAGGGGGAGAGATTCTTGAAATGCCCGCAACACTAAAAGGACTGCTCTCATCTCTAGGATGTTGATGTGCAGTTTGGTCTCTTCGGGGGAACCACATGCCTTGGACCGTCCTTCCCAAGAAATGCCCCCATCCCAGTTGGGAAGCATCCGTAGTCAATGTGGCAACTGGATTTGAAAGAACAAAAGGTCTGCCAAGGAAGAGATAGTCAGCTTGAATCTAACAGCGAATGTGGGGTGTTTTATTTGAAAAGACAGGGGATGATGTAGAATGGACCACTACATAGCTAAGGTCCACTGGAGAATTTGTATAATGCGTGCTAAGGAAAGCAGTACTATGGCAGCTGACATGGACCCCATTGCTCGAAGCACTAACCTTGCTGGAGGAGAAAGGTTAGACAGGATATGCTGCATATGATACCTTATATAAGCAATGTGGTGGAAGGGTAAAGATGCCAATTGAGTCGTAGTGTTCAGAAGTGTTTTGATGAATTCCAGGCTTTGGACTGAGGTAAGCTGTGATTTCACAAGATTGACTGAAATGTCCAAGGCATTGCAAATCTGGAGCAAATAGTCCCTGGCTTGTAGACTGATGCCTGGAGGTGGCGATGAGGAGCCAATCCTGTAGATATGGAAACACCTGGAATCCTTTGAGCCTCAAGTGAGCTGCCACTACTGCCATGCATTTGGTAAACACCCTGGTGACTGCAGCGAGTCCTAAGGGCAGAGCCCTGAACTGGTAATGATTGGCTCCCAGCCAAAAGTGAAGATACCTCCTGGATCACCTATTTTTATGTTACAGTATGCATTCTGAAGGTCTATAGTGTACATCTAGTCATCCTTGTGCAGAAAGGGCAAGATGGACCAAACCATGACCATTTGGAACTTTGCCTTTTTCATATAGTGGTTCAAACCACTTGGATCCAAAGGACTCTGAGGTCCCCTGTTTTTTTTGGCACTAAAAAAAAGCACGAGTAAGTTCCAAATCCTATCTGTTCAGGTGAGACCTTCTAGACGACTCTCTTTCTAGCAGCTTTTGTATTTCTCGTGCTGCTTCCTTCCTCTGACTGGGTGGATCATCGAGAAGTTTCTTCCCCCAAGGAGGAAAAAGGGTATGTAGTAACCTCTGGATATTAATCTTAGCACCCATAAATCTTTTGGGATATTTGTCCAGGCATCTGGTGCAAAGAGAATTGACTCCTGACTACTTCCAGTGTTGAACAGTCAGGCAGCACTTCAGGAGCACTGATAGGGCCTGTATGAAAAGGAATCTCTAAAACCCTGGTTCTGCGGGCTGCCTCTGCCTCTAGGATGACGCCAACCATTAAAATTTCCTCCTTTGCCTCTGGAAGAATTATCCCCATAACAATCCTGGAAAAGCTCCTGAGATTTATGGAACTACATTCTTCTTTCCATTTCTCTGGTTTCTAAAAAAGGGTTGAGGAGTAGAAAACTTGATTCCTATGGCAGACAGAGTTTTTGCATCTTTCTCACTGCGGGTAAGCATATGTTTAAATGATAGCCCAAACAAGGAAATGCCATCAAATGAGGCATTAATAAAATATGTCTAAAGGGCTCCACAAAGTTGCACAGCTGCATCCAGGCGTGTCTCCTTGTGGTGATACCTGCACTGACAGTTCATGAGGTACCTTTAGCTGTATGAGAGATTAACCTCATTGATGTGTTTGAAATGGACAAAAGAGGGGCCAGCTGAAAGGAAGTACTTTTGAAATCCTCAGCAGACATGGACTCAGAATTTGATAGTTCTTTACTCAAATCTCTCTGCAGCCTAGTAAAATATGCCAAATAATGAAGTGAACTCAGAGTGAAATTAACTGAGGCGAACACTCATTTTCCAAATCTGTTCAACACTTTAGACTCCGTCTGGTGGATGGATAGAAGAGCTCTGCTCTGCTACCTCTTTTTTAGTGGCTGCCACCACCACCATAGCAACAGGGACTCCTTTGATGCAGTGAGGACAGTCTGAAGGAGGGACCAAAAATGTATCCAGGTGCACGGGTATGTGCTCAACAGTGTCCTGTTCCTTCCATGCCCTAGCAGGAAACCAGATCAATAAGTTTGTCTGCTGGGGGGGGGGGGTCAACCAAGACATAGATGGGCCACAATCAAAAGCCTTTAGGAACACCAATTTTTCAGGAGAAGGAATGTGAGATGACCAGCCACCTTTCTGCTTAAGGATTTCTAGAATATCTGCAAAACAGATGTCATCGGGTGGTGATCTGAGGGATCCTTTTCCCTCATCAAAATCAATGTCTTCTGTGAAAGACTCCATGGGGGGGTCTCTGTGTCAGCTCTTACACGTCCTCTTCTGATGGATCTCCTCTCTAGAATATTCAAGGGTGGTATCAGAAGAGAGGGAGGAGTTCCTCAAGTGGAGCTGGCTGTCCCTGAGGAGTAGGTCTGATGGACTCAGAGTTTGTAGCCAATAAGGGATAGGGAACAGGATCTGAGACTTGAGATAACAGGTACAGGGCAAAGTAGGACACCTTCCCTCTGCCTAGCAGGAGCTCTCCAAGGCCCAGAGATGCCTGCCAGTTGCTCACTTATGGACTTCCGTTGTGGGGGGCTTCACCTGACCTCTCTCACCTGGGCAGGAGCTCTCTGGACCCTCACTTAAGATCTTCCATCATGGTGGCCTCTGCCTGACCCTGGCCAGCCAGACAGGAGCTCTCAGGGCCCCACAACTTCCAGTCACTCTCTTAAGGTCTTCCACCTGGAGAGGGGGGCAGGATCCAGACCCTCTCACCCAGGCAGGAGTGCTCCCTGCCAGCTAATTTCTGCCTCTCTCTCTCCCTTCCAGACTACCATCGTGATAGACCCCCTCCAGGCTTCCACTTCTACCCAGGTGGGAGAGCTCTTTCTCCGGGTTACATATTTCCTGAAGGCTGCTAAATTGTGCAGTGTCACCCATGTCCTCGAAGCCTCTCAGGGGAACCTTCCCTTGATCCCGGCCAGCCTCGCGGAACTCTCCTCAGCTGCCGAGGGGTGGGTCTGCTCTCATGAGGACTTCTAAGTCCCCCTGCTTTCCTATCCAGAGCACCACAATCCCTGCCTCCCGCATATCTCCTGATCACTGCCAAATTGTGCAGTGTCACCCATGGGAAACTTCCCTCCAATCACGGCTAGCCTCGCAGAACTCCCCTCATCCACCGAGGGACAGATCCCCTCCCATTGGGACTTCCATGTGCCCTGCTCTTCAGTTCAGAGGGGCGCCCGTGACTTTGCAATATTTTGGGGACGATGACAGGTACAGGGTGAGGTTGGACACCTTCCCCCTGCCTGGCAGGAGCTCTCCAGGCCCTAGAGATGCCTGCAAGTCACTCCTCTTAAGGACTTCCATCATAGGGGCCTCCGCCTGACGCTGCTCACCTGAGCAGGAGCTCTCCAGACCCTGCAGCCATCCTTCAGCAGCTCCCTTGAGGACTGCCATCAAGGGGGACTCTGCTTGTCCCTGCTCACCTAGGCATGAGAGTTCCAGGCCCCGCAGCCAGCTGCTCCCTGAAAGACTTCCACCCAGAGATGGGGGGGGTGCAAGATCCAGACCCTCTTATCAAGGGGGAAGCCCTCCCTGCACGGCCACTTTCCACCTCTCTTCTCCTTTGGGATGGGCCCCCTCCAGGCTTCCACTTCTACCCGGGCAAGAGAGCTCTCTCCCCAGGTTATATATCTCCTGAATGCTGCCAAATCATGCAGTGTCACCTATGTCCTTGGAGTCTCTAAGGGGAACCTTCCCCTGATCCCGGCCGGCCTCGCAGAACTCCCCTCAGTTGCCAAAGGGCAGATACACTCCCATCAGGGCTTCTGTGTCCCCCTGCTTTCCTGTCCAGAGGAGCTCCAGCAACTTTGCGATATTTTGGGGATGCCAGCAGGTACCAGGCAAAGTCGGCCACCTTCTTGCCTGGCAGGACCTCTCCAGGCCCCGCAGCCATCCACCCGGTGCTCCCTTGAGAACTTCCATCATGGGGCACTCTGCATGTCCCCTCTCACCCAGGCAGGAGTTCTCTGGGCCCCGCAGCCATCTGCCAGTGGCTCCCTTAAGAACTTCTACCCAGAGAGGGGGGCACCATCCGGACCCTCTCACACAGGCAGGAGGGCTCCCTACCCAGTCAGTTTCCACCTCTCTCCCCCTTCTGAGTTCTGTCCAAATCATGCAGTGTCAACAGTGCTTTCTGAGCCTCTCAGGGTAGCTTCCCTCCAATCTTTCCCAGCCTTGTGGAACTCTGCTGGGCCTCGAGGCCCCAGACAGTCCCTCATACAGACTTCCATGACTGTGATTCTTCACTTTGTCCTCCATCTAGAGTTTTAAAACTCGCACAGGAGATGGCCCCAGGTCCTGGCATCTCTGTGCATTTTGCTGCTTGCCTCCCTCCTCCTCCTGCACAGCAGCAGGCGCTGATGAACATGCTTTGCTTTGAGCCTCCTGGCATGCGGCCCCTTGCCTCCTGCATGGTGCCATTTGCAGGGGGGCATACCCACTCACCTAGCTCTCAGGACTGACTGACTGACCCATGTTTAACTGCTGTTCACATGGAACCCTTCCCCACTTTGGCCTTCAAAGCTCTTGTTTGAATACTTGCTACTACCATCAAGATCTGCACCCGTGTGGCAGCTCCATTCGGGCTCTCACCTTGGGCTTCAGTATCACAGTGCGGCCTTCCTACTTGCCATGGCATAGCCCCCAAGGCTCCCAGAGCCAGATGGGTATAGACCTGACTCTCCAGTGCCATCCATTTTCAGGGCTAGTTGATTCGGCAGGTGAGTTGTTACACACTCCTTAGTGGATTCCAACTTCCATGGCCACCATCCTGCTGTTTATATCAGCCAACACCTTTTCTGGGGTCTGATGAGCTTCAGCATTGAGCACCTTAACCCAGCGTTCGGCTCATCCTGCAGCGCCAGTTCTGCTTACCAAAAGTGGCCCATTGGGCTCTCTCATTCCACACCCAGCTCCAAACCAGCGAGTCTGGCTTCTTACCCATTTAAAGTTTGAGAAATGGTTGAGGTCGTTTCGGCCCCAATACCTTTAATCATTAATTTTACCAGATAAAACTGCATCTGTTGAGTGCCAGTTATCCTGAGGGAAACTTCAGAGGGAACCAGCTACTAGATGGTTCGATTAGTCTTTTGCCCCTATACCCAGGTCGGATGACCGATTTGCATGTCAGGACCACTACGGACCTCCACCAGAGTTTCCTCTGTCTTCACTCTGCCCAGGCATATTTCACCATCTTTCGAGTCCCACCAGGTGCGCGCACACTCCACCTCCCCATTGGGATGGGTGAGATGGGCCGGCAGGGGGATCCTGCCTCAAGCTGCGCACCAGCCCTCACTTTCATTGTGCTGTGGGGTCTCCTGTCTATCCTCAGACTCGTGCACCAATTAGACTCCTTAGGCCCATGTTTCAAGATGGGACGGGTGGGTCACCGATGTTGCCATGGATCCCAGGTACCTAAGGTGACCCTGCTGGCGGGCCATGGTCAGGCTGTACTGAGGACAGTCAGGCCCAGTCGACAGTCCCACTGGGAGTGGGTGCAGCGGCTGTCATTTCCCATGACCCCAGGGACACAGCGAAGGTTGATGCCGTGGGCTGTAACACTCCCCTCTGGGGAAGGGAGCCACCTTCCATACGGCCTTCCCGGCTGACCCGGAGCCAGTTATGGCACATTGCTGAAGAGGAAGTGTGCCCAATGGTGGCTGATGCACCCAGGGACAGTCCTCCACCCCCCCCCCCCCAGAGGTGCTGATCCTTCTGCAGGTTCACCTACGGAAACCTTTTACTTCCTCTAGACAGTCAAGTTTGATTGTCTTCTCGGCGCACCGCCAGGGCCGTGACCAACTCCAGTGGGGTTAATCCGAGGACCTCACTACACCATCCAACTGGGAGTAGTGACAGGTGGTGTGTACAAAGGGCAGGGACTTAAATCAACATGAACTTATGACTTACATTTACTAGGAATTCCTCGTTTGTGGGGAATAATTGCAATGTCTGGTCCCTATCATGAATGGGGTTCAGCGGATTACCTGGACTGTTGGCCAAAGGTAGACAGACGCTGATCCATTCAGTGTAGCATGCATGCAGCCCCAGACATCTAAGGGCATCACAGACCTGTTATTGCTCAATCTCGTGTGGCTGAAAGCCACTTGTCCCTCTAAGAAGTTGGAGCCAACAGCACAGGGCCACATAACTAGTTAGCATGGCGGAGTCTCGTTCATTATCGGAATTAACCAGACAAATCACTTCACTAAGAATGGCCATCACCACCACCCACAGAATTGAGAAAGAGCTATCAATCTGTCAATCCTTTCCGTGTCCGGGCCGAGTGAGATTTCCCGAGTTGAGTCAAATTAAGCCGCAAGTACCACTCCAGGTGGTGCCCTTCCATCAATTCCTTTAAATTTCAGCTTTGCAGCCATACTCCCCCCAGAACCCAAAGACTTTTGGTTTCCCGGAAGCTTCTCAGTGGGTCATGGGAATAACCCCATCAGATCACTAGCCGACATAGTTTATGGTCAAAACTCTGACAGTATCTGATAGTCTTCAAACCTCCAACTTTCATTCTTGATTAATGAAAACAATCCTGGCAAATGCTTTTGCTTTTGAAAGACCATGAACATCGAGGGACCAGGGGAAACCCTTTTCTCCCTCATCATAGCTGAAGCTTCCAAAAAAGGTAGGTTAGGGCCACCTCAGAATTGAGCCTCAAGGGGAGAATCTGATTTGAGCTGTCTAGGGCCAAAGCTCTGAGAGAAAGGAATGGATCCAACAAAAACTGGGCTGAACCCAACCCCCTCAGATCTGGCACCGACATCTCAGCTCCAAGACACGCTCTAATCAGATGGTATCAGAGCAGAGCCAGTCACAGAAATCAGCAGAGTGGAGGAAAGTACTCTCCTCAGATCCAACACAAACTCAGATCCTGGGACTCCAAAACCAAGGGTTGGATTGGAGAGGGAGAAATAACAGACTTCATAGGTATGCTAAGAGATCCAGTGTTGGACAGACCTGGTAGAACCCCCATCTGGATCTGAGCTATGAGGAATTTATGCATCATCCTATCCACATCCTCCTCTGACAGGCTACTGGAAGACCTAGAAGATGCTGTGGAAGGGGTATGAGAATATTTCTTCAGAATTTGGAATAACTGAGTGGACAGAGAAGGAGAAATAGGTTTACTGCATACTCTAGACTATGGTTTCTGCGAGATGTACTGGTTCATGGATCAGAGGGCTTAAGATCCAAAGAAGTAGTAGCAGAAGGCAAGGGAGATATAACTATAGGATCCGACCCTTTTGGATCAAAGGATGAAAGGACTATATCACTTAAGAAAATCTGCTTACAATGCTCAAGTGTGGAACCTACATCTATAATCATGTGTGTGGCAAACGAGATCTGAGACAATGGGGATGGAATACACCATGGTAGGTAGGGGGAGGAGCTCGAGAGGTTGGTCTGAAATCTAGTGTATCTGGCCGAATCGTATGCGAGGATCAAATCTGAACCCATAAGTGATGAAGAATGAAAAGGACAACATCAGATCAAAGGGTTTTCTAAGTTTGCAAGATAGATATAAGTTGTCAGAAGGAAAATTCTTCACCTGTTCTAGAGCTTTTCAATGATATATGACAACAGAACATAGCATACTGTTTTGCAATATTGCGGAATCTAGCCAAACTATACATATACTTTCACAATATTTCAAAACAAAATTATCCCGCAAAACCAAGTGTGTTAGATGTCAAGTATCGGTCAACACCGTATGCCTTAACATTTTGTATAAGAGGGCACCATTTGCTTACTTGTGGATCAACCAGCTTTTATGAAACTAAGGCATTTTGTGAAAATATATCTAAGAGTCATAATTGCTTTACAAAGAAAAAAAAAAAAAACATTTATATTTCAGAATTTTTTCAAATTATTTTTTTTTGTTCCCGGGACATCTTTTTCAATTGTCAAGCTCCCAAGTGTCCCATGTCCACACCAAGTCTACCAGCTTGTCTCCTACCCTCCAGACTAAGTCTGGTATTGCTGGTGCTGGTCATTAGTTCTACACTTGTCAGATGGGCATGGCAGTCTCTGCTTCAGTCCTGAGGAGGTTTCTTTTTAGATGCCCTACTCACTCCTTGCCAAGCCTCCCACCCCTATTAATTTATCCAAAGGCAACTCTCAACTTTGGGCCACACATCCCCTAAGGGAACACCAAACATCTATCCCCTCCCTATTGCTCCTTCAGCTGCTAGTCGAACCTGGGTCAACTGGCCGTGGAGCTTTACCCCCTCTATGCCACTACAGCAGCTCAAATTATTTAGTTTTTTTAAATACCTAATGCCTGCATACACCACTGCATGATAGTACCACACTCAATTTTTTGCATTATTAATGTAAACACAGAAAATATATTTTTACAAACACTCCTTAATAACTGTAGCTCTGTATATCCCATGCTGACCATTTCACTATGCATGCTTAGCAGATCAGGTCAGCTTGTAGATACTACCTTGCTGCCCAAGGTTTAGGTATGTACCTGTACAAAGACTTCAGAAAGCAAACTGTTTCCAGGAGTAAAAGGAAAGTGTCCTGTAAAGATGACTATGCTCTTACAGGATACACAAGCTCTCATTGTTTCTGATAGCTATACTCTTGTAAGAGATAATGAGTTAACTCAAGCCATTCTCTTCAATTGGCATCTTATGACACAGTCTGGTACTTCCATTTTAGATCTGTCTGAGCAGGTCTAGCCTTTTCAGAGTTGATGCCTTTAGGCAGTTTGGCAAATGAGCATTTTGTTTGTTGCTGGCCTATTCCCCTTTACCCACAGCACACTGCAAAACACTTCTTTCTATGTTTAAGCCATGCCATGCTAAGGAGTTTAGGAATGCATGACAACAATAAAGGTCTTTACCCTTCTTGCTAACATGTTCAAGAGAAGGATGGTTATGCTAGAAGACAGACCTGCGCAAGCACATCAAATTTTATAAGCACATAACTTCTGTATTTAAGAACATCCTCACCAACAGTACGACTAAATTCCAAATTTATCTTGCTGTGTAGTCACCTTCATTGCATCATACCATTGGCAACTGTGGCTCTGAAGGAAGATTAAGCAATTACACCCAGTTTAAAGAGTGCTACAAAAACTGCTTGGTGAAGTCTATGCAGCTGCTGTACAAATACAACATATAAGCCATAAGTAAGCAATAATAATTGAATTAGTTTAAAAATGAAAATGCCTTCCTGACGTAGCATTTTTCCATACACACACTACTTCTTGGCAGAGATTACTCCTGGTTGTTTAAATACTAAACCACAGTTATACTGCCAGTCTGAATGGCTAGATCATTCTGGGGCAGGGGGTTCTGAAAAGCCTACACATCATAAGGACTGTCATCTCTAGAACATTGATGTACACAAACTGGCCTCCAACTGTGCCCATACTTTGGATAATCTACCATGGTCAATAACATCTTAACCCTAGATCAAAACCATTCACGGTGACTGCTACTTCAAGACTGGAGCCTTGGAATGACAGAGTTTGGTTTGAAGTGCAAAGCCACTGTTACCCACAAGCTTTGGAAATCTTGATATATCATGTCATAGGATTTGCTAACTGGGGCCACTGAATGTCACAATGCTCTGTTGGTCTCATGTACAACCTAGTGAAGGGATAATGTGTTTTTTTTTTTTGCCATTACACCAAAAAGGTGTGTATAAGAATGAACACTCTTAATATGTCAGGTTTCGTAATGAGAGGATCTGCCATTGGAAGATGAGCTCTGCAGAACAAGTACCAAAGGTACATCTTACCAAAGTCAGCATCTCAGAGGGCTCCAACAGGGATTCTGCAATGTTCATAGTAATTCCCAAAAAATGGAAGAGACTCCAGAGCAGAAATCAACATGTTCCTTGTGTTAGTGGCTAGAAACCAAGTGTCAAGGTAAGAAAACATTCATTACAATGTGCAGCCCAAGACATACCTTTGGTGAATATCTTAGGGCTGAGATGGGAACCACATGGAATACTTCAGAACTGATAATAGTGGGCTCCTACTAAGAAAATCATAAAACAGGTACTAAGAGTGCCACAACATCAGTATTTGAAGTGTGATTGGAGGAAATATGGACTGGTTGAACATAATGTATCTTGAATAATTTCTCCTCCTTCCATGCACAGTATTTACATAATTAGTAACACAGGATGGGGTGCACAGAAGCTTGACCCACTTCAAAGATGTTTGAAATTCATAGGTGAATGCTAGGTTAAATGCCCTGAAGGGTCCTATTAAGCCCAGCCAATAACTTGGGGTCAGAATCAAACCTTGTACCTTGTGTCAATAAGGTGAATTCCTTAAACAATATGCCAAACTTTGTATAAATTAAGGTTCAAAGCACACAGCTTTTATGTGCAAATTATACTTACATTTTCAAAACTGCTAACTTGCATTACAGAGTTTCAGACTTGTAATAGGCTGCTCAGAAACTACCAAGGCTTCCTGGAAATCTTTCCAGAAATAGATAGCACTACCAATCCCCTTCTGACAGGTGAAGATGGTTTGTGCTAAAAGCATACAAAAGTTTTCTTTAGGCATAAATTCATTTAGGTCACTCATCTCCAGTATGGGCCTGAGGTTCTTTGTCTTTCTGGGTACCAAAAAGAACCTGAAGTAATAATCTAATATCTTCTGTTCTGATGGGGAAGGGAATCATAGGTTCATAGGTAGATACTAGGCTATCTGCCCTAGGGCATTTATAAGCCTAGCCAGAGTGTATTTGGCTTCCGCCTCCCTATTAGATTAGCCTACTGTGCCTCTGTAAAGTAGGTCACAGAAGGTACCCTTTTAAGATTAGTTTACTGTGCCTCTGTTTAGCAGGGACACAGAAGAGATCCCAGGGGTGAATTTGCGATTTCCCATCCACGCGTCCAGATTTCGCTTGAAGAGGGTCAGCGAGGGGCTATGTCTAACATGAATTGGGATTCTATTCCAGAGTGAGGGGAGCCTCTGGGAAATGAATCTGTCCCTCCAGCATGTCCTATTTATTTTTGTGCTGAAGTTTAGGTCCCTGGAGCGTGTAGCTCTAAGGGACTTGGATTTTTTGAGGTGGAGCATGTCCATTAATTCTGGGTTTGACATGGCTTTGTACGTCAGGCATAGATCGCCTCTGAGTAGGCGGTGAGCAACTGAGTAGAGCTGGAGTTTCTTTAGTCGAGCTGCATAGGACATCTGTTTGTAGCCCATGATCCTCTTGGTGAGGTACTTTTGGGGTCTCTCCAGTTGCTGCAGGTGTCCGGTAAGGTACATCCCAAAAGGGGCATTTTATTCAATTATGGGTCTGATGAGTGATGAGTAGAGGGGCACAATGACCTCTCTTGATCTAGATGCGAACCCTTTTGTGATAAGGTGGGCTATATAAAAGGTCTTTCTAACCACTTTGGCAACGTGATTATCAAAGGAGAGATTACTATCTACGTTGGTCCCCAAATCTCTAATTACTTCTTCCATACTTAATGGATTACCACCTATGTGGTAATTTGTGGGCACCTTGTTTTTCCCAAAGGGGATGACTATGCACTTTTTAGCATTTAGCTTGAGGCCGTGGCTCTGGCACCAAGCATCCGTCTCTGTGAGACCCTATTGGAGGATGCTTGTGTCAGCTGGAGATTCGATTATGGCCCCCAGTTTGCAGTCATCTGTGAACTTTGTCAACCATAATCCCCCCGTGTTAGCCTGAACCTCAGAGAAGTATATACCGAACAAGAGAGGTCCCAGAACTGAGCCCTGTGGGACACCCACTTGTAACTGGTTTGGATTCGGACATAGCACCTGCGATTCTGACCATGTGGGTTCTATTTCTGAGCCAGTTTACAACCCATCTTGTGATATAGTGGTTGATATTTAAGCTGGTAAGCTTATTTATGATGCCCGAGTGGGGTATTTTGTCGAAGGCTTTTGCGAGGTCCAGGTAGGCTGTGTGGACTACCTTGCCCTCATCTATGGCTTTGGTAACTGTTTCAAAGAAATCACCTAGGTTTAAGAGGCAAGATCTGCCCTTGACAAAGCCGAGTTGGGTAGGGTCCAGTGTCTGGAGGCTCCCAATGTCTTTGTTTATGAGTTCCATGATAATACGCTCCATAGCTTTACAGACCAGACTAGTCAGGCTTATGGGGCGATAGTTTCCGGGGTCCGTTGTGGCACCACCTTTGTGGAGTGGGACCACTGTAGCTCTACGCCATTCTTTGGGTACATATCCTGTAGTAAGGCTAAGTTTGAACAGTGACTTAATGTGAGGGTTCAGTTCTTCTTGGAGCTCATGTAAGACACAGCCTGGGACACCGTCCGGTCCCATAGATGCTGTGTTTTTTGCTTTGGAGATGGCAGCTTTCACTTGTGCATCTGTGATGTCAGGGAGGTTACATTCAGTTGGGATAGGCATTTGCTCCTTTGGGGGGGGGGGGAGTTTGCGCTGAATCTGTCTGCTAGGATGTTGGCTATGTCTGTAGGTTCGGTATATTTTGTACCGTTATGCAACAATTTAGAGCATATCTGGGAGTTTCCGCCCATGTTCCTGACATAATTAAAGAAGGCCTTGTGATTATCTTTAGTGTCTAGGGCAATTTTTCTTTCGAAACTGGCCTTTGATGATTTTATGAGGGATCGAAGTTTCTTGCTAATACTGATCAGAGATGCCTTCCCTTTTTGGGATTTTGCTCTGTCATGTAGTAGCTTCCTCCTTCTATTGTATAGTTTATTTATGGCTGGGGTCCACCAGACCGGTCTCCTGTTTTTGGAGGAGTGAGTCTTGGTTTTATTTGGGATAGCATGATCCATGCATTCCTGCAGGTGCTCATAGAATGCATTTGTAAAGGATTCTGCGGATTGGGCTGTATTATCCTCTGGCCCAGGGGCTTTGAAGGATTCCACCCCAGTCTTGAGAAGTGCAAAGTTGGCTTTTGAGAAATTCTTTACAGTGATTTCCTTGGCTGGGGGTGGGGGCGGATATGGATGTCCAGGGAAATTTGTTTATGGTCTGATCTTACCAATGAGGGGTTTACCTCTGGTGTGGAACATAGAGTCCCCATGTTGGTGATGACCAGGTCCAATATGTTGTTCCCTCTTGTGGGAGCGGTGACCAGTTGTTCCATTGCGTTGGAGTTTATAAATTCAAGGAACCGTTGGGCGAGGGTGTTTGGGCTTGAGTAGTTTTCCCAGTCAATGTTTGGGTAGTTGAAGTCACCCAATAAAATAGTGTTTGGAGAGACCTTCATATTCTCCAGTGTTCTCAGGAATGCCAAGTGGGGTTCCTGTAATAGGGAGGGTGTTCTGTAGTAGGCTACAAACTGAAAGGCAGTTTTGCCCGCTGTTAGTTGCACATGGATGGTTTCTGATGCTTCATGCAGTTCCACTAACCTGGAGGTGTAGGTATCTTTGATGAATATAGATACTCCCCCTCCTTTTGTGCTTCAGTCTGAGTTTTGGGGCTGAAACGCATGGTATGAGTTATAACCTGGTAGTGCTGGGGTGCTCTCAGGAGCCTTGAAACAGGTTTCTCTTACTGCACAGACATCGATTTTCTCCATACTGAGGAGAGCCTCGAGTGCGTGCATCTTGAGGTTTAGACTTCTGGCATTGAGCAGCATTACCTTTAGTTTTTTTATCCTTGGGTTGTCTATGGAGGTGGGTTTGTCCTTTGAGCCTTGCCTAAAAAAGGCACTATGGGGGTGGCAAGAGCCTTGGCCAGTATACGAAAGCCTAAGGGTGACAGGTGCAAGCCGTCCCTAGCGAAGCAACGTGGCTTGTCGAGCATGTCATCCCAGGCTGACAGACACTGGATCCCCTTTGAATGACACCAATACTTTAGCCAATTGTTGAAACTGATCATTTTGTCTTTATACTGTGTCATCATTCTTGGTGCGGGCAAGATGCTACTCAAGGTCAGGGTCATACCAGCCTGGGCTACATGGTCAGAGAGCTCCTCTATGTCTCTTTTCATGTAGTCCAGGGACGTATGTCTCAGGTCATTCACACCAACATGGACAATGACGGAGTCATACTTGTACTTGCTTTGGAGTGACCTGAGTGCTTGCATTATGTGGCGGATCCTGGCACCTGACAGGCAGCTTACAGTGACCTTCTCCTTGTTCAGTCTGGTGAGCGGGATGTCAGTGTGCCGGGCAATAGAGTCCCCTATAACAAGTGTATTTGGTGTGTTGTTTGGCCTTAAGGGCTGTGACTGTGAGGCACACTGATTTTGTGAGACATGTGATTTGTGGGTATTGTTGAGGGGTGGCTGTTGCTTGGATATCTGCTTAGGAATCTTTGCTGTTTAGGCAGATTTTTATTTAGAGCCTCCGAGTATGTTTTTATGTGTTTATGTGTTGGGTATGCAGATGCAATAGGTCTGTGTGAGACTGGATTTGTGGTGTGGGTGGTTACCTTTTCCTCCTGACTGACTGTGCCAGTCTTGGGTTGAGAGAGCTCTGCCTCCAGTTTGGCTGTGTAACTGCATCTCTCACATGTATTAGAGTTTGTTGGAAGGAGGAGAGGGTTGTCTGTGTACATAAGGCAATTGTAACATTGCCTCAAAATTCCCAGATTCATAGGCTGGACTGGAGAGTAACCTTGAAACTGACCCTTGGATATACCAGATTAGTATAGGGAACTGTTTTTTTACCGATCAGATTAGGGAAAGGAAATGATTTTTCACTTGATCAGGAAGGACCAATCGGGAGCCTAATACTTATGAGAAGTCAAGGAGGGTGTAGTGCTTTAGTTAGTTAGTGTTTCCTTATAAGAGCTAAGCAAGTGCAGGGCTTTAGAAAGAAAATAGAGTGATTACTTTGAGAGTTTGAACAGTTCTAAGGGAAAAAGTGAAGAGCAGACTTTGCGGAGCCTGGAATAGTTTAAACCTGTTTAGGCGGTGCTGCCCGATGCTGCTCAGTGCGCAAAACCGCGCAAAAAGAGAGTTGTATGGTTTTAAGACAGAGAGAGATCAAGGAGTTTAGAATTGACCCAAAATGGCCAATAAAACTACAGCTTCTAGGTAGTAACCACTCCTCCAGGGACAGGCAGACTGTTCAGTGTTAACCACTCCCACTGGTGAACACAGACTTCCCTTTAGCCCAAGCAAGCACTGGCCTTCTAGAAAATTCCAAACAGTTCAGAAAAGCAAATCTGTAACTGAACTTTCTTAACTTTCAGAAAGTGGGAAAAAAGCAAGATTTTTTTTCTTTTTGGTGTAGTTTAAAGGTAGCAGAGATACACAAGCAGCAAAATAATCACAACAGTGCAATAAATGACCCCACACTTGAGTTTTGTCTTGAGTTGAGTCTTGAGAAAGACATCATTCAGCCAATGGATATAATGGTCCTTATCCACTTGTCCTATGTGATGGCCAGTTATATGTCTAGGATGAGTAACAGCCTCCAACTACTGCTGAAGGAGGACACGCGCAAGATCTGAAGGATCAGACTGCTGCCCCCTTCAATGGAGGTCCATAGTATTGCTGTTGCTGCCAATCATTCCTGCTTCTGGGCTGGTACACATTTTGAAAGTTGCCAAGACCTTACTACTTTGTTTTAGAGCTCTGTTTCTGCACAGTCTACAAAGCCAAAATCAGAGCCGATGGGGGATGGCTGCATCATAGAGAAAATGTGAATGGGAGTATGAAATTAAACAAACAGAAAGGCTTTCTTTTCCACATTCTTTAGGTGGTGGAAAGACAGCAGTCTCAGCAATGGGGGAAATTAATAATGGCCACCTTGGTATACTTGAAGCTGTCTGCCAGGTTCAGAAAGTCACATAGGTGAACAATACTGTCATTTGGTGCCAGTGCTGCACCATTGACTGAATTATGTAAAAGTCTTATGGCAAGGCTGCAATTGACATTGTTGCCATTTGCAACTGCAATCTGAATTTAAGACATTCATCTGGCAACTCTTCAAAAGAATTTCTCATTTCATTGGTCATTTTTCACTGGAATCTCAACATACAAAATAGTCAATCTTCTCAAACAAAATGTGGAGGATATGTAAACATATTTCCCAAATTTATCTTCAATTCCTTACCTGAGGAGTCAAATGTGATGAGTCTTTTTAAGGGCAGCCACAATAAAATAATTATGCCTGGGAGTCAATCCAGCTGGACCAGTCTTAAGGATAAGGTCTGTTTTTGCTGGGACAACCACCACAGATCAGTCTTCCCCCATAAAGACACAAGTTAAACCACTTCATCTACAGGACAAACCACCCAGGACGGAGGAGTGGTTGTTCTGAAAGCCTCTTGTATGATCCTTACTAGAGACACAGTGGGGTATTGTTAACCATCCTGCTTTCTCATTACTTCTAAAACCTCAAATTTGGAGGCAACTGGTTAGATGGGTAAATCTACTATCTCATCTTCAACATCTGCAGAGGAAAACTATGGGGGAAAATCCATGTTTCCCTCATGCATGAATGCTTACAAGTCCTCAGAGGTAATGGCTCCAGGCACAGTGAAGCATGAAGTAGTCCATATGTCTGGAAACAGTCTTGCAACAGGATTTCAGTTCTTCTGTTATGCTGGCTAAAAAAGATGCATTGTTACAGTAGTATCTGCCTAGGAGACCAAGGTTGAAAAAAAGAAGTTATGGACTCACCATAATGTTCCATGTGAGTTGTTCCATCTCGCCTTCATTCTTCACTGATGGGTTTGGAGCTGATCCTCGGCTCCGACATGGCCGACTAGCAAGCTCAAAGCTTTCCAGTAGCTCGAGACCCAACCCCTTATCCCACAATGCACTGCTGGAATTACCTCAGATATTGTTTGCTGCGTACCATATAGAGATACTATATTCTGCCTAGGAATTAATACACATTGAGAAACCAGGATGAAGACAGCCTCCAGGTCAACTGCCAGCCAGGAGGGGGAAGGAGGGAGGGACATGAGAATGAAGGTGAGATGGAACAACTCACATGGAACGTTATGTTGAGTACATAACTTCTTTATGTGAAGTTGTTCAATCTCGCCATTCATTCTTCACTGATGGGTAGCATAGGGTGGCTCACAGAAGTACACTCCAGAACCGTAGAACCAAATGAAGCCCTGTGCCTGGAGGCCTTATCCACTTTGTAATGAGTTATAAAAGTATGAGGTTTAGACCATGTGGCTGCCACACAGATGTTGTCTAGAGGTAATTTGGCTTGAAAGGCTGAAGAGGTAGAAACTGCTCTGGTTGAATGAGCCTTCACCTTGCTAGACAAGGGCATGTTATGACAAGAATAGGTGTAAGTGATACAACCAGACAGCCACTTAGAGTTGTTTTGGTGACTGGTTTACCTTTCCTGGCTGCAGAAAAAGAGACACAAAAAGCTGATTTGATTTTCTAATTTCTTTTGTTCTGTCTAAATAAAATCTAAGTTGTCTGTGAACATCGAGTTTGTGCAACATATATTCCAATTTGTTGGTGTGATTAGGGAAGAAAACAGGCAACTCAATGACTTGATTAATGTTAATCTCTGAACATACTTTAGGCAAAAAGGATGGGTTTGCCCTGAGAGATACTCTTGTCAGCATGAAAGACCATATAAAGAGGCTTGATGGATAGGGCTTGGAGCTCTGGCACTCTGCGGGCTGAAGTGATGGGTACTAGGAAGATAGTTTTCCATGACAGAAATTTTAGCTCACAAGATGATGCAGGCTCAAAAGGAGGAAGAATGATGCGAGATAACATAAAATTCAAATTCCAGGGAGAATAGAGAGTCTTCACTTGAGGCCTCATGTGAAAGGAACCTTTTAGAAAAGCTTTAGATAATTGGTGAGCCATAATATTCAATCCATCGATCCCTAGATGGAAATTAGATATAGCAGCTAGTTGTACCCGGACTGTAGCAGCCACTGCTCCTTTGTTGAAAATTTCTGTCAAGAATTGTAAAATAGAAGACAATGGCACTTGGTAAGGGTCAATATTATTGGAGGAAGCCCAAATGGAAAATCTCTTCCACTTACTACGATACAATTTTCTAGAGGGAGGCTTATGGGAAGCCAACAAAATTTGACTAATGTCATGGGAAAGATTATAAAGCCTGGCTATGTGGGGAATTGGAGCAGCCAAGCGGTTAGCTTCAGTGTCTGCAATGATGGATGAAGATCCCCTAACGGATGTCAGTAAGTCCAGAACTGGGTCCAGGATCCATGGGTCTTCCAGAATGTGATGGTAAAGAAATGGAAACCAAATCTGCCGAGGCCAATGAGGGGCTACAAGGATGATTGTCCGTCACAGCGACTTTGCTTTCTGTAAACATCTGGGTATCAGAGGAATTGGGGTAAATGCGTAGAGGAGACCTGGGGGCCAATTGTGGACAAGAGCATCCCTCGGGCACTGACCTGGCGGGGGAATCAGGGCAAAATAGCTTCTGCATTTGTTGTTGGTATGAATGGCAAACAGGACGCAGGACGGCTGGCCCCATTTGTGTAAAATCCTGTCCGCAATCTCGTTTGAGGGAACATTTGTAGGGCAATAAAATTGCCCTGCTCAGTTTGTCCGCTATGACGTTGGATTTGCCTGGGATGCGCATTGCTAACAGAAAGTGCTTGGATGACACTGCTCACTGCCATACTCTGATGGCTTCTCGGCAAAGGGGGTAAGACTTGGTCCCACCTTGCTTGTTCAGGTACCAGACCACTGACATGTTGTCTGTCTGTATTGCAATTGTCCCTAGAGGAACAGAGTCCTGAAAGTATTGCAATGCTAGCAGTACTGCTCTCATCTCCAGGACATTGATGTGCAGATGTGATTCTTGATCTGTCCATGTGCCCTGAAAATGCCCCCCCCCCACCCTATCAGGGAAGCGTCTGTGGTCACAGTGGCAACTGGAGGGGGTAGCATGAAGGGACGTCAACCACCACTGAAGATCCTTCTTGCAGGAATTTATCAGGATCATGTGATTCATTGGAAGTTCTTGGTAAGACCATTGCGTGAATAGGAGCCATTGAAGGATCCTCATATGCATCCTTGCTAATGTTGTTGCCATCAATCCTAGTACTTTCAATACCTCTGCAGCTGGTGCTCTGTTCTTTGATACCAAGGACATGATGTGTTGGCGAAGAATACAAACCCTTTCTGGTGGAAGACGGAGAGTGGTAGTTGACGTGTCTAATTCTGTCCCTATAAAAACGATATGCTGCGATGGCAACAAGGTAGACTTTTCGAAGTTGACTGTAATGCCTAGCCGATTGCAGAGTGTCAGAGTAGCCTCTCTAGCTTGAAGAAGTTGATGCCTTGTCGTGGAAGTAAGGAGCCAATTGTCCAAGTACGGAAACACCTGGAATCCTAGACGTCTCAGGTGAGCCGTAACTACTGCCATGCACTTGGTGAACACTCTGGGGGCTGTAGTGAGACCAAAGGGCAGAGCTCGGAATTGATAATGATTGGCTCCCAGACAGAAACGCAGGTGATTCCTGGATGGTCTGGCCATCTTTATGTGGTAGTATGCATCCTTGAGATTGATTGAGCACATCCAATTGTCGTTCCCTAAAAAGGGAAGCATGGACTGTAGCGTGACCATTCGGAACTTCTCTTTCCTCACAAATTGGTTGAGTCTGCTGAGATCCAAAATGGGTCTCCAGACCCCTGTTTTCTTTGGAACCAAAGAGAATCTTGAGTAAGTTTCGAATCCTGTTTGGTCTGCTAGGACTGGCTGGATGACATACTTTTTCTAGCAATCGGCATACCTCTATTGTTGCTTGTTCCCTGTGACTGGGTGGAACGTCTGGGATTTTTTTGATGGAAAGGGGCTGGGTGGAGAACGATATGAAATATCCTCTGGAAATGATACTTTGTACCCAATTGTCATTTGTTATATCTAACCAGGCTTCTGGGTACAATGACAAGTGACCCCCAACTGTCTCCAGAGTAGGACAGCCGGGCCTCCCTTCAGGAGTGCTGGTAGGACTGACCAGAGAAGTGATCTCTGTCACCCTGGTGTTGCAGACCCCCTCTGCTGTGAGGGTGGCATCTTCCATTGTAACCCCCTCCTGCCTCTGGAGGGGGCTCTCCACGTGTGTCTTGAAAGGATCCTTGGGATTTCCGGAACCACATCTTTCCTCCCCTCTGATCTTTAGGAAAGGGTCGAGTTGGAGTGGAAAAACGGACTCCGATGGCAGAGTCTTTCCTTCTTGTTCCCACCTGGTCAAAGTCTCCTTCACCTTTGGCCAAAACAAGGATGAGCCATTAAATGGGGTTATTGGTAAAGGAAGACTTGAAGGGTTCCGTGAAGGAACAGAGTCACATCCAGGCATGCTTATGAAGAGCAATTCCTGTACCTTCAGCTCTACTCAAACCATCAGCTGCGTAAGATACGAGACACATGGATGAGTTAACTATTGAATTAAAGGTAGCAAGCTGGGTGGCAACCTTGTCATATACACTCGTAGCTACAGCACCCTAAAGAGTACCTCCCAACTCCTTAAGATCTCTCTGCAGTCTGGTAAAATGGGTCAAATAGTTCAGTGATCTGAGTGAGAAAGTCGTTGAACTAAACATGCGTTTCCCATATCTATCCATGATCCTGCATTCCCTGTTAGGAGGATGGATAGACGAGGAAGTCTCAGACATTTACTTTTTGGTGGGTGCTGTCACCACAATGGCATCAACAGGGACTCCCTTGGTCGAAAAAGACTTATCTACGGGGGCAGAAATATACTTATTAGGCCTCCTAGGGACAGGTTCCATAGATTCTGGTGACTCCCATGCCCTACGAAAGACCAGATCCATAAGCTCATCATAGGGTGGAGACACCCAAGAGGTGGAAGGTTGCGACCCGAATGCCTTCAGGAGAACTGACTCATCCTCAGTAGGGCTCTTGGACTGCCAATTACCCCTCTGCCTAAGAATTTCCAGAATCTCCGCAAAGGAGATGTCCTCAGAGGGGGATCTAGGGGACCCTTCTGATTCATCCAAGTCGGTGTCTGATGTTAGAGACTCCTGTGGGGAGTCCAAATGCCTCGTCTTGCATAATCTCTTCCTGGGGACTTCTTCAGGGGGGGACTTCTGGAGAGGTCTCAGAAGAGCAGGGAGTGTCCTGTGGGGCTATCTGAGGTTCTGGGTCTCTACACTTGGGATGATGGGAAGAAACAGAAACTGATACAGGCACTTTAGGGGAGGAAGAAGTCAGACCTGGAGATGAGGAAGTCTTAGGAGACAACACTCGCCTCATGGCTTCAAATGCGCCACGGCTCCGATGAGGAGTTGATGGATCAGGAGGAGCCATGATCCCCTCCCGCACCGAAGCCATGGGCTCCGAGCCCGAGATAGGAGCCAAAGCCCCGAGAGGAAGGGTCAGCACCAACAAGTCAGTGTGACTATCCTCCCTGGACCCAACTGGAGAGTGTCAGCTTCCAGAGTCCACGGTCAGCGCCGATGACATCCGAGCAGACGGAGCCGACGACACTGGAGCAGGTGTCGGCTCCAAGGGATCCACAATCATCGGTCAGACTCCTCTGGCTCTGAAGGTCCGGTATGGCTCGGAGGAGGAGGAGCAGACAATTGAGGAGTAATAGTCTTCGGCTCCGATGGTTGAGTCTGAGCAGGCAACAATTTAGCAAGGCCTGGTGCCTTTAAGAGCTTCTGAACCAGCCAGTCCATATCCAGATCGGACAGGCTGACCGAAGACCTGGGGGAGTGAATAGATGGAGTCGATTAGAGAAGTAGAGAGGGCGGTTTTTCGGCAACGGGTTCCAAAACAGTGTTACGGGTCCGAAAAGAACAGACTGTTGGCTCCAAAGTCAGTGGACCAGAAGTCACAACACTTTTCAATTTTTTTTCCTTTCTTTGTCCTGGATTCTGAGGAAGATTTGGACAATTTGCTGGCCCCATCCTGGTCAGACAATGCCTCTGAGAAAGGGTGTTTAATAATACCCCCGTCAATTAACTTCCTCTTCCTTTCTGCAAGCACTGTAGTAGAAAAGGAGTGGCAGACACTACATGACTCCTGCAGGTGCACCTCACCCAAACAGTACACACACTGCACATGGGCATCCGTAACAGACAACTTTTGTCCGCAGTCTGGGCACTTTTTGAACCCAGACTTAGGATGCTTTTCCCTTTCTTTAGACATAGCAACTAATTACCTGAAAAAAATTCACAAGATCAAAAAATAACACTATTTAACTATATAAGATAGTTTAACTGAGAAAAGCGTAATCTAATTCACTACAAACAGCAATGCAAAAAGACAGCACAAACAGCCCAAAATGGCAACTTGTAACAAGAGTAATCCAATATCAAAAAGCCCAAAAAGGGCAACTCTAATCTAGCAAGCTGTAAGAAAAGGCCCAAGGCCAACAGGCCGAAGACAATCAGTAGAGATTTACTGGGAAAAGGGGAAAACAGAAAAATCTGTTAAACTAGGTAATATTATATAATTATAATAGTAGAAAGATATAAAAATGGAACAGAAAAACTTGCTGAAAGTTGAAAATTCCCACAATAGTCTCGAGCAATGTTGAAAACCAAGAGATCCGTGCCGCGGCAAACTAGATCTGAGGTAATTCCAGCAGTGCATTGTGGGATAAGGGATTGGGTCTCAAGCTGCTGGAAAACGTTGAGCTTGCTATTCGTCCGTGTCTGAGGCGAGGATCGACTCCGAACCCATCAGAGAAGAATGAGCTGCGAGATTGAATAACTTCACATTAACAGTTATGTACTTACCATAACTTGGTATCTGTGTTATCCGTGGTCACCATTCATCACGTACAGGTTGAGGATCCAACATCGGATCTCAGCTGGCACACTAGACAACAGCTTAACTCAAGGTCACCCCTTCCCATAATGCTCTGGTGCCCTGTCACCCCTTAGATCGAGTTTGTCCTGGAGACAGGAGACAGAAAGGACTCGCCAACAGACAAGGTCCACCCAATTCCTGCCAATCCCTCAGGCGGAGAGATCGAGGGTGGGACCGTGATGTATGGTGACCATGGATAACACAGATACCAAATTATGCTAAGTACATAACTATTAATCTGTTAGCCTAATCACCATTTTTCACGTATGGGTCAGAGTCCCCAGCTACCTGACATTCTTGAGTGGCCTCATGGAAGGACATGCCAAAGAACAGTGGAGCTAAATGCAGCCCTTCCTCTAGAAACTAGGTCAAGTTTCTAATGAGAGATGAAGGCATGAGGCGAAGACCAAGTTGTTGCTGCACAAATGTCATCCAAGGACTGACGAGCTATGAAGGCAGCTGAAGTAGCCACTGACCTTGCAGAATGAGCCCTAACTGGTCCAGGCAATGGAGAAAGTACAGTTGTGTACACTTACCATAAATGTAGATGCTCGAGTGTATTCACTGTTGCAGTCATTACATTTGGATTATCTGCCTGCAGGTAGCCCTCAGCCTGCCTGAATATCAAAGCCTTGGATCCCTGCATCGGATGCTGTCTCTTCTTCCATGATGTCAGGTCGTCAGGGGTATAAAACATGCAGCCGACGCCATTACATCAGTTTTCCTTGCCCCAGATGTCAGGTGCCCCCATAATGGAAAGCAATTATATGTTAGGTTACACCTCCAACAAAAAGCAAATACACCAGAAAGCTGAAACACAGTAAACACGAAGTACAAGTATATCCAAGAGAAGTCAGGGGTGTGGAGGGAGGGTAACCAGGACTGCAACAGTGAATACACTCGAACATCTACATTTATGGTAAGTGTACACAACTGTACTATGTTCTTTGTGTTTCACTGTTGCAGTCATTACATTTGGGTTGATGCCCAAAGCTAAGGAAGATAGAGAGCATTAGGACCAGCTATTAAGCCCTGCAAAACTGTAGTGGCAAAGCCAGCTCTGGATTTGGAAAAAATAGACATGTGGTAATGCTTGCTGAAGGTATGTACAGAACTCCAGGTAGCAGCTTCTAGAATGTCCCTGGTAGGGACACCTCTGAGAAAGGCTGTAGAGGTAGATGCAGCCCTGGTGGAATGTGATCTTATCCCCTGTGGGATATGTTTTCCATGGTGCTTACAGCAGAAATGATTGCAATGGGCTATCCACTTAGAAATGGTCTGCTTTGAAATGGCCCACTTCTCTGCCCCTGCAGCAAAGCCAAGTAGCAGCTGTTCAGATTTTCTGAGAGGCTTAGTCCTGTCCAAATAAAATCTAAGTTGTCTGTGCACATCCAAAGAGTGCAGTATTCGTTCTCCTTTGTTTTGTGGATTTGGGAAAAAGGTAGGCAAATGAATAGACTGAATAAGGGCCACACTAGACACCACCTTGGGCATAAAGGAAGGATTGGTCCTGAGGGACACCCTGTCTGCATGGAAGATGATGAAGGGCTCCACTGCCATGAGGGCCTGTTATTCAGACACTCTTCTAGCTGAAGTGATGGCTAGAAGGAAGGCGGTTTTCCAAGAAAGGAATTTTAACTCTGCAGTTGCAGCTCGCTCAAAAGGAGGTACAGTGAGCTTTTCCAATACAAAGTTAAGGTCCCAGGCTGGAGTAGGGGCTCTCCTGGGTGGTCTTAAATGTTTGGCCCCTCTGAGGAATTGCTTTAGCAGGGGGTGAGAGAAGAGGGGTGGTTCAGTATTATAATGTGCTGAAATGGCAGAGGCATGAATTTTAATTGAAGAAAAGGAAAGGCCCTTGTGGAACATCTCTGCTAAGTACTGAAGAATATGAGGTAAGCTGGGCACAGTTATGCCCATCCCCTGGCTCTGGCTCCAGGAACAGTATCTTTTCCGCTTTTCAGCATAGGATTGTCTAGTACTAGGCCTCCTTTCCTCCAGAATGACATCTAGCACCTGCTTACTGAGGGATGCTATTGGAGAGCTCAAGGAATTAGCCAAGCTGCAAGGTTCAGGGTTTGAAGCGGAGGGTGCAGAATCTAGCCCTCCTGCTGGGACAGCAGGGAAGGGGTCTGAGGCAGGTGCCATGGTTCCAGCAGTGACATAGTGCGCAAGAGGGGGTACCAGTGCTGGCGTGGCCAGTCTGGTGCAATCAGTGCTGTCCTTGGTTTGTCCTTTTTGATATTTAGCAAAACGTTCGAGAAGAGAGGCAGATGGGGAAAGGCATAAACTGAGAGGCTTTCCCAGCTGAAGGACAGGGCATCCACTTTCCAAGCTTGACTGTGGGTAGTCCTTGCACAGAATTGCTCCAATTGGTAGTCCTGAGGGGAGGCAAACAGGTCTATCTATGGATTCCCCTATTTGTTTCACAAAAGGTTGAATATCTTTGGTTCCAGTTTCCACTCATGTGGGTCCATGAGATTTCTGCTTAGGTCGTCTGCCAGTGAATTTAGCTTGCCTGGCAGGAATTGAGCTTAAAGGTGCACTTGGTAGCTCAAGGCTGTGTTCCAGAGAGCCATGGCTAGTCTGCAGAGAGGGTACGAGCGAGTTCCACCCGCTTGTTTATGCACCACATCACAGTGGTGTCTGTCTTTACCAATAATAGTCCTGGAAGAATGTGGTCCTAGAAAGCTGTCAGGGAATTCTGTACAGCTAATATTTCTTTTTGATTGATATGCAGGTGCATCTGACTCGGGTTCCATTTGCCCTGAATGGACTGCCCTGCCAAATGAGCCCCCCATGCACAGTCTGATGCATCTGTTGTTAGGGTTTGGGCAGCAGGGGGTAGGAGAGAATGGGAGCCCCTTGTTGTGGAAGTAGGCCTCTGCCCACCAAAGGAACTCTGTCTTTATACAAGGAATGATAGGAATCATTGATTCCAGGTCCTGAGAATGATGACACCATAGGCTTTTTAGATACCATTGTAGTTTCCTCATATGCAGTCTTGCATATGGAATTAATAGAATGCAAGACGCCATGAACCCCAGGGCTTGCAGGATTTTCCTTGCAGATAGCTGGGTCTTTGTGACCAGTAGTTTGAAATAGGCTGCAAACTTGTTTCTCTGGCGTGAGGTAAGTCATCTGGGAAGTTGTGTTCAAGCTTGCTCCCAGGAATACAATTTGTTGGCAGGGTACTAGATGAGATTTATTTTTGTTTATGGTGTATTCCAGTGAGGTTAGAAGTTTCTTTACAAATGCCAGATGTTTTAGTAGCATGTCCTGGCTTGCTGCTTGAATTAGACAATCTTCCAGGTATGGGTATATTTGAATATTTCTTTGTCTGCAAAATACAATGACTGGAGCTAGACACTTTGTGAATACCTTGGGCACAGCAGATAAGCCAAAGGGAAGTGCAGAGAACTGATAGTGCATGGAGCCTGCTCTGAAGTGTAGGTATTTCCTGTAAGATTCTTATTGGAATGTGCAGGTAAGCTTCATTTAAATCCTAAGATTGCCAACCAGGCATCTTTGCCTAGCATAGGAAGCAGCTGTTGAAGTGTTAGCATTTTGAATTTTGGGATTACCAAGAAGGTGTATAGAATAGAGAGGTCCAGGATAGGAAGCCAGGAGCTGTCTTTTCTGGGTACCAGGAAAAGTCTTGAGTAACAACCTTGTCCCCTTTCTTCTGTTGGGACAGACTGAATAGCCCTGATACTTAGAAGAGAGAGAACCTGCTGTTGAGCCTCTGCCCACTGATTTGGGGGGTAGGTCTGGACAACCGTTTGGGGTTGGTAAGGCGTGGAAGTGGAATATGCATCCTTGGAAAACTAGATTTAAAACCCATTTGCCCTGGGTAATGAGTTCCCAGTTGTTTGCATGCAAGGCGATCTTTCCCCCTAAGGGAGCAGACAGTTGAGTAGGGCTTGGAAGGTTTACGGTTAAGTAATTGTGATATTTTTCCATAGGGGTGTCTTACTACTTCCAGCTTTGGAAGTGGGAGCCCCCCACTGCTTAGGCCTGTGTGTACCTTGAGACTGTAGCCTAGGTGGTCTGCTGTTCCTGGGTTTGGATTGACAAGGCCTGGAAGAGACAGGAAAGGACCAATTCTTAGGTGGCCAATGCCTACTAAATCTGGGAGGCTGCACTTGCAGGAAATCTTTAACAGTTTGCAAAGATTTCGCTTTTTCCTCAATCTTTTTAAGGACTTCTTCTACGTTGTTGCCAAACAGGCAGTCTTGGTTTAAGGGAGCATCCAGTAATTTAGCTTTAACATGATCTGGCAAATTTTGCTCCTTAAGCCAAGCATGCCTTCTAAGTACAGACCCAGTGACAACAGCCCTGTAAGATGCTTCTAAAGAGTCAAAACCACATTGCAAAGTATGTTTATCAACTCGTTCAGCAGAATGCATTAAATCCTGTAATTCTTTATTTTCAGCACAGTCAGGAATCAACATCATTTTCTGTTTAAGTAGTCCCATAATAAGCTGTTGATACTTTAACATATGAAACTGGTGGTTTAAAGCCCTAATGACCAAAGTAGCAGAAGTGTATACCTTCTTGCCACATCTGCCCAAGGCCCTGGAATCTCTAGCAGAGGGGGGTAGGTTTTTTGGCAGTAGTAGCCTAAATGCCTTTAGGTCCTTGGGAAATGGTCTCTTGGTCCACAGTAGGATTCTTGAAGAGGAACTTGAGAGAGTCAGGTACTCTGTAATACCTGTCAGGCTTCCTGGGAGCTGGAGGTAAAGTGTCTGGGGCCAGGCTAGATTCCAAGAAGGCATCATCTACAATGTCCAGGACAGGAGTGATAGCTAAAGGCCTGTGTTGAGGAAGGAGTAAGAATTCCCTAAGCCTCTTTTTGGAGTCAGAGTAACCCTGGCTTTCCCAATGGAAATGCTCCCGAAGAGTGTGCAAGGTTTCACCAAAAGAAAAGTCTTCTGGTGGGGAAGCAGAGGGAATGGAATCATCTGCATCAGAATCCTCATAGATAGATAAGGGCAAATCCTGGTAATCAGAACAAACAGAAATTTCAGAATTCTGATCAGAAGAATCAGATGGAAAACCAGTTCAAGGTCTCAGAGGGAGAAGGCTGGCTTCTCCTAATTAAAGTAATAAGGTCTTCAGCCATTCTTATCATTTGTTTTTAGGCATATGGGCCTGACCATGCTGTTTGGACGTCGGTTTTCTAGGTGTGGGTCAAGCTTTAGGCCTTGAAGAAGAAGATGGCGTTGGTTTGAAATGCAAGTCAGTAGGCCTGAATACACCCTCAAAGCCGGTGCCTGCACAGTGGCTCCAGACCCATCCAAGGTAGAGACATCCGCAGGTTCCATAGTCGAAGAAGCATCTCGCGGCATACTGGACTTCAAATGCGTCTCAGTAGAGGCCTGCGAATCCAAAGTAGTGGGTATCAGGGGCTGCGAAAGCACCTCACTGTGTACCGGCGAACTGGCGACTAGCTTAACGGAAGCGTTGTCGGCAACTTTGGACCTATGCAGTCTGTGTTTTTATCTATACGTTTTTTCAGGATGTCGGTAGTTGGATGGCTTACCAAAGCCATTTCTGGATAGTTAAACAGAGTACCAAAATAATTTGCTGCAAAAAGAAACCACCAATGAATAGTTTTGGGGTTAAATAAGGCACAAAACCAACAGTGAGGGACGTCATGGTCTGGGCCTATGCAAGGAATGCAGTATGAATGAAAATCTTTATGAGGTATTTGCTTTCCACAGGTAATACAATTGTTCACTTTTACTGACATTTGTTAAGAGCAAGAAAAAGGATCCCCAACTGGGTACTTAGCTTTTTTGAAGACTTGTTCTGAAACTCGAAAACGAAAATTTCAGTCTGCCAACCAGCGCTTGTGAACTGCTTCTGCTTCGGGCACCGTGCAGAAAAAAGACTGATGTAATGGCAAAGGCTGCATGTTTTATACCCCTGACGTCATGGAAGAAGAGAGAGCATCTGATGCAGGGATCCAAGACTTTGATATTCAGGCCGGCTGAGGGCTACCTACAGGCAGATAACCCAAATGTAATGACTGCAACAGTGAAACACGAAGAACATCCACAGGAGTGTATGTAAGAAATGCACTGAGAAACAGTAATTTCTGAAACAGCTTGGCCCAATTGGTCAGAGAGACGAAAGGAGTTGGTTCCACACAAATAAAAACAAAGCCGTCTATGAACATCTAAGGTATGTGAAATGTATTCCCCCTTATTGCTATAATTAGGAAAGAACACTGGGAGTTGGATAAATTGATTAAGGTTTGCTTCAGTGGCCCCTTTTGGCATAAAGGAAGCTTTTGGTCTCAAGGCCACTCTATCTTTATGAAATATCAAATAAGGAGGCCTAATAGTAAGAACCTGCAATTCTGAAACTCTATTTGCTCAAGTTATCACCACCAAAAATGCTGTCTTCCAGATAAGAAATTTGAAATCAAAGGATGCAGCAGGCTACAAAGGGGGCCTAGTTAGAGACTGCAGCACCAGAGCAAGACCCAATGGTGGAAAAGTATTCTTGACTGGAGGACGCAACAAGAAAAAAAGTTATGTTCTTACCATAATGTTCCATCTGTGTTGTGGAGCTTCATTCATTCATTACTGATGGGTGTCTGTTCTGTCCTCGGAACTGAGTCAGCCTTATAACAAGACTCGTGTCAGGCAAAAAAAACTTTTGAGCTAAGCTTTACCCATAGTGCCCCTCTCCCTGTTACCTCAGATCAAGTTTGCCCATGATAAAGAAAGCAGAAGCTTTTTCTGAGCAGGTCCCCTAATGTGGAATTTGGACCAAATCTGAACCTCCAGCAGCCCCTTGGTGGGGGAAGGAGGGTGGGAAGTAATGAATGAATGAAGATCAACACCACACATGGAAAGTTATGATAAGAACATATCTTCCTTATCTGATGTGAATCTTCATTCATTCATTACTGATGGGACAGAGTCCTTAGCTACTTTACATCTTGGGAGGCCCTATGGAAGGATGTTCCTGAGTACCACTGAACCAAAGGATGCTCTCCTCTTGGAGACCAAATCCAATTTGTAATGAGTGATAAAGGTATGAGGGGGTAGCTCATGTTGCAGTTGCACATTATCCATTGAAGCCCTTGAATGAAAAGCAACAAAAGTCGCCACTGATCTGGTTGAATGTGCTTTAACCTTGCTCGGTAGAGGAATTTTATTATGTTGGTAGATAAAGCATATACAACTTCTCAACCACTTAGATAAAGTTACCTTAGAAACACAGTTTCACAAATGTGGTCCAAAATAGGAAACAAACTGGTCGGATTTACGTACTGATTTAGTTCTGTCTAGGTAAAATCGCAATTGCCTATGTACATCCAGTAAATGAAGGCAATATTTGCCTTTATTTGAGAAGTTTGGAAAAAAGACTGGTAGGTCAACTGTCTGATTAATAGTCAATTCCGAAATAACTTTGCGCAGAAAGGAAAGGTTAGTCCGGAGTGATACTCTATCCTTATGAAAGACCATGTAAGGGTGTTTTATGCACAAGGCCTGAAGTTCAGATATGCATCTTGCTGAGGTGATGGCCACTAAAAATAGGGATTTTCAGGATAAGAACTTTATATTGCAAGTGGAAGCAGGTTTGAAAGGTGATAGTGTCAGGGATTGCAGTACTAATGTCAAACTCCAAGCTTCAATCGGTTGTTTGAAGGGCAGTCTGATGTGCGAGACCCTTCAAGAAGGTTTTAGAAAGACTATGGGCCGGATTCACGAAACCTCCATGTAAGACTTACTATGTCTTACTCGGATGCTGCAGTTGAACAGTATGACATCAGCATGCCATGCATATTCATGAGGGCATGCTGAATCATACCCTAGGCTAACACGGTCCATGTAGAAAAGTAGGGGGCGTGTCCAAATGTCGAGTACTGCAAAGGGACACGACCCCAGAAGAGTCAGAGGCCTGAAAGTAAACACCCATGAGCGAGTCCTTAGAAATGTCAAGGAACACAACACCACACATCCCCACCGACTAAATCCTACTGAAAATGTTAAAACATAAAAATAGCAGCTTCATTTTTTTTTTTTATAATTTCCAAAATGTTTGCCCGCATTTGCGCTCGTTTGCGCGGGTATGCCCTTCGCTCAGCCACAGTTAGCAGACATTGAAAAGCATATAAGATCTACATATGCAAATTAAGCCAAGTAGCAATAGCGTAGCAGTAGAGACGTTAGCCAAAGAGGAAGTAGTCACGGTTCGAGCCCCCACAACATCATTCACCATTTTTATTTAAATAAGTATGAAGCAATCCCCTGACATATATATATATATATATATATATATATATATATATATATAAAACTATAATTTAAGTAAAATGTAATGAAATGGGCCATGTATTTGTGAAGAAATCCAACAAAATAATTTATAAAAAAAGGATTATAATTGCCCATAGCTGAGCAACGCTTTAGCAAGCTGAATATGAGTGCCCATAAGTGAGCAGCACTTTAACAAGCTGCATATGAGTACCCGTAGCTGAGCAGCGCTTTAACAAGCGTAATATGAGTGCCTGGAGGTGAGCAGCGCTTTAACAAGCGTAATATGAGTGCCCGGAGGTGAGCAGCGCTTTAACAAGTATAATATGAGTGCCCAGAGGTGAGCAGCGCTTTAACAAGCTTAATATGAGTGCCCATAGCTCAGAAGTGGAGCACCCAGCGTAATATGAGTGCTCATAGCTAAATAACGCGTTACCCAGCGTAAGCCGTTTGTGCGGAGCTGCGCAGCGCGCCAACCAGCTTACCGGCAGGCAACATTGGGCAAGCTGGATCAAAGCCGCCTTTACACAGACACACCTCCTAGCCTGTCTAGACAGTCGTAAAATAAAAAAAGCAATGCCAAGGGTCGAACCCGGGATACTGTGCACTATAGTCAAAGTACTGAACCACTAAGCCATGACAGCTGTACTGAGAAGAAATACAGTATTAGCATATATATAGGAATGAATGAAAATAGAACCATGACAAAGCAGGTTTGCTTTAAGCTGATAAAATCCAAAATGGCCAATCACAGATAAGTGCGGGAAAATCGGCATATATAAGCCCCATAGGCGGGAATACACACCATAACTGATTGTGGTACCCATTTGCAGTCAGGATGGCAGGTGCAGGAGAGGGAAATCACTTTAGAGCACAAAGGTGGGTGTTAAGGAGTCAAAATATATGGTTTGGCTCCTAGTCCATGATCATGAAGCACAGCTCATGCAGGGCCAGGTTCAATGGGGAGCGTATAAGGCAGAGGCATGGAACTGGTTGGCACATGATCTCACCAGTGCCACAGGCATTCCAAGGACTGGTGAACAGGTCCGTCACCACCATGCGGACCTGAAGCGATGTAAGGAGGACCAACTGAACTGTTGGATCCAGGAGGCCCACCAAATGCCCAATGCCCCACTACTGAGTAAGTATCCATGTATTTACGTATGTAAGAAATGCTATCCTAGCCTATAGTATGGAGATGTATGTTCCAATATTCCTTCATTTATATTACAGCTGCAGGTGTTCGTTCCGCAAATCGGCGAGCCTATGCTTATAGGCTGCTGAGGTTGCGCCACAAGGCAGGTTAGTAATTATTTAGCTGGTATTGTTATAGAATATAAGTGAGACAGATTGTAAAAGTGTTCAGTGTTGTAACCCAGTAATAAAGGTGAAATAAGCCTAGAATAAAGATTCTGCTAGTATTGTAAGATTAGATAAGCGATGCAGCCTGGAAAAGAGTGTATTGCAATCCAGTAATAAAGATTAAACAAGTCTCAAATAGAGTTTCCACCTGTATTGTAATATCAGATAACTGCTTCAGCCTGAAAATGAGTGGTAATCAATCAATAAAGGATAGACAAGCGTCGAATACATCCTTGTAAATTCTGCCATATGAAATAAGTGAGTCAGCTGGAAAGGATTGTTGTAACCCAGTAATAAATGTTAATAAAGCCTAGAATTAAGTACCCTTCTGAAATGTAAATATAAAACAAGTGAGAGAGTGTGAGAAAGACAGTTTGAAGCTACCAAGAAAGCTGTAATAAGTCTGGCATAAAGGTATACTGCAATCACTACATAATGAAATGAATGAGACAGCCACAACCAAAGAGTGTAATGTCTTAAATAAAGTACAGAACCTGGACTGTATCCGTCCCACAATTTGGATATGTTGCTGTACCCTTGCATTATGGAGATAGTATGGTTGTATGAAATGCTGAACATCCACAGTTGTCTAGACCCATATAAATCAAATGTAGCAGGATGGTTTACCTGAATACAGCCAGATATGAACATATATGAATAAAAATGGAATGTATATTAATGTAGCAGTAACATCCCCATCACCAACATTCTTAAGGTTACATACAGGAAACTGTACTAATACATGTAGGGGATATATATCTGCATCTACTAGGAATGTACAGTATACGTATAGGTAGTGTAAGTTGTTAAGGTAATATTTCTCCACCCTACCCTATTTTCACAAATTATGCCATTCCACACCAAACTGGGTATGTGTATTCACAATTAATTCCCATGGACATTTGTCCTATTGGTTCACACATATCTGCATGTACGTTGATACATGTGCCCTGTTCACATATCCAAACCTGATGGCCTGTTGCCACCAATCAACCCTGCATGCCGTTGGAATGTGCACTGTTGTTCTAAATATGCATGTGTTATGCTTGCTGCTCAGTGTTCGGAATTCATGGGTGTTTGGTTAATGGGAATACTGATGCATGCTGTTACAACTAATTTTGAATGGTGTTGTTTGTTACTAACCCAAAATGCCATAAGATACTGCTAAACATAGGACAACAGGGAAGGCGGGTTCCAGCGGACCCACCTCTCCCACCTCAGCTGGCGAGTGCACCTGGCACCAGTGCCCAGGCCGGGACCTCCTCCTCCGGTGGAAGCGCTGCAGGGGATGGGGCTCATCCCCCCTCTGCAAGCGTGGCCGGCGGAGAGCCTCCACTCACCCTCCATAGGGTCCGGTCTGTGGTGCGTAGTGAGCTCAGGCATTCTGTGACTGATCCCCTACACCAGCTCGAGGCGAGAGTGGCGCAAGTCACGGGTGTGCCTGCCCATCCTATCCAGCCCCCAGCACAGCCCCGGCCTGGGCTGGGCTGTGAAGGCGCAGTGGTAACTCCCCATGGGTGGGGATCTCAGTTCCACTGTTGCCATCTGTGGGCTCATGGACTCACGATATCCAAACATCCGTCCCCGTCAATTGTGTTTACCCCCCACGTGTCATACTCCCCCCCTGTATGCATCTTGTCTGTCTTGTCTGTTAACCTCCCCAACCTACCCCCCCAAATATACCTACTTCCTGTACCTCACATTCCACTCTCACCTGAAAAAAAATAAAAAAAGGGCACTCTGTTCCCACAAAAAATTTACGCCCCATACATAGCTGCCCAATTCGCACAAATGTCCGCTGGACATGTAAACTGATAATTCTAATTGGCAGTACAACATATTTTGTTGTCCTCACCCCTCTCTCAGGGGTGGAAGGTTTCAAATTTCACAACAAATTTCAAACATATGCACAGCTGTTGCTGATAAAGAAATGGGCAGCTATGGACCTTCCCTACACCCATCCTGCACATCCCGAGCTGGTTTCCCTACTGTCTTTTGTGCCCCCTTTTTCACCACTTTCCTATTTCCCCATATTCTTTTCTTTAAAAGAAATTAGCGCAGGTGTTAGCGGGAGTAAGCACTTTTAAGCAGTAGTCAGCGGGTGTGCGCTTGTGTGCGCTTAGCTTAGCATAGATAAGCGTAGCTAACCGCCGCGCAAACCCGCTTACAACTGCTTAAAAGTGCCTTAGTCACTCTGTATGACAAGGCCTGTAGTCTGCTCATCAGCAAAATAAAATACCCCTGTCAGTCTCAAACCCCGGACCTTGGAAACACTAGTCTGCATGAATTACAACTTAGCCACAGCAGATATACAAGAACTTGGTGCTGAAAGTAATATATCATGAAATACAAGGAGTGAATGTAAAGGGAAAATAGAAAGGCCATTACACAAAGCTTGTTCTGTGTATCTTTACTGGCAATTCTTGTGGAATTGCATTACATTAGTGTGAGAAGAGAAACAGCCATGCTAGTAGGTAATAATGTTACAGTAGCACCTTACAAACCCCACACAGTATCAGAGCAGGATAAACACCGCCATATTTGAATAGGTAAGAGGCCAGACCTCCCAACTGTGACTGATTTACAGGGATGTCCCTGATTTGCAAACAACTGTTACCTGTGCCCCACTGACTCCCTGTGAAATGTACTAACAGTAGGCAGAAAGGTGGGGAATCCCACATAATGGTAACTGTCAATAAGTTAAAGTAGACACTACTTGCATGTCAGAAATGGTGTAGTAATACATATGCTCAAAATACCTCACAGTCACAACTGCAGAATATCTGAAATATATCACGGGTGTATCCCACTGATATGTACCTTTCCCTGAGGCTGGTCAAATATATACCTGAGAGTATCTGAGGCCTGTAAGTGTCAGAAACACACAGGCATATCAGCCTGTTTGCTGTTACATACTCTGCGAATAGCTGTACAATTATGTCCACAAGCATGCCCTTATGTAGGAGTACAACACAGAAATATCAAAGGATGTAGCCATCTAACATACTAATGACAGTATAGCAGTTCACAAGCACTGCATGTGCCTGATATTCATAATTGTTAGTACAATATACTTAGTTGTCCTCACCCCTCTCTCAGGGGTGGAAGGTTTCAAATGTTACAGCAAATGTCAAACATATGTACAGCGATTGCAGTTAAAGAAATGTGCAGCTATGGACCTTCCCTACACCCAGCCTGCACATCCCTAGCTGGTGTCCCCACTGAGTTCCTGCTTACAACTGTTTAAAAGTGCCTTATTCACTCTGTATGACAAGGCCCTAGTACTGCTCAGCAGCAAAATAAAATATCCCTGTAAGTGTCAAACCCCAGACCTTGGGCTCACCAGACTGCATGAAGTGCCACCAAGCCACAGCAAACATATAAGAACTTAGTGCTGAAAGAAATATATCATGCATTACAAGGAGTGAATGTAAATGGAAAATAGGAAAGCCATAGCAACACATTCCAGTAAAGACAAATATCAGGCATTCAAGGAGTGAATGTAAAGGGAAAATACAAAAGCCATAGCAACAAATTGCAAGAACTACTGTTGTATGTCATTTAATCCTCAAATCCCACAGGTAAGTACATACTCCCATGTAAACAGTGTTAACATTAGCAGGTGTGAGTTAACATACACACTGAGAAGAGTGAACTGGAAGAAGCAACAGTCAGGTTTCAGTACAACATGCATTTCAGTGGCTACAACACAGTGTTAGATATGAGAGATATACCAACCTTCTGACTCACACAACAGTGTCAACAGCAAACCAGCATGGTCCCCACCTTGCAAAACTGAAAGGCCTACGCCTACCTAACCTATCATTTTATAGCAGTGTCCTGAAATCATAGTGAGAACTGCAATTACCACACAGTAGGCTGCATGCAATTACTAAATGCTGGCCACTAATTGGTGTAGAGGCCATCACATGCACATGTGCAGATACCTACAAAAGCAGCCTGTACTGCCAGTCCACACATGCAATAATATCATTGCAGCAACTGGAGAGAGAGAGAGAGAGAGAGAGAAAAGGCCAAAAAAAATAAATAAAAAGCAAGTCAGCCAGCAAGCCAGCAGAAAAAAGCTGTTGGAGGCAAAGGTAATGTAAACTACATAATCTAATAATCTACATACTGTGAACCCTACATATGTGTTAGCAGTCTGTATCTATATGTATATGCAGATATGCATAGGGCAAGGGACATACTGCAACTGTTAGTGAAGGATGGACATACATATGTAGTTGAAGGTTGCTATGTGCACATATCAATGTAGGTTGTAGTGTGTGGCATTGAAAACAGCATGAAGTGCAGGTATATGTCATGTGGTGGTGAACTTCTGTGGGACTGCGCCAATGAGGCCTGCTACAGCTATATGGCCTGAGGACAGCATAATGCATTATGCACAACACTGTGCAATATCATTAAAGAATGGTATGTCTCACAACTGTTTCAGAAGTGATATTCCCACCATGAAAGGTGGGCAGTCTATGTGCCTACATGTGCATGTATATGTACAGCAATGGATGTTTAGAAGTGTGTGTGTGTGTGTGTGTGTATATATATATATATATATATATATATATATGTATATACACATATATATCGATATATCTATATATCTATATATCTACATATCCATATATATATATATATATATATATATATATATGTACATACATAGAGAGGTATGTACAGATAGATAGAGATATATAGATAGAATATGTATATACATAATAGATACATACATATATACAGATAGATATGTATGTGTGTGTGTATATATATATATATATATATATATATATATATATATATATATATATATATATATACACACATACACACATATATAAAGATATGTATATATATTTACATATATATATATATATATATATATATATATATATATATATATGTATATATTTATATGTAAATGTGTATATATATATATATATATACATATATATATGGATATGTATATATTTATATGTAAATGTGTATATATATATATATATATATATATATATATATATATATATAGAGAGAGAGAGTGAGAGATGGGGACATGGGGGCAGATGTACTACAACAGGTGTCTGGTGACCAAGGCATGGACTGAACACCAGTGTTGATACTGCAGTACCATACCCCATTCCAAAACATGTTACCCACTAACTACCACATAGGTGGTTGCCCGCCTACCACTGGAGGTGTCAGAAGGGAACATGGGACACAGGTGTACAATAGCCTCCCCTTTGATATCTACAGTGGCACACTAGTCTTGTAATCCCTGTACATGGTACGTGTCATCACAAAAGGTGTGTCAGCTAGGGAAATGTAAGTCAGTGTACCCCTCTACACCTCACAATGTCCTATGCAGTATGTACCTCCCATGAGAACTACAGCAAGTGGAAAGGCCACAGACATACCTAACAAAGACTGATAATGCCCTCAAACACATTCCCTATGCAGAGTGACTCTCAAAACCACAGCTACAGTGCCTTGCATACTTCCTACACAGAGGTTACCACTGCTGGACATACACAGTTATGTCACACCCATACCAGTTGGTCAACCACCATGGCAACACCTCACAATCCATCCAGCCTACATGACCTAGGGCCCTAATCCTTGTCACCGCACTAAACAGCACATGCTGGAGGTACAGGTTTCTACACACAAATATGCCATACCCTGGAGTAAACCACCCAGCATTAACAAACAAGGCTCCTTGTTAGTAGATGTCATACATACCCCTGATGAATGTTATGGAGATAGGTAATATGCCCTGTGAGTCACCTCTGTGTAACCATTTCACAGGAGCAAGTAAAATCACATTACATGTGTCCCAAAGGGCAGGGTAGCATGTGGCTAGGCTGCCCTAGGCCCAGGGCCAATAGCATAGTACCTACCTATGACACAATGCACACACACATGTACTCAGTGCAATACCAGCTATGTGACATTGAATGAGTGTGACACTGATTGTGTGCAAGGTCTGTAAAGGTGTGATAGCTTAGTGTGAGTTTGTGTCTGTCATGGTAGTTGGTGTCCTTGGTGTGAGGCCAGAGAAAGATGTGTCAGTTATCGGGATGCGAACATAGTAGATTGGCATATGTTGTGCCGTACTTCCCTGTGTACGACTGCAGTGTCCCATCGTAGGCAGAAGCAATACATGTATGCTCAGTAAGTGGTACTGCTGTTGAATCCAGCTCACATGTGAACTGTTGTACTACCTGATGTTGTAGGCCTAAGGTGTTCACATTCCCTAGTAACACTGGTGTGTTTCCTGTAGTCTGCGCAGATTACATACCTCATGCATAGGTATCTGTAAGTAGGGGCACACAGTACTATAAGGTACACAGTTAATGCTCATCTGTGTTGTCATACATTTGTGTGTTGTATGTATGTGTAATGTGTTTGTAATGATGCCTGTACCATGGCCGCAATCACATGTGTGTTACAGGGTGTGTTTGTACCTGGCAGCATGTATACTCTGTGACAGCAGTATGCTGGCTATAGTAACAACTGTGCACATAAGTCAGGTAGGGGTATGGCATCAAAGACTAGGGTGGATTACCATTGAAACTGTAAATGTGCATTGCATTCATTGCACGGGATGACAATATTCTTCATCCATTAGCTTGATACATACCCCCAGTGTGAGGTTGTGCATTGTATCTCACACAGTGTGCCGAGTGCTTGTGTATACTAGTTTGTTGTATGGAGTGTGGCAGGCACTGTCAGACAGTTGTGGGCTGAGCACTGATATGTGGTATCGAACATGTGCATCCCCTGATAGACAGACAGATGCTATATAGGATGTTAAGTGATATCAGTACATTAGAATATTAAGTGTGCCACATGACTTGCTCACATATTTTTCTTTTCCTTCCAGGGTGATGGTGCATCAGCGAAACCCACCTTATACAGCAGCAGAGGATCAGGAGATCCACCAGAGCCTGGTGCAGAATTACTGTGTGCTGTTTTCCAGGACCAGCCAGAACCAGCATGAGAGGGCTGCACTGTGGCAAGATCTTGTCCGTCGGGTAAATGAAATAGGCATGCATAACCGGACATATGAGCAGGTACGCCATCACTGCAGTGATTTAATTAGACATGTCCAGCAGCGTGCATCTGATATCCACAGACAACAGCTTGCCACAGGCGGTGGGGTACCTATCCACCCCCCCCCCTCACCAGTGTGGAGGAGCACCTCCTAAGTGTTGTGGCTCCACACCAACAACAGCAACATCCACAAACATGTGTCATCATAGAGGCCGGAGCCACCCAGTATGTTGAAATGGAGCATGCAGGTAACATGCCATATCTGTAGTTGACTGTTCTCTGTACTGGTAGTTTATGTGTGTGTGAGATGTGTACTGTTTGTGTAGTTGTTAACCTGCCTATTCTTCTGCAAGATTGATATTCTGAGCATAATCTGTACACCTGTGAAAGCCACCTGTTGTACTATTGTACTTTATCATACTCACAGTATCAATGGCACAGTTGTGGCCACTGGCAATCACTCTCATATTTTTGCAGGTCCCTCTGGAGTGACAGCAAGGCAGCCAATCCATGCTGGTGAGTGTGTAATAACAATACTATTGCGAATGACATGTGCATGTCATATGGAGGTGTAGTCTGTGCACATGTAACACACCTACGCATAATGCATGCTGTGCATGTTTGCTGTGAGACTATGCATATCCCATTATTCTCAATAGCTGCCTCACTCACATGCAATACACAGAGCATGACACACGTGTGGCAACACAGTACTGGACATTGTATAGGCATACCTGATACACGTACACAACACACACGTTTGGCATACACACTACACCTTAGCCTGCTACACATGTCCAATTATGACACCTGCTGTATGGCCACCCTTCAGTATCCCACTTATCTACGCAGCACACATAATATACCTGAGGGGTAGAGGCCTATCATGTCTTTGTGCAACAGTCTTGAACATATAATACATTCATGTTAGGCAATGCTCACTATTGGCCACCTTACAAACCCATGTAACAAGTGGCTGTGTAATTGTGGATGTAGTTATGTTACTGAATGTCAGGTACAGCATGCTAGCTGCCTGTCTGGCACACATTATTATTGTTGACTGACCACAAGAAGCATGTTGATCATGGCTCACGTTACTACACCACATCCAGTTCTGCCGACCACAAAAGTACACATAGCAGTCATTGCGTAGCACCGTCACGTGTTGTGTGTGTGCAAATATATGCACCCACAGCTAGTAACACTTGCCCAACATTATGTCCTTGTACACATTGTGTCCCAGGGTGGAGACAATCACTGAACAACTACACACAAGCATCAAGTACACGTATACTGTTATTAACAAGGGCTGTCCACACTTGCACTGCATGTTCCTGTGCAACACATAATCTGCATTCTGACACATGTGCAGTGATGTTTTTCCTTGTGATACTGTCACCCACCCTAAAACAGTATTGTGTATGTGTTGGATTGCAGGTGTGTCTGTGTTTGTATCTGCTGTACTGAGGAGTGTGCCTGTGTGCTTGTGCGCCTGTGTGCTTGTGCGCCTGTGTGCATGTGCGCCTGTGTGCATGTGGGCCTGTGCGCCTGTGTGCATGTGGGCCTGTGTGCCTGTGGGCCTGTGCGCCTGTGTGCATGTGGGCCTGTGCGCACATGTGCTAATATCGTGTACACATTTGTAAACTGTGTTTCCTATCTTCCTCACACAGGTTCTGATGTTGTTCTGGTGGAGTGCAGCAGGGAACCTGAAGCCACTGCTGGGGATAGTGATTATGATACATGTGTAATGGCACAGGGAGGTGTGACAGGGTCTGTCGTTGGTCAGCCAATTGACACTACACAGCAGTCAACCCCATCAATGTGCACAGTCATCCTGCCGATACATCCATTGTCACCAATGTCCTTAGCTGAGGGACAGCATACAGTGGGCATTGACCAGGGTAGTGTGGTATCATTGGCACATGCATCCCTTCACAGCAGCCATGGCCAGATTCCTGACATGGTACCACACAGGCAGATGTCCAGGGGTTCTCGTGGGAGCATCCGTGGTCATACTGCCCCGTCAGACGTGCCCACAGAGGTCTTTCAACCTCAGCTATGTTCCGGGCTGTAATACAGGCACATATGGAATGGTACACCAGACTGGGTCTGAGGGAGCTTAGAGCACATCGCACTGCTATGAATGACACTGTGTGTGACGTTGTGTCTGCCATCCATATCAGCGAGGTCACTGATAGACGTTGGGGGGACACATTAGATCTCTTCCACAACTACATGTCCAGGAGCCAGGACAGTGCAGGACGGTTGAGGCATCGACATGGATGTATGCCAGCAACATTATCAGCTGGAAGTCGTCGCAGATGACAACAAACCCGCAGCCGCTCCCATAGTGCCAGTACCAGCCCCAGCAATGCTGGGTCTGTGCTGTCATTAGACCGTCCAAGAAGACCACATACACATGGCTCTGGACAGTCCCAGCAGGGACATGTGTCCAGTCAACAACCCACTGCTTCTGATGACAGTACCCAGTCTGGCTTAGTACCTGATACTGTCCATAGCACCTCTGCCAGGCACAGGTACCGTGTCCGTGGCCAGAGACAGTGATCTGTATGACCTGGCAGGTACAGTCTGTGGCTGTCCACAAACACCCGTATATGGCAGCCACGTGGCGGAACTGTGTGCATGCATACACACACACACACAATGCTAACACCTAGGGCTAACACATACACACACACATATTGCAGCAACATTGCCCCATGTTGTACTGTTGTCCCTCACTAACACACATACATACATGTCAATTGGATGTGTCAATGGCAGACTCTGGCAAACCAAGTACACACCCTGTGCATATGATGAAACTATGCCATCTCCTGCCATCTGTAACACTGATGCAGGAACAGGGTGACTACATAGCACTGTAGTAATATTATGTTGTTAACAGTACAGTGTAATGATATTGTTGAGGGTATATTCGAGCATGCATGATGCATTACCTATGTTTGTCAGTCATATACATCAGTGTTAATTCCCAAAGTGTACTGTCTGCACATGTGCCACATGGCTGTTGTGTGTACCTGTGCCTGCATGTGTTGGGGTGTGGACAGTACATGTGTGATGTTTGCAGCACTGAGTTGCAGGTGTACATTTGTGAACATGGTTAGCATGGAACATGACATGGTTTGACAGTATGCTGTGGGTGATATGGTTTCCAAATGTCAATGGTCTGCATTCTGGTAGTATACACAGCTTACATAGCCTGACATTCAGTGGTCATTACATGGTGTCTCCTCAACTGATACACAGATGTAGGAATCTGGTGTCAGTGATATCCCTGCAGTACTACACTATACCAGTAGCCATTCTTAGTGAGCCCCACACATCCCTAGGAACAATACTCTTTGGCATATAGCAGTCTCACATACATGCCAACACACTACGGATATGTCCATCCACGACTGCAAATACATACAGTGGCCTACAATGCATTCTATACATGACACACCTAACCACCACAAGGGTATCATACGGACAGATAAAAGCTGTCCAAGCCATGCTGTATTGCTGTAATGCAACTGTGGCATTGGCATCGGCTTGTAGTTAACATAGTATTCCAACAGTACCATGTAGGTGGTAGCACCCATCATGTAGAACAGGTAATGGCGTGTACATGCGGACAAGTGTTATCTTGTCTTTCCTGTGATATTCACATTTCCAAAGTTATTCTGCAGTCCCTCGGTGTATCACCTAGGCAAGAAGGTGTCTGTTTGCATATCGGCAACAGTTGCCATACACATACACTGGGTGACCATCACTCACAGACTTTGCTGTGTTTTAACATGTCTGACATATACTCCAGACATGAACCCTCACCCACATTAATCTATCAAAGCTTTCATGGGTGTGTGTCACATAGCTGGCCTAGGACACAGTTCACTGCAGTAGCCTGCATTGTCACCAACATACATGTATGGCCTAAGGTCTGGTAAGCTGCGGCACATGTTGGCAAAGGTAACAACTGTATTCATATGGGGCAGGCTTCACACATAGGAACTATTAAAGGTCACAGGTACATATCTGTATGTGGCACACACATACCTGATGTGTGCATTGAAATTACTGTTATAATAATATGTCATACAATAATAAAAGCAAAACACACACCACATTGACAAACCGTGTGACAAACGCACACATGGCATTTGTAGGATTCAAACCCCTACCTAACTATGTTATGATACTTGAGAGAGACGCATTAGCACAGCGCACTATTCGCATTACTGGATGATTCCCCTTCTCCTGCTGCATTTATAGGGTGCTGACATCATCAGTCTTTCCAAAGAGGAATGTACATCTTTTAGTGTGTTATCCCAGTCTTCAAAAAGGCCATTCCTTTCACAGAGGATTGCATACATACACCCCCCTCACACACACACAGCGTTTGCAGGATTCAAACCCCTACCTAACTATGTTATGATACTTGAGAGAGACGCATTAGCACAGCACGCTATTCGCATTACTGGATGATTCCCCTTCTCCTGCTGTATTTATAGGGTGCTGACATCATCAGTCTTTCCAAAGAAGAATGTACATCTTTAACTATTCCTCAGTATGGGGGATAACAATATCTGTGCATTAACAGGCGCCTAGTTCAGGGTCACATATACACACTGGCACTGCCAGGTTATGTTCTATAGCATGCTTTGTGACCACAGGACTTGTAACACACAACACAAGTAGGGGGTGTATACATATACATCACAGATACACACAACTCTGGGTTGGTACCACTGCACTAAGCATGACAGGCCATACATATACAACTACCATTGTGCAAAACTACCTTTTGGTTTGGTGTGTAGTTCAGACCACACCCCCATACCCAGTAACCACATTTGGCTTTCCTGGGAACAGTGTAGGATATGCAGGTCTTCACACACACCATTATAGTGGTTGACTTCAGGTACACAAATATTGACTGGGGATACTACTCAGGCCCTCAACAACATCACCCTACAGCCACTACAATTTCTGAATCCATGTGCTATGGCACAACCAGTCACCACACCCACAAGGGGGAATACATATTGGACCTGATCATCACCAACATGGGGACTCTATGTTCCACACCAGAGGTAGAACCGTCCTTGTTAAGATCAGACCATAAACAACTTTCCCTGGACATCCATATCCCGTCCCCACCCCCAGCCAAGGAAATCACTGTAAAGAATTTCTCAAAAGCAGACTTTGCACTTGTGAAGACTGGGGTGGAATACTTCAAAGACCCTGTGCTGGAGGATAATACAGCCCAATCTGCAGAATCCTTTACAAACGCATTGTATGAGCACCTGCAGGTATGCGTTGATCATGCTATCCCAAATAAAACCATGACTCCTCCAAAACAGGAGACCTGTCTGATTGATCCCAGCCATATATAAGCTGTACAACAGGAGGAGGAAGCTACTACATAACAGAGAAATATCCCACAGACCCACATAGATCATAACCTCTCCTTTACTAATCACATTGACAGAGTCATTGCAAAGACCTTTATATAGCCCTCATCACATGGGTGTCTGCATGTAGACCATGGGAGGTCATTGTGGCCCTCTACTAGCTACTCATCAGGCCATTGTTTGACTACAATGCCCCTTTTGGGGTGTACCTTACCCAACACCTGCGGCAACTACAGTGAACTCAACAGTACTTCCCCAAGAGGATCATGGGTTACACACAGATATCCTATGCAGCTCAACTAAAGGATCTCCAGCTCTACTCAGTTGCTTAACGCCTGCTCAGAGGTGATCTATGCCTGATGTACGCAGCCATTTCAAACCCAGAAGTAATGGACATGCTCCACCTCATAACATCCAAGACCCTTAGAGCTACGCACTCCAGGGACTTAAACCTCAGCACAAAAATAAATAGGACATACTGCAGGGACAGATTCATTACCCAGAGGCTCCCCTCACTCTGCAATTGAATCCCAATTAAAGTTAGACATAGCCCCTCGCTAACCCTCTTCCAGCGAAATACAGCCGCATGGATGGGAAATTGCAAATTCACCCCTGGGATCTCCACTGTGTCCCTGCTTGACAGAGGCACAGTAAACTAGCCTTAAAGGGTGCCTTCTGTGACCTACTGTACAGAAGCACAGTAGGCTACTCTACTGGGGAGGTGGATGCCAAATACACTCTGCCTAGGCTTATGAATTCCCTAGGGCAGACAGCCTAGTATTGACCTCTGCACCTATGTTTATGTTCGGGATGCACAATATTTGTTGCTGCTACTGTTTGCAGGTCTTTATTGCCGTAGCTTTCCCAGTTTCTATGAACAACTTGTGTATCTGCGTAACATGTTTGATCATGACAGGGTTCCAGTACATTAATATATGTGTCTGTTGTCATTTAACTGTGTGCACATGGCGGATTGCTGGATCGTGGGAGGTTCCTGGCTTAACACATACAACTGCCAGATATGTGTGACTGATTGCTATACTCAGACATGGCCTAAGTGTGTGAGCATGCCCAGTTCAGGCTTTCCATGGTTTGTTGCCTGACATATGTCTCATTTATCAAAGTGTGTGAGCATGCCCAGTGTGACCTTTCCATATGTTGTGATCTGGAGTCCACTACATTTCTGGTTGTGTGTGAACATGACCAATATTGACATTTATACTGTGTGTGTTGGAAGTCATGTTGTGTTCTTACTGCCAGACTCCTTTGTGTCATAACTCAACAGGGATTATGCTGTGCCTGCAGGGTTTCCATGTGACAGTTTGCAAAGACTTGGCAACATTCTCTCATACTGGCTGAACACTGCAATACTGTCATGGTGTAATGGTTCAGTACTTTCACTATGGTGCACAGTATCATGGGTTTGAGTCCCATTACTGCTTTAAATGTTCATACTGAGCAGACCAGACTGGTTAAGGGCCAGTTGAGCAACTATGAGCATATTGCATTTTTGTTCAGCTATGGCCTACTTAAACCAGGCTTGTCCGACATTGCTGTGTATTCACCAAGTTGGGTGGACATTGCCAAACATTACTCCACATTGGCCACAGTTGTACTAGTTGGTGTGTGTGATGCTGTTCATAGGTTCACACTAGGCTATCTGCCCTAGGGCATTTATAATCCTAGCCAGAGTGTGTTTGGCTTTCAACACACATTTTAAGTGGAGTTTGCCATGACATTTTTCAAAGTTAGTATACTGTCCCTCTGTCTAACAGTGACATAGAAGTGATACCCAGGGTAAACCTACAATCTCCCATCGACTCATCAAGATTCCTCTTGAAGAGAGTCAATGAGGGACTCTGGCTAACCTGGAGTGGGGGTTTACTCAAGAGTGGGGGGAGCCTCTGGGTTATGAATCTGTCACGCCAGCATGTCCTATTTATTTCAGTCCTGAGGTTCAGGTCTCTTGAGCATGTAGCTTGATGGGATTCTGATTTTCCAAGGTGCAGCATGTCCACTGATTCCAGGTTGGACATGGCTTTATACATCGGACACAGATTGCCTCTGGGCAGGCGGTATGCCACAGAGTGGAGCTGAAGTTTCTTTAATCGGGCAGCGAATGGCATGTGTTTGAGCCCTTTGATCCTCCTGGTGAGGTACTTTTGTGGTCTTTCCAGCTGCTGCAGGTGTCTGATAAGGTAAATCCCACAAGGGGCATTGTACTCAACTATGGGCCTGATGAGGGATGGGTTAAGAGGCACGATGACCTCCCCTGATGTAGATGTGAATACCTTCATGATTAGGTGGGCTATATGAAATGTTTTTCTAAACACTTTGGCCACGTGGTTATCGAATGAGAGATTGCTATCAGCTTGGGTCCCCAGGTCCCTTATCACTCCTTCCATACTTAATGAGTTACCACCTATGTGGTAATTTGTGGGCACTTAGTTTTTGACAAAGGGGAGGACTATACACTGTTCTGCGTTTAGCTTGAGGACATGGCTCTGGCACCAGTTGTCTGTTTCTATGAGGCCCTTTTGTAGGATGCTTGTGTCAGCTGGAGGGTTGTTTATGGTGTCCAGTTTGCAGTCATCTGCAAACTTGTTCACCAACAGTCCTCCTGTGTTGGCCTGTACCGCTGAGAAATATATACCAAACAAGGGAGGTCCCAGGACTGAGCCTTGTGGGATGCCACTTGTAGCTGGTTTGGGGTCTGACATGGCTCCAGCATTTCTGACCATGTGGGTTCTGTCCTTGAGCCAGTTTGCAACCCATCTAGTGACATAGGGGTTTATATTGAAGCTGGCAATCTTATCTATGATGACCAAGTGGGGTACTGTATGGAAGGCTTTTGCGAGGTCCAGGTAGGCTGTGTGGACCACCTTCCCCTCATCAATGGCCTTGGTGACTGTTTCAAATGACTCAACCAGGTTTAAGAGGCAGGATTTGCCCTTAAAGCCAAACTGGGTAGGATCCAGTGTCTGTAGGTCCCCAATATGTTTATTTCTGAGGTCCAAGATGATCCTTTCCATAGCTTTGCAGACCAAGCTAGTCAGGCTTCTGGGCTGATAGTTTGCAGTATCCATCGAGGCACCACCTTTGTGAAGAGGGACCACTGTTGCTGTACACTGCTCTTTGGGTACATATCCTGTGGTAAAGGCTGAGACTGAACAGCGGTTTTATGTTTGTGTTCAATTCTTCTTGGGGTTCATGTTGGACACAGCCCAGGACACCGTCTGGTCCCATTGATGCTGTGTGTTTTGCTTTGGAGAGGCTGGCTGTTACCTGAGCATCTGCGATGTCAGGGGGCCAGCACTCTGCTGGGATAGATATTTGCCCTTTTGGTGGGGAGGGGGGGAGAGGTTTGCACTGAACCTGTCAGCTCAGATGTTGGCAATGTCTGTGGGTTTGGTGTATTGTTTGTCATTTTGGATGACTACTGAGCATATCTGGGGATTCCCACACAGGTTCCTACCATAAGTAAAGAATGCCTTGTGATTATCCTTGGTGTCCTGTACAATTTTTATCTCAAAGATGTCCTTAGATGATCTTATGTGTGGCTGTAGTTTTTCAATAATACTGATCAGAGATGCCTTCCCTTTTTGTGATTTTGATCTATCATATAGTAGCTTCCTCCTTGTATTGTATGGTTTGTTTATGGCTGGGGTCCACCGGACAGGATGCCTGGCTTTGGAGGATTGGGTCTTGGTTTTATTTGGGATTGCATGATCCATGCATTCCTGAAGGTGTTCATAGAATGCGTTTATAAAGGGTTATGAGGTCTGGGCCATATTTTCCACAGGCACAGGGGCTGTGAAGGATTCCACCTCAGTTTTGAGGAGTGTGACATTTGCTTTAGTGAATAATTTTCACTGCGTTTTTCTGGCCATGGGCTGGGATCGGCATGTGAATATCCAGTGAGATTACTCTCTGGTCTGATCTTACCAGTGAGGGATACACTTCTGGTCTTGGGCATAGAGTCCCCATGTTGGTGATGATCAGGTCCAGTATGTTTTCCCCTGTTGTGGGAGTGGAAGCAAGTTGTTCCATAGCATTTTAGTTTATAAATTCTGGGAACCTTTGGGCTAGGGTGTTGAGGCTAGGGTAATGCTCCCAGTCTATGTTTGGGTAGTTGAAGTCACCCAATATAATGGTGTTCGGGGAGACCTTCATATTTTCATGTGTTCTCCAGTCAGCCAAGTGTGGTTCTTGGGTTTAGGAGTGTGGTCTGTAGCAGGCTATGAACTGGAAGGCGGTTTTAGCCACTGTTAGTTGCACATGGATAGTCTCCGATGCTTCATGCTGTGCCACCAACCTGGGGGTGTGGGTATCTTTGAAAAATATTGATACTCACCCTCCTTTTGTAGTTTGTTCCATGTTTTGCAGCTGTAGAGCATGGTATGAGGTGTAACCTGTTAATGCTAGGGTGCTCTTGGGAGCCTTGAACCAGGCTTCTGTTATTGCACAGATATCAACATTCTCCATGCTGAGGAGAGTTTGGAGTGCGTGCATCTTGCAGTTTAGACTTCTGGCATTGAGTAGCATTACTTATAGTTTCTTATCCCTTGTGATACCTATGGAGGTGGATTTGTGTTTTGAGCCTTACCTAAAAAAGGCACTATGGGGGTGACAAGAGCCTTTGGCAATATCCAAAAGGCCACAGGTGATGGGTGAAATCCATCCCTAGCGAAGCATCATGTCTTGTTGAGCATGTCATCCCAGGCTGACATGCATTGTATCCCCTTTCACTGACACCAATACTTAGGCCAATTGTTGTAATTGATCATCTTGTCTTCATATTGTGGCCTCATGTTTGGTGAGGGTAGGATGATACTCAAGGTCATCAAGTTTGCATACACTACATGGTGGTAAATGCTGTTTAGCACTACCTTACATTGCTTAACACATGGCAATCATGCCTCAGGTGGTGCTGCAGGGCGGCCTATGTCAGATGCACATACTGTACTCCCTATACATGTTTGGAAACAGGTAGTGTCAAGTTAGGCATCCCTTTTACTATATGTGCGAGTCAGAGAGAGGTGGTATTTCCAGGGTTCCTACGGAGCCAGTGTAAGTGCTATGCATTGCCTCTTTGCAAAGGCCAAGGCATACTGGGCATGCCTCCTTCTGCCTACTGGGGCAGGCTCAGGTTGTTCCTCCTCAGAGTCACGCTCTGCCTGTTATGGCCTTGGCACTGGTGGGGGGCTGTTTGGCCCAGGCCTATGCTGGTCCTGCTGCAGCTGTTTTCGCAGAATCATATTATGTAGCATAGCACATACCATGACAATTTGGGTACATGTAGTTGGTGAGTATTGTAAGGCTCCACCAGATGTGTCCAGGCACTGGAACCATGACTTGAGCAACCCAAACACACGCTCAATTACATTTCATGTTTGTGCGTGTGCCTCATTATGGCATTCCTGTTCAGGTGTGTGTGCGTTTCTGATGGATGTCATCAGCCACGGCTCCAGTGCATAGCCAGCATCCCCCACTAAGTGACCATGTGGGATGTCCCCATTGGCAAATGTCTGGTACAGCTGTGTCAGATGCCAGATACGGGAATCATGGTAGCTTCCAGGGCAGCCAGCACACACATTCATTATTATGCCCTGGGCATCACACACGACCTGGCAGTTGATGGAGGGGAAGCCCTTGCTGTTAATGTACGCCCTACCCCGCTCACCGGCTGGTGCTTTGATGCGTATATGCGTGCAGTCTATTGCACCCACTACCTCAGGGTATTCTGCTATTTTCTGGAAGAGACGCATATTGCTGGCCAATACCTCACGGGAATTGGGGAAATGTACATGATCACCGACATGTGCTGACATGGCATCCAGGAACTGGTGCAGTACCCTGGATGCTGATGCCTGTGATATCCCCATCATATCACCAGTTGGTCTCTGAAAGGTACCTGTTGCTAGTATTCTTAGGCCAACACATACCTTGGTTTCCACTGGGATGGGTTCCCCTCTGTTGGTTCTGTGTGTGAGGCGTGGCCTGCACAGCTCAACAATTTGCTGCAGGAAGTCTCTGTCCACTCTATAGCACTCCACTATCTCCAGCTCATGTAACCCCTGGTAGGTGACCCTGGGCCTGTACACTCTTCTCTGTCTCCTCACTGTGGGTTTTCCAGCAGCATTTGCATTGTCACCACCCTCAGCATGTTGCATATGTCACCTTATAACAGCAATGGCAGCCCCTAGCATTTTTTTGTCTGAGTGTAGCTTTTTCAGTTTTCATTCTAGTAGCTTACTCCAGTGTTGCAGTGTCTCGAGAGAAACAAACTGCACTGTTGTTTGCAGAGTTTTCAGTGCTGGGCTGAGCTAGTGTTCTGCCTGTATTATTGCCTGATTCTGATTGTTTGCACCTGCTAGCTCTACTAGTATTCCCTGGTAGCTTCCTACTATTTGTTGTGCTTCCTTTTTCCTTTCTGTTTCCTCAGGGGAGCGACACGCATACAAGCGCAAACACGCTCACAGCAGCTCACACGCGCGCACACATGCTTAGACAGACTAATACTTGCTTATTCGGGTTAAACCACGCGCACACCAGCGCAAACACACTCACAGGTCTTCCAACAGCCTTATACATGCTTACTCCAGCTTAAACGTGCGCACTCACGCTTCCACGTGCGCACTCTGTCTTACTCGAGTTTACAGGCACGCACACGCATGCATACCCGCTCAGCAAGAAACTTTGGTGTTATCCACAGTATACACCTTCCATTTCTTGGCTTTCCCTGGCCTACCTGTTGACACACCTCTTTTCATGATGTCTGACAGCTGACACATGCCACTCTGCTCCTATGAGCTTCACTACTTTCATACATACCCCCCTTGTGATGTCACCTATCTCCTACTCTGTTCCTCCCCATATCCTACTCCTACACTCCACTGACTGTGCTCATTTGCTATGTAAAAGTGCGATTCACTATCCTAACACTCATTTACATAGGATTGCCTACTAATGCTTGGTTACATGTCTTAGACTGGGCTTCTCCCCTTAGCAACCCCTACTCGGTGGCCATGTTGTCTTCAGCCTGCTATTCACTTACATTGTCATTTAACAATTTTCATAAATTTGTCTTATTTTATGATTTTTATAGTGCACTTCATTTGCGCGGTGCTGCGCTACGCTTAAACATCGGAAATCGCCGAAAAAAAATTATTTTTATTTTAATTTTGCATCTGGGAAACTTTCCAATGGCCGTATATTTGGCCATTGGCATGCTTCCTCAACCATATGCAACCTTTATTTGGAGCTGACAAGGCTCCATTGGGCTATTTGCAGAACGGTACTCAGTTGTCAACTGAGTACATTTCTGCAGCTAACACGTCTCCTACTCGGACAGGTTTGTGCTTCCTGGATTGCAAATTTACCTCATTTGCATACATTTCGGCTGCAAGTGAGGTAATTTGCATATCCCAGCCCTATCCGTGTAGGAGACGTTTTAGGAGCTCTCTTACACGCCCCTACAGGCTGTTCCTGGATCACTCGTCAGACATGATGGCTGCATGGAGTCTTACTCTACTCGTAGACTCCGTGCAAGCCATCGTGAATCCGGCCCTATAGTAAATTAAGGATGAGTCTTAGAATCCACTGTGGAAGTTTGAGATAGCAGCCAAATGTACTCGAATAGTGGAGGCTGCCACTCCTGAATTAATACTTGACAAATAATTCAATACTGCACTAACTGGAACTGAGTAAGAGTCTAGTTCTTTCTAATGGGACCAAATAAGGAATCTCTTCCACTTAAGACAGATTTTCCTGGTGGATGGTTTGTGTGAAGTCAGAAGAATGTTGCATACAGGACAGGTAAGGTTATTCTGCTAGGCAATTACTGGAAGTGGAGAAACCAAGCTGTCAGCTTGAGACTGGATATATTTGGATGCATCAACCCCTGTGGGTGAGACAGTAATTCTAAAGTTGGAGCCAGAATCCATGGTTGGTGTAACTAGGTGAGGCCAAAGGAAGGGGAACCAAACTTGTCAGGGCCAGTAGGGTGCAATAACGATTACTCTGCTTCTCAACCAAAGGACTTTCTTTAGAAATTGTGGGATCAGTGGAAGGGGAGGGAAAGCATAAAGAAGTCCCTTGGGACAATCATGTATTAGAACATCCTTCGGGGAGTCCCCCTGTGGGGGAATTAGGGCAAAGTAGCTGCTGCACCTGTGATTTGCTGGAGAGGTGAATAGGTTGCAGCAAGGCTGGCCCCAGCATCTGAAGATCTTCGTCGCTATGGTTTAATTGAGGGACCACTCGTGAGGCTGGAGGGTGCATCTACTCAACTTGTCTACAATCACAGTGGAATTCCTGAGAAATCAGAAAGCGGTTGAAAGCTGTCACCCATTGCCAAATTCTCATGGCCTCTTGACACAACTGGTAAGACTTGGTTCCCTCTTGTTTGTTGATATACCAGACCACCGACGTATAGTCTGAGTGGATAGCAATTGTCAATGAAGGGAGGAGCGGATTGAAAGCTTGCAAACTAGGAGCACCGCTCTCAGTTCTAGAACACTAAAATGCAGATTGGCCACATGCCTTGGACAGGCTTTCCCTGGAAGTTCCCCCCCCACTCCATAAGGGAAGCGTCTGTGGGCACTATGGCCTTGGGCTGAGATAGAAAGAGCGACCCCATAGGTCTTTTTCTGGCTTCATCCACCAAGTTAAATCTTGTTTGCACTGGTTGGTTATGTGGATCTGAAAGGACATAGGGTAATGCAAAGGGGACCACTGTGTTAGTATGAGCCACTGAAGAAGTCTCATACTAACACAGTGGTCCCTGTTGCATCACCCTATGGAAAGGGAACCACTGTGTGTTAGTATCAGCTACTGAAGAAGTCTCATATGTAGTCTCACCAGTGGAACTATTGTAACTGATGCTGCCATTGAGCTTAGAAGTTGAAGGACAGCCCGAGATGGAACTTTGTCTTGAGAGTATCACCCGGAGTTGAGACCACAGTCTTTCTAATCTATGATCTGGAAGGGAGAGACTAGGCAAGACTGAGTATTGAAAGTTGCTCCTATGAATTCCAGGGTTTGAGAAGGAATCAATTTGCATTTTTCCCAGTTTATTGAGATTCCTAGGCATTCTGCTAGTTTTAGAGTGCAAGTTAAATCTGTAACCAGTAGACACTTGATGGAGGTGGTAAGGAGCCAATTGTCTAAGTACGGAAACACTCAGAATCCTTGCAGTCTCAAGTGAGCTGTTACCACTGCCATGCATTTGGTGAACACTCTTGAGGGCTGTAGAGAGTCCAAAAGGCAGCGCCTGGAATTGGTAATGATTGGCTCCTAGCCAGAAGCGAAGAAATCTTCTGGAGCATTTGTCCATTTTTATGTGGTAATACACATCCTGAAGATCTTTGAGCACATCTAATCGTCTTTCTCCAGGAAGGGTAGGACAGACTGAACCGTGATCATCTGGAATTTTGTTTGGTTGACAAATTTGTTCAGAATGCTGAGATCCAAGATCAGTCTCCAGTCCCCTGTCTTCTTTGGCACTAAAAAGAACCTTGAGTAAAATCTGGATTCTATTTGGTCTGGTTGGACTGCCTGGATGACTCTTTTGAAACACCTTTTGTATTTCTTGAGCTGCTGCGTCCCTTTGACTGGGTGGAACATCAGGAATGTGCCTTAATGGCTTTGGGCAAATATTGAAGGGTATGTGGTAACCTCTGGAGATTACATTCTGCACCCAAGAATCTGTGGTTATTGTTTGCCAGGCAGGGTGGTGCAGAGATAAATGTCCCCTGACTACTTCCAGAGGAAAGCAATTGGACTGCTCTTCAGGAACGCTGGTAGGGCTGTCCAGAAAAAGAATCTCTGGACCCCTGGTTACAGGGACCTTCTCTGCTTCTATAGGGGGTGTCTTCCTGATGAGTTACCCCCACTACCCTGGGGGTAAACTTGCCACGTGTATCATGGAAATGACCCTGGGATTTCTTGTGCCACATCTTTCCATTCCTAGGATTCCTGGAGTAGGGATCGTCGGGGGGGGGGGGTGGAGTGAAACACGAAGAATATCATACGCCCATGGCAGAGTCTTGCCGTCCTTTTCACACCCCGCTAACGTGTCTACCACTTTTGGGCCAAAGAGGGAAGAAGCTTCCACTGGAGCATTAAGAAAGGAAGACTTAAAAGGGTCTGCAAAGTCACAAAGGCACATCAAAGTGTGATGTCTCACGACGCCTGAACCCATAGCTTTAGCTTTCCCTTCGGTAGTGTGAGAGATCAACTGCATGGATGAGATGGATATAGATTCCAGGGTTGCAAGCTGTGAGCAACATTTTCGTGTACCTCATCAGAAACTGCTCCTGCTAAGGTTTTGGAGAGTTCCGAGATTAGGTCTCTCTGGAGCCTGGTAAATTGTGCCAAGTAATTCAAGGACCGAATCGCAAAGGTTGTTGAGGCAAACACTCACTTCCCTAACCTGTCCATCGCCTGAGACTCCCTGTTTGGGTGGTGGACAGTACGTCTCTCCTTGGTGAGCTCTTTCTTAGTGGCTGCTGCCACCACCACAGCATCTACCGGTAGGCCTTTGGGCCAGTGTGGACTTTCTTCTGGCATGGACAGAAATTTGTCTGGTCTCCGGGAAGATTGGTTCAACGGTATCAGGACTCTTCCATGCACGCTGCAGGATGAGTTGGACTAGTTCATCTGCAGGCAAGATCACCCAAGAAGTAGAGGGTTGAGCACAAAAAGCCTGCAAGAATACGGATTCCTCAGAGGAGGGGTTGGTGGGCTTCTAGCCTCCCCACTGTTTTAAGATTTCCAGTATATCCACGAAGCAGACATCCTCAAGGGGTGAATGTAGGGACCCCTCCCCTTTGTCGTCATCCGTATCTTCAGTGAGGGACTCTTTGGGGGAGTCCATGTTCTTCCTCTTGCATGATCTCTTACGTGGTACCTCTTCAGTGCTGTAAGGTATCTTGAGCTCGATGTCCTGATGTGGTGGACTCTCAGCTGTGGTTCAGAGGAAGGAGATGGAGATATATAGTACTCTGACATGGATGGTTTGCCTGCAGACGGAAGGGTCCTCTCCATCACTTGAGAAGCTGGTCCATCTGAAGAGAGTGGGAGTCTGGAATCGAGGACGACAACCTTGGAACCGGGGTCACACCCTGCTCTGACAAACTCACTCCCAAGGAAGGAGCCCCAAGAGGACTTGGTGCTGCCAAGACTCCCAGAACCATAGTAGATGGTGCCATACTATGGGTCACGTTGCCAACAGCCCAGTCATGATCCCGAGGATGGCGTGGCTCTAAATGAGTCGATAACCAAAGGGTCGGCTCCAGAACCACGGTGAGGTCCACCAGTGGAACTGAAGTAGTGGGAACAGAAATAGGCATTGGTGTCGGGTGTTTTGATATTTGCAAGGAGGTCAAAGGAGGAGAATATGCAGGAGTCCATGGAGAAAATCTCCCAACTCCGGTTGGGAGGGGAGTTCTGCAAGGTGTTGAGATCCTTCTGGCTGTCAGAAGCTGATCCACAAGTTGCACCATGTCCACTTCCGACAGGCTCATAGAGGTGCAGCTTGATATCCCTGACAGAGAATCGGGCCATTCCAAGAAAGGGCTATACTGTTGCCCAAAGAATGGATCTGCTGTAGGGGGTATCGGGTCCAAGGAACAGTTTCTCCAATCGGCATTGTGGTCTCAGGACCAGTAAGATGTATAGGGAGGGGGGAAGTGACCGATGTTGGGTGTGTCATTGTTGGTGCCAAATAGGATGCGACTGGAACCGTAGATAAAGACATGGCCGGCACAGTGGACATTACCGATACCGTGGCTGGTTCTGGAGACAGTGTCACTGAAGACTGTACCCAAGTGGATAACTGAGGTCTTGGAACAGAGGACGGCACCATGGAGGGCGTTTGAGGCCCCGGTGCCAAAGTCATTGGTGCCAATTTAGGGACTTTTGGTTTTGGTTCAGAAGGCTTATTATCACTAGTATGAGGAGAAGAAGAAACGGAGTGACTTCTTCATTTGTGTTCTTTCTTAGAAGGGGTTGAGCCCTCCGACTCAGAAATAGCTTCTGAAAAGGAGTTTTTACAAGGCCTTTTAGTATCAGCTCATTTTTCCTCCTGTTAAGCATACGAGAATTGAACCCTTTACAAATTTCGCATGGTGGTGGAGTACAGAGGTGCGGAACACTCAGGGAGTAGACATGTGATGAGTGTCTGAATTAGGAATTTTGTGAATGGATTGGTCGCATTGTTTGAAACCTGTTGTCCCTGTCTTTTCAGACATGGCGGGATCAGCTTAAAGCAAATATTTACTATAAACCAGTAAAACACAAAGTACAAACTCTACATATCAAAAAATAGGAAAAAAAATAGAAGAGCTTTTTTTTTTAAAGGAAGAAAAAGAATACCAACAATGGTATTTAGACTACCTCAAAAGGTAAGGAGAGGAAAGGCCTGTGCCAACAATGGTACTGAGATTACCAAATTGGTAAGAAAGGCAAAAAAGCACTCAACAGGGGGTAAATGTTTAGCGCCTAATGAGAGAAAGAAATTACAGAAGTAACAGAGAGAAAAACTGTTGAAAAGGTTTTAAGAATAAGTTTTATAGTACTTAGCTGAGAGCTGGCCTGACACGTCTTGATATCTATGTGGCAAACGCGATCTGAGGTAACAGGGAGAGGGGCACTATAAGTAAAGCTTAGCTCATGAGTTTTTTAGCTGGCACGAGCTTGTTATAAGGCCGACTTAGTTCTAAGGATGGAACCAACACCCATCAGTAAGGAATGAATGATGATCTTCATCAGATAGACACCTTTAAAAAAGGTTTTGCAGAGGCGAGAAGAAAATGTACGTTTGTTATTGAGATGAAAATTAGAAATTGCTGCTAACTGGACTTTGATCATAGAGAAACTGGCGTCTTCTTGAGAAAGGGAAGTCAGGAAAAGAAGAATGTCAGAAATAGGAGCCGAAAATGGATCCAGATTCCAGCTTTTAGCCCAGATAATCTCTTTCACTTACTTTTTTAAACTCTCTAGGTAGATGATTTCGGAGAAGCAAGGATAATGTCTTTCACAGGGGACGCAAGCCTGGACTTAGCAATAATCACTGGAATTGGACAAATCAAGCTGTTAGGAGGGCCTGCAAATTTGGAAGCGGACAGAGTGACGGATGGGAGATCAGATCCAGCATCAGATCAAGCACCCAAGGGGGGTGCCTGAGATGAGATGGTAGGAGGAGGAAACACCTGCCAAGGCCAAAAGGGGGCAATAAGGATCAACTGCATCCTGAGGAGTCTTGCTTTCTGAAGTACTCTCTGAATTAAAGGTAGGGGTGAGAAGGCATAAAGGAGACATGGAGGCCAATCGTGAGTTAACAGCATCCCTGGGGGACCCCCCCTCTGGGGAGATCAGGGCAAAGTAATTGCCGCATTTGTGGTTGAGAGGGGAAGCAAACAGATCAAAGCTCAGTTGACCACAGTGACAGAAGATCTGATTCATCACTAACGGATTCAAGGACCACTCATAAGGGGTCAGAACAGCCCTGCTCAGTTTGTCTGCAGCACGTTGGATGCTCCAGGAATGTGCATTGCAAGAGGAAAGTGCCCCAAGGACATTGCCCACTCCCAAACCCTCATGGCTTCGCAACAAAGCAGATAAGAATGTGTGCCCCCTTGCTTATGTACCATCCATGTTGTCTGTGTGAACTGCTACTGTACCTAGAGGAAGGCAGTCCTGAAATGCCTGCAATGAGAGAACAACTGCTCTCATCTCCAGAGCATTTATGTGCAGTTTGGTCTCTTAGTGGGACCATGCCCTTTGGACAATCTTCACCTGAAAACACCTCCCCACCCTGGGAAGGAAGCATCCATAGTCACTGTGGCCGTAAAAACTGGGGTAGAAAAGGACCTGCCCACCAGGAGGTCCTGGGAGTACATTCACCACAACAGATGTCTCAGAGTGTGGAGTGAGACGTATGGGGACTGACAAGAGGGTGAGAAAGAGGGGACCACTCAACTCCCATGGTCCACTGCAGTGCTCTCATGTATTACGTGGCAGCTGCCATAGAACCTAGAGCCACTAGAGGACGAGTTTGCTGCAGAAGCGATTGAACATGAGACTGAATAAGGATGTGCAGGTGGGGGAGATCTGCAGTCTCTGAGATTGCATCCAACTGAGTGCCTATGAATTCCAGTTGAGATGGGGTCAAAGACGACTTGGCAAAATTCACTATGATCTCCAACTAATTGGAGACAGAGAAGAATGCATGTGTTCTCCACCAGTTGATGCTGTGAGGAGCCAATTGTTGAGACAGGGAAACACCTGGAATCCCAGTAGCCTGAGATGAACTGCCATGCAATTAATGAACACCCGGGGGGTTGTGGTGAGTCCAAAAGGCAGCGTTCTGAATTGGAAGTGATCAGCCTCAAGGCAAAAGCAGAGAAATCTCCCGGACTGTCTATTTTGATATGATAGTATGCTTCCTGAAAATCCAGAGAGCACATCCAGTCCTTGTGCAGAAGAGGCAAAATAGACTGTGCAGTGACCATCCAAAACTTCGACTTCTTGACTGAGAGATTTAACTGACAGAGGTCCAGAATTGGACACAGGTGCCATGTTTTCTTGGGTACCAAAAAGAAACGTGACTAAGTTCCGGATCCCCTCTGTCCTGTGGGGACCTTTTGTATGGCTCTTGTTTTGGATGAGGCTGATTACCTACAGACGGACTAACTCTCTCTGACTGGGTGGCAAGTCAGGGAAAGCTCTGTTTCTTGGCAGGGGGGTCTGAAAAGGGAATGTAGTAGCCACTGGAGATGATTCTTTGCACCCATTGATAGTTTGTGATGTTTGCCCAATCTAAAGGGTGCAAAGCCAACCAGCCCCGACTGCCTCCAGGGAGTGACAGTTGGGTAATGCCTCAGGACAGCTGCAAGGGCTTCTCAGAGTAAGCCCCTTGGAACCCTGGTTTTGTGGACCACCTCTGCCACTAGGGCAGCGACCATAGAATCCTCTCCCCATCCCCTGGAAGAGGAATCTTCTTGAGCCTCCTGAAAGGAAGACTGCGACTTGTGGAACCACATTTTCTGTTCCCCTTTTGAGTCTTGGAGAAGTACCTTTGGGGGTAGAGAATTTGATCCCTACAGCCAACAGTGTCTTCCCCTCTTTTCACTGCATGTCAAAGTTTCCTTAACGCTTGGTCCAAAGAGAGTGGAACGATCAAAGGGGGCATTGATGAATGCCACTTTAAAGGCCTTTGCAAACCCACATAAATGCAGCCAAGCATGACGCCTGTACCTGCCACTTGTGAATAACCCTCTGAAGTATTGGATATTAACCTCATGGACGAATTAGCTATTGACGGAAGATTGGCCAGCTTGGGAGAGACTGCCTTAAAGTCCTCCATAGGCATGGAGTCAGTGGGAAGTGGTAAGCCCCTCTGGAGATGGATAAAATGAGTCAGGTAATTCAGTGCTTGCAGACTGAAAGAAGCCCATGGGAACACCCGCTTTCCAAATCTGTCCAATGTTCTTGGATTCACAATTGGTAGGATAGGCAGATTAACTCTGTTCTGCAGCCTATTCTTGGTGGCAGTAGCCACCACAATCACATCAACCGGAACTGCCTTGGACCAAAAAGCCTTGTCCAATGGACGGCTCAGAAATATGTCTGCTCTTTTGCATACTGGCTCCACTGTATAGGGTTCCTTCGAGGTCCTGTTGGCAATAAGGCTGATCAATGGATTAAGCGGGGGGGGGGGGCAAGAAGTAGATGGGCCCATGCCGAAAACCTCCAGAAACACTGCTTCCTCAGAGGATGGGGGCTGGAGAGACCAACTACCTTGGCCTTAAGAATCTCCAGTATGTCCCCAAAGAAGACATCATTGGGCAGTGACCTTGGGGACCCATCCCCCTTCATCGATATCCATGTCCTCTGTAAGACACTTCACTGGGAGTCAAAGATGTCCCCTCCTACATATCCTTTTCCGAGGAACTTCCTCTGTGGAAAGCTCAGGGGGGAAGACTCTGAAGAGATAGGGATCCCTATGGGGTAACTCTCCCCCTGGAGGCTAGATCGGACGTGCTGACAGAGCAGGATGAGAGGGTCTGCTTAAATTCTGGAGCTGGGATGGAGAACGGTGAGCAGGGGAGACTACTCTGGTAGAAGATCTTTCCACTACTTGGAACACGGAAGGACTGGAGGAAGCACCCTCCCCCCTCTGATAACATCACAATGGAGAAGGAGCAGACCCTGCCAGAACCTCCAACCCTCTGGATTGTGTCGGTCTGCAGCTATCAAGTACCAAAGCACAGAGTGCAGAGAACGGTCTGAAAGGCCTGGACCCGAACCAGCCCCCACGGACTCTGGGGCGACAACCTGGACAGGTGGACCAGCCTGTCCCGAGGAAAGGGGAGCACAGCTAGCCATAGACTGATGAGGTAGGGATAAGAGGAGTCCCAGTTACCACACTGCCTCCCTGCTGCGTACTGGCTCCCCTAAGTCCAAACGCTGGAAAGTCGAATGAGGAGAACGAAGTTGGGAAGTGGGAGAGGGTTCCGCAATCCTGTGGGCTGGGGAAGCCGGGAGCCCCAGTTCGATTTGAACCCCGGAGGAGGGCCACCACATCCTGTCTATATCAGACAAAGATTCTGTTGGAGGACTAGGAGTAAACAGAGGATCTAGCCAAATACCCATGCCAGGACCCTGAGGGCCTTGTTCACTGCTCCAGGGAACAGGTCTTGCATGGAGGAGATAAATGATCCCCCTCCCGCAGGATCCAAAGGAAGATCCTCAACCAGGATGGTGATCCAACATAGATCTAATCAGACTAACAGATCTAAGGAAACATGAGGATCCGAGGAAACAGTTCTCGAACCCCTCGGACAGGAATGGGTTGGATCCATGGCAGGTCCTACTTTGACTCTGATCTTAAGGCCTCAGTCTGGAAGCCCTGGATCCGGGAGTTGAACCCAAACCCCTCAGATTTGAAGGGCTGGGAGCGGAAACCCTGGAACCTGAGTAGACTCTCTAGAAGTCCTTAGACGAGACCCTCAGATTCAACGCTGCAAAAGTTGGAGTCGGATCCAGGGATCTGGGATCAGACACCCTAGCTTTCTTGAAGGAAACCTCCCCTGAAGAGGAGGAATATTTGCTCTTATGGCCAGAGGGTCCCAATTTGGAGGATTCTTTGACCAAGGGGATTCCCTGAACCAAGCCTTTTAAAAGAAGCTGATTCTGGTGGTCAACCAGAGTCCTGGGGTTAGGGGGCCGGCACAGAGGCACTCCTCATGTGAGTTGGAAACAGGCATCTTCCGCCCGCACCTCTTGAACCCCAAAGGTTTGTCTGACATGTGGAAGCAACAAAAGCCAAAGGGAAAGCTTAAACAGGAATCAGAAAGCCAAGCTAGAAGTCTAAAACCGTGAGATCTGCACTGTACAAAAAAGTAAACACAAAGAAACCAATACAATAACAAAAATATTAATAAAATATCAATAAAACCAGGGGATCAGCCAAGGATAGGGTTTCTACACTACCAAACTATTCAATTAATAAGGGTGCCAAAACCCAAGAAACAACCAACGACCAACAGGAGGGGAAAATATAATACACTCCCAATAACAAAAACAGGGTACAAGATCTAACTAAAACTTAGAAGGAAAGGAAAGACTAAGAAATCCAAAATAAACTACTTACAGAAAAATATGAGCAGCTGATCTATCTGGGTCTGACTGGCTAAAGCAGCAAACAGGATTCTGAGGAGTTAGAGGGCAGCAGAGCATTATGGGAGGGGAGTAGCTTGAGCTAAGCTGTTGTCTAGTGTACCGGCTCAGATCAGATTTCGGATCCTAGACCCATACGTGATGAATGGGGACTATGATAACATCAGATCGTACTGATGTCTAGGGCAGTATATGTGGAACAATCTTGCCCTGATGATAACTATGTCAATGCCAAAGCTAGACTTGAGACAGAGGGATTGCCCCCATTTCCTAATTCCAAAGTCAGTCAAGAAAGATGGAAGTCAGTATCAAAAGGAGACTTAATGGAACTGACACCCATCCACCCCTTGCTTGACACAAAGCCTCAATCCTGAAAGCCAGAAAGTTAACCCCTCCAAGACAGCAGTCAACATAAAAAGAAAAAAAAAACTTGCATCCATCTTTATCCCCAAAGGGATAAACAACTACGAAGAAACAGGACCCCAAGATAATCACCACTATCTAGACTGTTGATACCAATGGCAAAGTCAACATCGAATGAGTTTACCTTCTGTTGAGCTCAGCACCAGTGAGTGGTGGTTCAAACACAGCCTATTCAAGACTGGAACTAGGAAGAGGGGTTGAGGAGGTAAACCAGGGAGACTTCACTAAAAGTCTAGGTTGTCAAAGTAGGTAAAAAAACTTTCTTACACTGTGAAGGACACCAATGAGGAACAGAAAAGGCAAACACTACTAAAAACTCCTGATGTCCACCACGGCAGTAAAACTTAATAGTAAAATCAAAACTTCAATAAAAAGAATACAACATAAAATAAGCAGTCCTCAGTCTTCCGATAAGCGCTTTCAGCAAATAAGCCTTCCTCAGATCATATAAAAATGACTGTTCAGCTTTTGTATTTATAAGGCATCACAGCCATTCCTCATTTAGTTCTCTGACACGCCCTTGTTGCAAACCAAAAGGAGGCCAGCTAGCAGAGAGGTATAATTTCCTTCATTGTAATTAAAGGGGCAGTGCTCCTCTTTACTATAGGATTGTATATGGGAAAACTAATAGCTATGGATGTGAATACATTATATGAATGAAGCAACATTCAAGTAAACTTGCTAATCATTTTCCTTCTATTCTTAAGTGCAGGTTTTAATGGCACAATAGTATTCAAGTATTATCGGAAGACTGAGGACTGCTTATTTTATGTTAAATTCTTTTTATTAAAGTTTTGATTTTACTATTAAGTTTTACTGCCGTGGTGGACATCAGGAGTTTTTAGTAGAGGTTGTCAAAGTACTTCTGTATCAGACTGGAAAGGCAACCTTTGCTAGACTTTCAAAAAGGCCTCCATCAAGTTTGCATAACACCTGGTGGCAGTACGAAGCAGAATCTAAAATACCTTGAATACAGTCTAAGTCACAAACTAGAACAGAGTATGACAGCCTTAACAGCAGACTTTTTGGTTCCTGTTAAGAGAGGTACCAGAAGACTGAGTGCAACTCAATTTTTCTTTAGTTCGAGAATTTTTAGGTTGACAACCTGGAGAGGAATCCCTGAACTTTGTCACTTTTGCTGCTGTTTTTGTTAAGTTTGGGAAAATCATCCTTAGCAATATACTTGAAACTTGAGGGTGGAGGAGCTGCCGACGATCAAAAGTAGCACTCAAGGTCAAAGCTCCATCTGTGGCTGTGCAGTTGTCAAAAATGAATCAAAACTTGTAAATTTTTCCCCATGTCCTTAACAATAACTACAGCAGAGTTTACAAATATCACAAAAACAGATGAAGAATGTCTTTCAACTACACAATAAACACAGCAGAAATCTGAATGCTACCAACTTGCAAAAAACTTGAATACTAAATACAGCAGCAAAGCAGTGGTGACAATACTGATAAAAGCCTAGACAGAGACTTCAAAACAGTTAACCTCTCAAAAATATATAAAAGATTGAATGGTTAGACCAGAAACATTTGTAAGAACTACAGGAAAAGGAAAACAAACTACAAATCAAATTTAGCAACAACCTTCAAACTTTTTTAATCACAACAACATTTAACTGGCCTAGTGCCAATTCTCAGACGCTTCTACTTCAATGTGTGACAAAAGCAATTTGAACAGTAAGGTGCTTTGTAAGAATTATAGGTAAAAAGAAGGGTCCAGTAGTTTGGAAAGGTTTCTGAAGTCAAGCTGCCTAAAAAAGGCATCTGACCTAGTGTTGTGGCAAATATAGACGTCTTCATAATAGATACTATGAACAAAGGACTAAGAAGAAAATTGCAATGATCTCAAAATGCAAATGGTACATGAAGTATAACATATGGAACCAGTGTGTTTGTCTGTATGCCCTGAAAAGTACGGTAAACTGTAGTGCCAGCAAGATCCCATGATCCATGGGGACAAATACTTAAAGTAGACACCGACACTGAGATCATCATCAAATCTAAATGAGTGGCATCTCAGTATTGTTTAATAATATGAAACAGACAATGTCATGAGAAATATATGATTTTTGTTGTACTAAAACCACCTTCAATAGCAATGACAAGATAGAAGCATACTGGAAATTATCCAGGTTGGACTGGCACACTAAAGGTTTTTTCAGGACAAAAACAACAAAGGTCTTTTTAAGGTTAAACAAAAAAAGCTCTAATAATCTAGAAAATAACTGGACCCTGGACACAGAAGAATTTAACCAATATGGATGCACATAGTTTTAGCAATTAAGTTGAAAAACATATACAATACTAAACCTATGATTTTAGTCTAGTGTACATATATGAACTCAACCTGAAAGCTCAAGTGGATCATATTCGGAGTCACAAGGCTCTCTCTAAGAAGGCAACTTGGTGAACTTCTTGTCCAATGAGGTCAAACCAGAAAAAGTGAGTGGTGGTAAAACAGAAGTTGAAAATGCCTTCTGAATGCAACACAGGCTGGACTACTGTATGTCCTTAACTGAGAAAAGCCTTAAAAATACAAATCTACTTTTTCAGTGCAACTTCTGACTAGTATAAACACAATGCCTATAAAGTCTAAAATAGTCTATAATGGCACATGAACCCATGACCTGCTCTGAGTTTGGAGATTTAACTCCCTTATTGCAGGTAGATGCTCACCAGAGTTTGGAATATCAACACTACTATACTTGAGGCACTGTACCAAACAGGGAAGCTCTACAAGGTAGAAAACCAGGTGATCAAGAGACTGATTCCATAACAAATTCTGAAGTGACCATATTCATTTGAAATAAATCAATGGAAGTCTTTTTTGGTTGAAATAGCAGTCAGCTAACAACAGGCATGCTATAATTGAGAGGAAGTCTTATGCCAGAGTCAATACCTCATTTTCAACAGATACTGAAATCATCCAATCTGGTATTCCATCACTGAACTGACAAAAGTGGTGAATTCCTACACAAATTCCTCATGTCACCAGGTAGATGATAAACAAGAAACTAGTCTGTTTGTGACAAAAAATGTACTAATGCAGGAAATCTAAGTCAATTTCAATGTGGATTTAAAACAGATCAACCTTCCAATTCCACAAAGGAGAGACATGGTAGACTGCTGCTTGCTCTGACATTTTCTTTAGTGCTGTTCTTATTTCTTCCAGTGTGCGTTATTCTTGGTCTTTCGTTGTAGGCTATGTATGGGGAAGTAAAGCTTCTGTGGGGTTTTCTTTATTCAGAAGCTACTGGAAGTACTCATGCCATCTGCCTTTGATGTCCTGTTGACATGTGAAAAGGACTGCTGCTGGCATCCCTTAGTGTCTGACGACTATTTTCCTTTCTCTTCAGTCCCAAGGGAATCCAACCAAAGCAATGGACCCAGATTAACAGTGGGAGGGGGTCTATGTGACTTTACTGGCCAGTGTGTCACCATAAAGCTCAGCAGCCCTGTGTCAATAAGCTACTGGTTGGCCTGTGTCGAACTGCCCAGCCTGGGTTACCTAGCTAGTTCTGTTGAGCAAAAGCTAGACATAAAATTAATCAACCTGCCAAACATGAACTCTGAGATTGCAACACTGAATATAGGTTCAGTGACAAGATGCAACCTGGAAGTGGAAAATATTAAGAAAAGGAGACTGATCGTTCTGCATCTCCAGCAGACAAGGTGGAGGAGTAGTGCATCAAAGCCACTTGACTTGGGACCCATAATTACTAATCAGGGGTAGGACAGGCTAAAAACTGTGTGGGAAATGTGGTGGAGGGCAGTCTCCTTAAGACAGCAAAGGATGTCATCAGAACATTAGTGACAAACTTATGGTAATCAGACTCAAGTGTAAGGACAGGGCAGAGTTTGCAATCATAGCCTATGCCATACAGCAGCATTGTGATGGGAGAGAGTGCATTTAGGACCTAATAGACAAAGTAGAACAACACGTCTGTGTTAATAATGCAGGACCTGAACAATGCACATCCGGGAGGACAAGAGGATAGGACTGCATGGATCCACATCGGTGGGGCAACAGGACTAAAGACTGGCAGGCCTCACTAGACTTCTGTCTGGCAAATGGCTTGATGGTGGCCAACAAATTTCCCCAACAGAAACAGCCACAAGACCACACAGACGAATGGTCAACATGTAAACTCTGTTACACTTCCTCCTAGTAAGGAAAGAGCACTGGGGTAGAATCAGAGATTGTAGAAGTCATTCCCACTGAAATAGTTGTTCCACAGCTAAAAACTACTGGTGGCCACAATTAGCTGCAAGCACTGGTCACTGAAGGATTCAAGGTCAGTGTGCAGGCTGAAGATCTTGAATTTGACTGGAGATAAAGCATAAGAGTTCAAGGAAATACTCAGGAAATAGATGGGCTTGAAGAAGAATGGCAGTGTTTCAAAACAGCATGTGTGGAGACTATAGAACATATCTGCAGTTAAGCTAGGTGTGGAAGTAAGGAACACAAGGAAAGTTGGGATGTGGAATGTACAATTTCAGGAAGTTATCAAAAGAAATAGAGAAAAAAGTGGAAGACAGCAAAGGACCAGGCTAAGGAGGAGTACTGGTTGGCAAACAAAGAGGCTAAGATAGCAAACAACAAGCCGTCACAGGCACTCTACCAGCTTCTGGAAATTGACTCTGCAGATAAAAAAAACTCTTACCAGGAGGTTTCAAGACAAAAGCAGAAGGATAAAGATAGTCAGGCACCATTCATAAGAGACGCCAGTAACTATCTGCTCACCAGTCTGGGTGGGATCTGTAACATAAAATTTGAAGTTTACATCTTTCTACTTTACACCTTAATACAGTTATCTACAATTTATTTGTGAAAGAAGCTGTGCTGGCTATCTTATTTTATTATTCCTGAGGAAAATAGGTTTGGAAAATTTGAGTTTCATAAAACATTTTTTGTCTAGCGCTAATGGGCTTCTTTCTCCTGCAAGATACTTGCACTGAACAAGTCTAAAGAGTAACACTATGAAAAGTCTTGGCACTGTATAGGCAAGCCTTGATTACTCTGAAGTCTCAACTGAGCTTGTCCACAGTGCATGGTTCTTTTTACTTAATTTTTAGGATGCTCAGCCAGTAGCTTTGTTGTTCACAAGTACCAGTTTTCCCTGGGTGTACTGTTTTTTTCCTTATGGGAGGGAGATGTCTTACTCCCAGAAGGCTCGAAAATGACTGTGCCTTAGAGAGAGATATATAAATATATATACACACACATGCATATATACAGTGGATATAAATTTACACACCCCTGTTAAATGCCAGGTTTTTGTGATATAAAAAATGAGACCACAATAAATCATTTCAAACCTTTTCCCGCCTTTAATGTGAGCTATAACCTGTACAATTCAATTGAAAAACAAACAAATCTGTTTGGGGGGGTATAAAAAATAAAAAACATACAATAAGCTGGTTGCATAAGTGTACACACCCTTAAAATAATACTTTGTTGAAACACCTTTTGATTTAATAACAGCATTCAGTCTTCTTGGGTAGGAGTCTATCAGCATGGCACATCTTGACTTGGCAATATTTGCCCACTCTTCCTTGCAAAATGCTCCAAACCTGTCAGATTGTGAGGGCATCTGTTGTGCACAGCCCTCTTCAGGTCACCCTCACAGATTTTCTACTGGATTTAGGTCTGGGCTCTTGCTGGGCCATTCCAAAACTTTAAATTTCTTCTGGTGAAGTCATTCTTTTGTTGATTTGGATGTATGCTTGGGGGTTATTGTCACGCTGAAAGGTGAAATTCCTCTTCATCCTCAGATTTCTAGCAGACGTCTGAAGGTTTTGGACCAAAAGTGACTTGTATTTGGAACTGTTCATAATTCCCTCCACCTTGACTAAAGCCCCAGTTCCAGCCGAAAAGCAACCCAAAGCATGATACTGCCCACCACATGCTTCACCGTTGTGATGGTGTTCTTTTGGTGATGCCAAGTGTTTTAGCACCAAAGTACCTTTTAGAATTGTGGCCAAAAAGTTCAACCATGGTCTCATCGACCATAAAGTACAGTTTTGTACCTACCATAAATGTAGATGTTCGAGGATTCCATTGCTGCAGTCCTTACTATTGGGTATAGTCCGCATCCAGTCGGCCCGAATACCAGAGTATAAGGCTGACGTCGGTCAGGGCGCATTAGACTGACGTCAGTACGTCAGGGTACTAATGCGCATGACCGGCGTCATATCCTCAGTCTTTTCTTGCCCCAGATGTCAGAAGAACCTAAAAAGACAAGGCCCAAAATACCTGCACCAAAACATGAACAATATATACAAAAATATAAGCAGGTAAATCACCAACACAACCACCCCTAAACACAGAGGGGAAGGAGGGAGGGTAAATTGGACTGCAGCAATGGAATCCTCGAACATCTACATTTATGGTAGGTACAAAACTGTACTATGTTCTTCGTCTTCCATTGCTGCAGTCCTTACTATTGGGTAGAATCCCAAAGCAGAGGTAAGGGAGGCTGGCAAATCATAAAGAAGCAGGAGCTGACAACATGCCTTGCAAAACAGCTGTGGCAAAACCAGCCCTAGACTTAGAGTAGATAGGAAGGTGATAATGCTTAGAGAAAGTATGCACTGAACTCCAAGTAGCTGCTTCCAAAATATCCTTAGTTGCCACCCCCCGTAGAAATGCTGTTGAAGTGGCAGTAGCCCTAGTGGAATGAGGCCTAATCCCAGCTGGAACTTCCTTGCCATGATGGGAATAACAAAATGCAATGCAAAAGCCAATCCACCTAGAAATAGTTTGTTTTGACACAGGCTTGCCCTGCGAACTCAAAGCAAAAGAAACAAACAACTGCTGAGACTGCCTAAAATCCTTAGTCCTGCTTAAGTAATAACGCAATTGCCTGTGTACATCTAAAGTATGCAAAATCTTTTCCCCTTTATTTTGGGGGTCTGCATAAAAGGTAGGCAAATGAATAGTTTGGTTTAAAGCCACACTAGAAACCACCTTAGGCATAAAGGAAGGATTAGTACGTAATGATACCCTATCCTTATGGAAAATCAAAAGGGCTCGACTGCCATAAGGGCCTGCAACTCAGACACCCTTCTTGCAGAAGTAATAGCCAACAAAAAAGCAGTCTTCCATGACAAATATTTCAATTCAGCAGTAGCCGCAGGCTCAAAAGGTTGTAGAGTAAGTTTTTCCAACACAAAATTGAGATCCCAAGCAGGAGTAGGAGCTCTACGTGGGGGTCTTATATTCTTAGCCCCTCTAAGAAACTGCTTGAACAAAGGATGCGAAAACAATGGTGGGTCACAATCATAGTGAGCTGAGATTGCTGCAGCATGAATCTTGATGGAAGAGAAGGACAGACCCTTGTCCAGTAACTCAGTAAGATATTGAAGAGCCATACTCAAATTAGGCTCAGAAATCTCCAAATTCTTTGCTTTACTCCAAAATAAAAATCTCTTCCATTTTGCTGCGTACACTTTCCTTGTACTAGGTCTTCTAGCTTCCATAATCACATTCAAAACTTGTTGAGGAAGTTGAGACCTGCTGTGTTTCAACACAGAATATGCCAGGCTGTCAGAGGAAGAGAGTGAAGCTTGACATTGAGCAGATGACCGTCCTGCTGGGATAACAGATGTGGAATCAAAGGTTAAGGCCATGGAGGCTTCTTTACCAGACTCCGTAGTAGAGGGTACCAGTGTTGCCGAGGCCAATCTGGAGCTATCAAAATCATCCTTGGCCTGTCCTGTCTGACCTTTAACAGTACCTTTGGAAGAAGAGGCAGAGGTGGAAAGGCATACAGATGAAGGTTTGTCCAACTGAAAGACAGAGCATCCACTTTCCAAGCTGTATGATGAAACCCCTTTGTGCAAAACTGTGGCAGCTGGTGGTTTAGTGGAGAAGCGAACAGATCTATGCCTGGAGTTCCCCATGACACTGTCAATTTCTGAAATACATGAAGATCCAGTTTCCACTTGTGGGGATCCATGATTTGTCTGCTTAACACATCTGCTAAGGAGTTCTGTGCTCCTGGCAGAAACCTTGCCTGAAGAGTTAGGTGCAAGCGTGCAGTCTCCCATAAAATCATTGCATGCCTGCATAGAGGATAAGAATGTGTTCCCCCTTGTTTGTTGAAGTACCACATGACAGTTGTGTTGTCTGTTAGAATCAACACCTGCCCTGGAAGAAGTAACTCCTTGAAAGCCAGCAATGCGAACTGGACTGCTAACATCTCCTTTATGTTGATATGTAGATGCTGTAGTCTGGCAGGCCACTTGTCTTGTATCCACTTTACATTTAGATGAGCTCCCCAAGCAATGTCTGAGGCATCTGTCGGTAAAATCTGACTCGCCTCTGGCCGGGTCACAGAGAGTCCCTTGTTTAGGTGACATTCCTGAGCCCACCACAAAAATACTCTTTGAAGGCAAGGTATTATTTGAATGACAGTGTCTAAATCCTGGCAGTGCTGTGTCCATACATTTTTGAGATACCATTGTAACTTCCTCATATGCAGTTTGGCATTGGGAAGCACCAGAATATAAGATGCCATGAACCCTAATGCTTGAAGGACTGTCTCTGCAGTCAGCACGGACTGATGAGATAGTTGATGGAAGTAAAGTGACAGACTCTTTTGTTTGTCCGGGGTTAAAAAGGCCATCTGGGCTGCTGTATTCAGTCTCACACCCAGAAAGCACATGTCTTGAGAGGGTACTAGACTGGACTTTATTTCGTTCACAGAATACCCTAGGCATCTTAGCACTGCTATAAGATATTCCAGATGCTGTAGAAGGTCTTCCTTTTCTTGAGCCAGAATCAGGCAGTCGTCTAAATAAGGATAGATTTGAAGTCCTTGTAGCCTGAAGTAAGCTATCACTGGAGCCAGAACCTTTGTGAATACTCTGGGCGCAGTAGATAAGCCAAAGGGCAATGCAGAGAACTGATAATGAGAATCTCCAGCTTGAAACCGCAGATACTTCCTGTAACTTAGCCTGATATGCACATGAAGGTAAGCTTCCTTGAGATCTAAAGTTACCATCCAGTGATCTTTGCCCAGCAGCGGTAAAAGCTGTTGTAACGTCAACATCTTGAACTTGGGAATGTCCAGATAAGTGTTGAGGAGAGATAAATCCAAAAGCAGTCTCCACGTGTTCCCCTCCTCTGGTACTAGGAACATGCGAGAATAAAATCCTAGGCCCCTTTCTGACACAGGGACTGGTAGAATGATGTCCAACACCCATCTGTCTTGAGTAATTAAATCCCAATTTCCTTTGAAAAGAGACAGTTGTCCTTCCAAAGGAGCTGCCAGACGAGAATCCACTGGCAGTTGAAAAGGCAGGTCATTGGGTCTGTTTACGAAAGGACTGACCCCTGCCCTCACCAGAAGTCTGAGCAGGTGAACTCCTGTTCTAGGCCTAAAAGAACCTTGAGCCCTGCCCCTACCACGTCTAGACCTACCCCTAGACTGGGAATCATAAGCAGGATATGTCCACCCCTTAGCAGGCCAATTTCTACTAAACTTCGGTGGCTGTACCTGCAAAAAATCTTTAACAGTTTGCATAGACTTAGCTTTGTCCTCCATTTTCTTTAAAACTGCTTCCACAGGTGAACCAAACAACACATCAGACTGTAAAGGAGCATCCAAAATCCTTGTCTTAACATGCTCAGCCAAATTTTGATCCCTCAACCAGGCATGCCTGCGAAGAACAGAACTAGTGGCAGCCACCCTCGAGGAGGCCTGCACAGCATCAAAACCACATTGCAAAGAATGCTTGCCCACTTGTTCAGACACATAAACTAAATCCAGCAAGTCTTTACAATCAATACCTTCCGCCAAAGCATCCACCTTAGATTTCAATTGTGAAAGGAGATAATTTTGATATTTCAGCATGTGAAACTGACAATTCAACGCCTCATGGCTAGAGTGGAAGAAGTATACACTTTCTTACCCCACCTATCTAACGCCCTTGCCTCTTTGTCAGTGGGAACAGGATTTTTAACCACAGAGGCCTTAACACCTTTAGGCCCCTGAGAAACAGTTTCTGGGTCCGCCCTAGGACTCTTAAACAAATACTTATGAGCTTCGGGCACCCTATAGTACCTATCAGGTTTAACAGGAGCAGGAGGCAAAGAATCAGGGTTCAGGAAGCCTCTGCAAAACATCTTCCACCACATTCAACACAGGAGGTATAGCTAAGGGCCTATGCTGGGGTAAAACAAGAATTCCCTAAGCCTCTTCCTGGAATCAGAGTAATCCTGGCCTTCCCATTTAAAGTGCTCCCTCATGGAATGCAGAGTCTCTGAAAATGAAAAATCCTCAGGAGGAGAAGCAAGGAGTGGCATCATCCACATCAGAATCAGAATAATGAGGATACTCCTGCAAATCTTCCGCAGAAGATTCAGAAGCCCCTGAACCCTGTTCAAAACTGTCAAACTCTGGTTCCACTCTAGGCCTCTTATCAGGAGGGCCCATAGAACCTCTAAGCATAGTAATCAAATCTTCTGCCATTTTAAGCATATGTTTCTTAGGTACAGAACCCGAAAGGCTAGGAGAAGCCCCTACTGAAGCTGAAGTTGGCCTACCTCTAAAAGAAGTTTTGGCAACAGAAGGAGAGGCTCTAACTACTTTGGGAAGAGAGGGAAGAATAGTTACCTGAGAAGGCCCCTCAGCCTGGCCTGCCTCCTGAGAGGGTACATCCTGTAACAGTAAAGTTTCTGCCTGAGACTCTATAGAAACTCCTGGCAAAACCTCTGGCTCCACTGAGCCATCTAAAGAACCGACGCCTGGGACTGCCGGTCCAACAACCCTAGGGCTCGCTGAATTGCCCTTGCGCTTCTTGGATGAAGCGGCGCCGGAGCATCCGACGGCATTTTATAATTGCAACGCTTCCCAAACACTAATCTGGCACAGTCTAACCTCCTCTTAATAGTGCGTTTGTTAAACTTAGCACAAGAGCGGCAACCAACAACGCCGTGCTCAGGCCCTAAACAAGGTATACATAATGTATGGTAATCCCTATGAGGTATTTGTTTCCCACAAGAAATACAGTTATTCACTTTTTCTGACATCCGGTTAAATACTGAGGCAAGAAAAACCAAAATGTTCCCCAACGGGGTACTTAGCCAACTCTGATTCGGTCTGAAACTCCGGTTTCGGAAATATTTCAGAACGCCAACCTGCACTCGCAAAACTGCTTCTGCATCGGATCACGCGGCAAAAAAGACTGAGGATATGACGCCGGTCATGCGCATTAGTACCCTGACGTATTGACGTCAGTCTAATGCGCCCTGACCGACGTCAGCCTTATACTCTGGTATTCGGGCCGACTGGATGCGGACTATACCCAATAGTAAGGACTGCAGCAATGGAAGACGAAGAACATCACATTTTACCACATGCTTTCGGGAGACCTGATGTATTGGTTTTGCAAATTATAGCTGGGCCTGGATGTTTTTCTGTGTAAGAAAAGGCTTCTGTCTTGCAACCCTACCCCATAGCCCAAACATATGAAGAATATGGGAGATGATTGTTACATGTAGTACATAACCAGTACTTGCCAGAAATTCCTGCAGCTCCCTTCAGTGTTGCTGTAGGTCTCTTGGCAGCCTCCCTGACCAGTTTTCATCTTGACTTTTCATCAGTTTTGGAGGGACGTCCAGTTCTTTGCAACATTACTGTTGTTCATATTTTCTCCACTTTTTGATGACTGTCTTTACCATGTTATATGGTATCAAATGCTGTGGACATTTATTTGTAGCCTTCTCCTGACTGATACCTTTCAACAATGAGATCCCTTTGATGCTTTGTAAGTTCTGAGAACCATGATTTTTGCTGTAGCAGGCAAATGAGTAAAGGTCAGGAAAATCCTACTAGGACAGCTGAACTTTATTTGGGGTTAATCAGGGGCTCTTTAATTGATGACAGGTGTGTAGCCAAGAAGACTGAATGTTGTAATTAAATCAAAAGATGCTTCAAAGTATTAGTTTAAGGGTGTGCACACTTGCGCAACCAGCTTATCGTACATTTTTTATTTTTTCCCCCAAACAGATGTTTTTCAATTGAATTGTACAGGTTATAGGTCACATTAAAGGTGGGAAAAGTTTTGAAATTATGTATTGTGGTCTCCTTTTTTATATCATAAAAAACCTGGCATTTTAACAGGGGTATGTAAACTTTTTATATCCACTGTACATATAGCCACCTGGTGGTGTGAACTTTGGCTCTAGATGACTATCACTGTTGGCCATGACCCTATATGCAAAAACGGGGTAAGGGGTTGTGGATGGATGAATATATTTTTATAATACATACACATTTATAATACTCCTGCTAGACTATATACATGCACAGATGTATCTGAAAAAAGAACAAAAAAAATGTAGTCGAAGGTTTGCCCAGATTCCAAATGAAATAACCAATGTAAAAAAACACTACAGGAGGAACAGTACCAGTTGTCCAACCAACAGTTTACTAACCACAAGCAATAATAAATAAACTCGAGAACGCTTAATGTTTTATGGCGTTTTTGTCTTTCACAGAAATATCAGATATGAGTGTACCATTGTTGTACCATGTTTCTGTGAAAGATGAAAACGTGGTGAAACATTAAGCATTCTGGAGTTTGTTATTGCCTGTGGTTAAACTGTTGGTTCGACAATTGGTAATGTTCCTCCTGGAGTGCTTTTTTACATTGATTAATTGGTACTACAAAAAAGAACCAAGCTGTGTTACAAAGTGCTAAGCATAGAATCATGAGACTCATGTGAAGGTAAAGTAATGAATCTGCCTATGATCAGCTAATTCTCAGTTATGTATTCATTCTCTGAATCTACTGAAGATGAACTGAAATACAAAGTATATTGCTTACAGAGGGGCTCCTGCCCATTACTCAAAAAAAAAAAAAAAAAAAAATGAAAGTTACATACTTAACATAATGACAAATCAGTGTTGTCTTTTTCCATCTGGCTCAATGTGTGAGTTATTAGATCTGAGGTCTACCACATTCCACAGACTTCAGCCTGTCGAGCACTGCCTCCTCTACCTGTAAAACCCTCTCTTCCACAGGACTTCAGATAGTGTTTGCTCCATACTACCCCAAACTGACAATACTCAAAACTCCTTGGACAAAAGATATGATGGACTCCAAAAACAAAGGAAAAATGGAAGAGCTCCCAGACTCTGTTGCCCCATTGTCAAAAGGCTCACCAAAGGGGGGGGGGTGGGTTGGAAGGAGGGATGGTTGAAACAAACAGATAACATAATGATAGATGTGTGCTGTCTAGGTACATCACTTTCACATCTGATATTATCTTTTCCAAATGGATTCAACCAATGAGACAGAGCCATGTAAAACACCAAGGACGTCTCATAGAAGGATAGTACCCAATACAGTGGAACCAAAGGAAGTCCTGGACCTAGACTGAACATCCAGTTTCTAGTGGGACACAAAGGTATGAGGACCCACCCAGGTAGCAGCTGAACAAATTAATCCAACACAACCAGAGAGAAAAATACTGTAGTAACAGCCATTACTCTAACACAATGATCTTTTCGTTTACCCGGCAAAGACTTTCCTCTCAAACTATACCCAAAACAAATGCAATCAGACAGCCACTTGGCAAAATGAACTTTAGACAGTGGAATGCCCAACTGGGCTTTTGAAAGAGAGAGACACTTAAGACTTTCTGAAAGATTTTGTTCTATACAAATAAAACTCCGCTATCTGTGAACAGAGACACAATGCAGCAACTATTCCACTTTGTTGAGAAACTTGGGTAAAGACACAAGTAAATGAATTGAGTGGTTCAAATTATTCTCTGTAGCCACCTCAGGAAGAGGAGGAGTGGGGTTGGTATGCAGGGAATCCTTGTCTTTATGAAAGAGTATTACAGAGGCATCAACAAGAGGGCTTGCAACTCTGTCATCTGCTTGGCACAGTAACCTCCAACAATTTATTTTTATTTTACATTTGTTGACCGGGATAGTCTGACTGGATACATGTCCATTTTCAGCAGAGGCCCGGGGAGAAAAGCTTCAAGGTAGTCAGAGTCAAAAATATAACAATGTAGACATAAATTACAGGTAAGTTATTTACAGAGGATACATGAAAAAAAACATGAGATAGGCAAGTTCACAGGTATAGTTATCCCTGGTTTAAAGTCAGGGGAAATAAATTGACAGTAGGCAATATATTATGTACATTTATGAGGAGGGTTAACCAGGCTTGTTACAGTGGCAAAGCCAGTTTAGCGCCAGATGTATGAGTTTGGTTTTAAATTGGCAGAGAGAGAAGTAACATCAGCTGGAAGGAGATTCCAAACTCTGCCTACAGAGTTTGCAAAGAGGGCATCCCCAGCTGTATTGTTAATTTTGATTGTCTGAATTAGTAATTTGTTTGAGGATCTAAGCAGTCTCCGATTGTTATGAGGGGTGATAACATTCCTTAGGGATGGTGTATTATCTGGATTATAGAGAATTTTTTTAGCTATAGTCAGAAGGTTGTATTGGATTTGACTGGGAAGTTCTAGCCACCCAAGCTGTTTGAGGTTAATGCAGTGGTGTGTCCTAAATGGCAAGCCAGTGGCAAACCTGGCAATGTGACTGTAACAGGATGACAATTATTTAGGACCGACTTGTTTAGATTAGAGAAAAGGGGGAGGCATATAAAAGTGTTGAGATTAGGTGGGTGTGGGTGTGGGTCTGGCAATCCTGGCTGGAAGGGGTTAGGAAGGCTTGTATTCTATACAGTGATCCTAGTTTTTTATTGATGTTCTTGAGTAACTATTGACATGCAAGTCAAACTTTAGGTTATCATCAATAATGACTCCTAGTAGTTTTGTAGAGGGGTCAGGGGAGATAACAGTGCCATCCTTCGCATTAATGTTGAAGGCAAAAGTAGCAGACCTTTGTGTAGGTGAGAAACAATATTTTGGTTCTTTTGGGATTTAATAACAGGTAACGTTCAGACAGCCAGTTTTCTATGGTTGACTGGGTAGCAGACCTCCGTTCCGAAGGAGATGTAGCAGAGCAAATCAGGGTGGAGTCATCAGCATATTGGATACAGCTGATGTTTGGGATGACAGTGTATAAGTAATTAATAAAGATGGAAAACAACAGAGGCCCTAACATTGAGCCTTGTGGCACTCCAAGGGTGTCTGGTAGAAGGTTAGAGAGCTTGTCTTTCCAGCGAACAGCCTGCTGCCTCCCACTGAAGTAGGATTTAAACCACAGCAGGGCTTTGGAATCTAGATAGAAGGTTTTAATGATGTGTAACAAAAGTTGGTGATCAACCATATGAAATGCCTTGGGGAGATCCCAGAATTGATATAATTATTGTTACAGTTGTTGTTCATGGGTAATGGTGAAAGCCAGGAGGGTCGAGGCTTTGCTGTGGTCAGAATCCATGTTGAGTATCAGCCATGAGGTGATTTTGGATTAGGTGGTGCATGAGTTGTTTGTTTACACATTTTTCCATTATTTTTGCCAGTGGGGAAAGTATAGCAATTGGTCTATAGTTGGAGAAATCCATGGAGGATCCTCCTTTAAATAATGGGATTACATAGGCTGTTTTCCATAAGGTGGGAATTTTTGCCTCTGTTATGGTCCGATTAATTAGAATTGATGTAGGATCGGCAATGGCATCAGCTGATTTTTGGAGGTACTAGGGCAGGGAGTTGGTCAGCGGTGAGTGTGGTGGGTTTTAATTTTTTGAGGAGAGAGTGAACGAGTGATGTGAGCACTGGTTGGAGGCTAAATGAAGGTTGGTTTAGAGGGGTGGTATTATCAGGGCCAGGGGAGCTAGGAGGTAGTTGGCTAGCTAGATAACATCTTTTAAGTCAACCATGGCAAAAGGCTCAAAGGGAGGAGTAACCTAAAGCATGAAGGGCAAATCCCTTGCAGAACATGGTCTCTGACTGGAGGACATAAAAAAAGTACTCGAGGAAAACATTAATTTTGAGAGCCACTACTGGCACATTATCTCTATCAATGTATAAAATGGCCTGCTACCTGAATCTTAATAGTAGAATAACTAGAGTGCAACAAATCCACCAGGAAGTCAAAAACATTCTCTCAGGGGTGGAAAAGGGATCCAACCCCTCTTAGGAGGAAGCCCAACAAGCAACATTTTTCCACTTATTAGCATACACTTTAGTCACACACAGCTTCTGTGAGTAAAACACGATGTGGACCACTCTTTCGGAAAGCCTGAGACTTCAAGCCATCAAAGGAATTGGAGGAACCATTCGGTCAACTTTAAGGTCTGAAGGTTGGGCAGGTCCAGGCCTGATGTGTGAAAGATGAGATTCAGAATGGGATCCAAGACTCAAACAAGATATTTCAAAACAGGCCAAAGAAAGGAGAACAGCTGACAAAGCCAAAAGGGAGCAATAAGGATCACAGTCACTCTGCAAAGGGCTGCCTTCTGAAGGAACTTTATAAGTGGAGTCAGGGGATAGGCGTAAAGGAGACCAGGGAGCCAAAAGTACAGTAGAGCACTCCTGGGTGAACATCACTGAAAAGGGACTAAGGCATAATAGCTGCTGCACTTGGTGTTGTAAAGGGAGGCAAGCAGACTGCAACACAGAGTGCCCCTGAACTGAAAAATCTGTTCGTCCACTCACGGATTCTGGGGCCACTTGTGTAGAAAAAGAATGTTCCTGCTCAAATAGTCTGCCAATATGCTGAATCTCCCTGGGATGCACATTGCAATCAAACTGTTGAGACAAAAAACACCCACTGCCAAACTCTCATGGCCTCCTGACAGAATATGAATGGGTTTCCCCTTGTTTTTTCAAGTACCACACCACAGACATTGTCGGTCTGAAATGAAATCACACCCTGGGTGAGAACATCCTGAAAAGTCAGCAATGCAATGAGGACCACTCCTCATATCTCAAGGACAATGATGTGAAGACTGGCCTCGGTGTTGGACCAGGTCCCTTGGACAGTCCTTCCTTCAAAGTGTCCCCTCCTGCCTTAGGAGAGAAGCATCAATGGTGACTGTGACTGCAGAAAGGGAAAACCAGTCACTCGGTGGACACAAAGGGAGACTCCAACCACCACCTGATGTGATTTTGATGGACCTCTGTCAATACCACTAGGAACTCCATTGGGTTAGTCAGATAAGAGCATTGCAATGTCAACATCCAATGCAGAACACTCGTAGTACCTCAGAGGAGAATCAAACAAATGGTGGATGCCACGTACCCCAAGAGGCTGAGAACCAGACTGGCCAGGAATTTCAGGCAAGATGTTAACGAAACAGCAAGACGGCACAGTACTAACATTCTGGAAACGGGCAGTCTTGTACTTAGACAATGTGGCCACTTATAAACTATCAACTTCATAAGAAGAAGACTGGATTTCTGACAGCTGACTGATTCCCAAAGAGCTGCCTAGCCAGAGTAAGGTGTCCCTGGCTCTGATCAACTATGCCCTCACAGAGGCAGTTAGGAGCCAATCATCCAGGTAAGGAGAGAACAAAACCAGCAGCCTAAGCCAGGCTATCACTACTGCCATACACCCAGAGACATTTTTGAGGCCAAAGGACAGCACTCGGGACAGATAAAGATTGGCTCCCAGTTGGAAGAGTAGAACCCTTCTGGAACACCTTACAGTCTTTATATGCTGGCAGGCATCCTAGAAGTCGATAGAGCACATCCAGTCATCCCGCCTCAAGAGAGGTAGAATGGACTGCACCATGACCATCCAGGATTTGGTCTGCTCAAATCTAAACCTGGCCTGAGGTCCTTGTTCTTCTTTGGAACCAAAAAGAATAGTACAGTTGTGCACACTTACCATAAATGTAGATGTTTGAGTGTATTCACTGTTGCAGTCACCACACTGGGGGTTATCCTGTCGGGGTAGCACTCAGTCGGCCTGAATACCAGAGACTTAGTATTTCTGCGTCGGTTGCTGTCACTCCAGGACTGACGTCAGGTCGTCAGTGGTATAAAATCAGGCAGCCGACACCATTACATCAGTTTTTCTTGCCCCAAATAGGGAGCTAGGTTATGGTGGAAGAACACCACCATAGAAAGTATATACCAAAAATTCCTGTAAGGAGTGAGGAAGAGAGAGAGACAAGGGGGATGGAGGGTGGGAAACCAGGACTGCAACAGTGAATACACTCGAACATTTACATTTATGGTAAGTGTACACAAAGTACAGCTGTGTACACTTACCAGAAATGTAGATGTTCGAGTGTATTCACTGTTGCAGTCATTACATTTGGGTTATCTGCTTGCAGGTAGCCCTCAGTCGGCCTGATTATTAAAGTCTTGGGTCCTGCGTCAGTTGCAGTCTCATCTTCCATGACATCAGGTAGACAGGGGTATAAAGCATGCAGCAAACGCCTTTACATCAGTTTTTCTTGCTCCAGATGTCAGGTGCCCCCATAATGGGAAGCAATTATATACAAGGTTACACCTCCAACAAAAAGCAAATACACAAGAAAGTTAAGTATAGTAAACAAAAGGAGAGGTACACACAATAGCAGTCAGTGGGCTGGAAGGAGGGTAACAAGGACTGCAACAGTGAATACACTCTAACATCTACATTTATGGTAAGTATACACAACTGTACTATGTTCTTCGTGTTTCACTGTTGCTGTCATTACATTTGGGTAGATTCCCAAAGCTAGGGAAGGGAGGAGGCAATTAGAGAGCATTAGGACCAGCTATTACGCCCTGCAGGACTGCAGTGGTAAAACCAGCTCTGGATTTAGAAAAAATTGGCAAGTGGTAATGCTTGATGAAGGTATGTACAGAACTCCAGGTAGCAGCTTCTAGGATGTTCCTGGTAGGGATACCTCTGAGAAAGGCTGTAGGGGTAGATGCAGCCCTGGTGGAAGGCGGTTTTATCCCCTTGTGAGGTAGGTTTTCCATGGTGCTTATAGTAGAAATGAATGCAATGGCCTATCCACTTAGAAATGGTTTGCTTTGAAATGGCCTTCCCCTCTGCCCCTGCAGCAAATGCAGCCAATAGTTCAGATTTCCTGAGAGGCTTAGTCCTGTCCAAGTAAAATCGAAGTTGTCTGTGCACGTCCAAGGAGTGCAGTATTCATTCCCCTTTGTTCTGTGGACTAGAAAAGAAGGTTGGCAAATGAATGGACTGATTAAGGGCCACACTGGATACCACCTTGGGCATAAAGGAAGTATTGTTCCGGAGGGACAACCTGTCCGCATGAAAGATGATGAAAGGCTCCACTGCCATGAGGGCCTGTAATTCAGACACCCTTTTTCCTGAAGTGATGGCTAGAAGGAAGACTGTATTTCAAGAAAGGAATTTCAACTCTGCATTTGCATCTGGCTCAAAGGGAGGTAGAGTGAGCTTTTCCAATACAAAGTTAAGGACCCAGGCTGGAGTTGGCCCTTCTAAGAAATTGCTTCAGCAGTGGATGAGAGAAGAGGGGTGGCACTGTATTATAATGTGCTGAAATGGCAGAGGCATGAATTTTAATGGAAGAAAAGGAAAGACTAGTGAACCATCTCAGTTAAGTATTGAAGAATGTTCAGTAAATTGGGCACTGTTGTGCCATTTCCATGAGTTAGCTCCAGGAACAGATTATTTTCCATTTTTCAGCATAGGATTTTCTAGTACTAGGCCTCCTTGCCTCCAGAATGACATCAAATCACTTGCTTACCAAGGGATGGTAATGAGAGCTCAGATAATTAGCCAGGCTGCAAGGTTCAAGGTTTGAAGCTGGGGGTGCAGAATCTGGCCCTCCTGCTGGGAGAGCAGGGAAGGGGTCTGAGGCAGGTGCCATGGTTCCAGCAGTGACACATTGCGCAAGAGGGGATTACCAGTGTTGGCGTGGCCAGTCTAGTGCAATGAGTGCTGTCCTTGGTTTGTCCTGTTTGATCTTTAGTAGAACTCTGGAGAGGAAAGGCAGAGGGGGAAAGGCATAAACTGATAGGTTTTTCCAGGTGAAGGACAGGGCATCCACTTTCCAAGCTTGTCTGTGGGGAGTCCTTGTGCAGAATTTGTCCAATTGGTAGTTCTGAGGGGAGGCAAACGGGTCCATCTCTGGGCTCCCCCATTTGTTTCTCAAAATGTTGAATATAAAGAAGTTATGTACTCACCATACCGTTCCATCTGAGTAGGTAAACTTCATTTGTCAGCAACCTGTGGGTTTCGGATTCAATACGGATCCGAGCCGGCAGCATACCAAGCAAAAGATACGAGCTCTAAGCTCCTCCCCCTACCCATACTACACTGCAACCTCATTCCAGTCCTCAGATAGAGTTTGCCACTCCACACGACACCAACAAATTAACCTGAAACTCCTAAACCAAGGGCAAACCTCCAGCTCATGAACTCCGAACATCGAACTCAAAAAATAATGCCAAGTTAAGGGGGAAGGAGGGAGGGACGGTTGCTGACAAATGAAGTTTACCTACTCAGATGGAACGTTTATGGTGAGTACATAACTTCTTTATCTGAAGTAGTTAACTTCATTTGATCAGCAACCTGTGGGACAGAGTCCCCAGCTACCCGAAATCCTGGGAGGCCCTTAAGGAAGGATATTCCGCAGCACTGCAGAGCCAAAGGAAGCCCTTCCTCTAGACACCAAATCTAGTTTATGAGTAATAAGGGTGTGAGAAGATGCCCAGGTAGCAGCTGAGCAAATGTCATCCAGGCAAACTCTAGACCAGAATGCTGCAGACGTTGCCATAGAACGTGTAGAATGAGCATGAACTCCTACTGGTTCTGGTAAACCAAGCTCTTTGTATGCTTGTAGGATACAAAGAGAAATCCACCTAGCAAGAGTCACTTCTGAAAACTGGGTTCCCTAAAAAGGGCTTAGCAAAAGAAACAAAAAGTTGATCAGATTTACGAAAAGCCGCCATCCTGTGCAAATAAAAACGTAACTGCCTGTGAACATCCAGCAAATGAAGTTTGTATTCCCCTTTGTTCTGAAAATTAGGGAAAAAGACAGGCAAATTAATAGATTGATTAATGCTCGTCTCAGAAGCAACTTTAGGGAGAAAAGATGGATTAGTCCTGAGACAGCCCCTGTCCTTATGAAACACAAGACATGGGGGTTTCATACAAAGAGCTTGAAGCTCCGACACTCTCCTTGCTGAAGTTATAGCTACCAGAAAAGCCATCTTCCATGACAAAAATTTTAAGTCAACTGATGCCGAGGGCTCGAAAGGAGGCGCAACTAAAGCCTGAAGAAGCGCAGTCAGATCCCACGGTGGGGACGGATTCTTAATAGAAGGTCTCAGAAGAAAAGTGCCTTTCAAAAAGGCCTTACAAATTCTGGCAGTAGCGAGACAGCCTAAATTGTCCCGTACATGGAAATGAGAAACAGCCGCCAGCTGGACCTTCACTGTGGAAGAGCTGGCTCCTTGCTCGAATATGAGAGACAAAAAGTCTAATACTGCTGGAATCGGAGCGGAAAAAGGATCTAGATTTCTCTGTGAAGCCCAAATGGAGAAGCGTCTCCATTTGCTACAGTAAATTTTCCTGGTAGAGGATTTATGTGCCGCAACCAAGATAGATTTAACAGGAGAAGAGATACCGGGAGTCCTAGCAACTAGTGGAACTGAAGCAGCCAAGCTGTGAGCTTCAGGCTGTCCAGATTCGGAGGAAGCATTCCCGAGGGATGAAGAATCAGATCCAGTATGAGATCCAAAATGGAGCTATGAGATGAGACCATAGGCAGAGGAACCAGACTTGACGAGGCCAGAATGGGGCTATGAGGATCAATCTGCTCCCCAACCAGCGAGCTTTCTGTAAGAACTTTATCATGAGTGGAAGCGGGGGGATACGCATAAAGAAGACCGGGTGGCAAAGCATGAACAAGAGCGTCTCTGGGGACTTCCCCCATCGGGGGGATTAGAGCGAAAAACTCGCTGCACTTAGCATTGGAAGATGATGCAAAGAGATCGCACCAAGGCTGACCCCACTTGAGGAAGATCTGTTAAGCTACATAAGGGTTCAGAAACCACTCATAGGGAGAAAGGATAGTTCTGCTCAAATTTTCCACCAAGATGTTGGACCGACCCGGAATGTGCGTTGCTATCAGAAAGCGGTTGGAGATCTCCCATTCCCAGACTCTCATGGCGTCTTGACAAAGGGGACAAGACTTGGGTTCCCCCCGTTTGTTGATATACCAGACAATGACTGGATCACCAACAGTTCCCAGAGGGAGATAAGCATGAAGGGCCTGCAATGCTAAAAGGACCGCTCTCATCTCTAGAACATTTATAAGCAGAACGGTCTTGTTTTGAGTCCACATGCCTTGAACAGTCCTGCCTGAACAATGCCCCCCTCACCCTAGGCAGGAGTCGTCTGTGGTCACCGTGGGTTGGGGCACAAGAAAGGGACGTCCCTCCTGCAAATTCAGAGATTGGAGCCACCATGTGAGTGAATTTCTGCACACTCTGCTCAGAGGGATTGAAAAATCTAGAGGGTGATGAAGAATCGACCACTGAACTTGCAATGTCCACTGTAGAATTCTCATATGCAGATGAGCACAAGAGATCAGGTTGATAGCTGCTGCCATGGACCCTAAGGCTCTCAGGACTAATTCTGCAGGGGGTACAGAGGACTGCAGAAGCGCTAACACAAAGTGCCAGGCTATGTATTCTATCTGGGGTTAAGAATGCCCTGGCCTGACGAGAATCTATTCTCGCCCTGAAGTCACTTGAACAGGCTGAAAAAAGACTTCCTGAGATTCATGGTAATCCCTAGCTGAGGTGATATTTGGAGAAAGAAATCTCTGGTTAGTAAGAGTAGATGCCTGGTGGGGGCGGTGAGGAGCCAGACGTCCAGGTACGAGAAGACCCGAATGCCCTAAAGTCTCAGGTGGGCCGCTACAACTGCCATGACCTTGAACACCCTGGGGGCTGTGGTGAGACCGAAGGGTAGGACCCTGAATTGATAATGACTGGCCCCTAGGCAAAAGCGGAGGAACCTCCTGGATCGCCTGTCCATCATATGGTAGTACGCATCCTTGAGGTCTATCGAGCACAACCAGTCTTCCTCCTGCAGGAAGGGCAGGACGGATTGAAGTGTGACCATCCGGAACGTTTCCTTGTCAAAATCGGCCTTAGGTCCCCGTCATTTTTTGCACCAAAAAGAGCATGGAATAGATGCCTGATCTGGAGGCACCTGCTGGATGGCTCTTTTTTCTAGTAGCTTTTGTATTTCCAAGGCCGGGGCCTCCCTCTGAGCGGGTGGGACGTCCGGGAGGCGCCTTGTGTAAGGGGGATTGTTTATGAAGGGAATAGAATAGCCTCTGGATATTATTCGAAGCACCCAGTGATCTGTCATGATGGACTCCCATTAGGCTAGGTGCATCGAAAAACACCCCCAGACTGCCTCCAGAGAGGAGTAGTCGGGCAACCCCTCAGAGTTGCTGCGTGGGTCGCTCTGAAAAAGGTTCACATGACCCAAAGTTCTTCGGCCCCCCTCTGCCTCTGGGCCGGCGTCCACCCAGTCCCCCCTCTGCCTCTGGGGGAGAAGGAGTCCTGAGCGTTCTGGGACTGCTGAGTTTTCCGGAACCACAGCTTCTTTTGCCCTTGCTGGTTCCTGGAAAAGGACCTTTGAGGGCTAGAGAAGTGGATCCAGATGGCTGACAGCATCTTCCCATCTTTCTTGATTTGGACAAGCGTATCGCGGACAGTCTTCCCGAACAGGGTCAAACTGTCAAAGGGTGCATTAGCCTTGAAGGGTTCCGAGAAGTCGCAAAGACGGAGCCAGGCATGACGCCTTAAGTCGATGCCAGACCAGCTAGCCCTAGCAGCTCCCTCAGTAGCATGAGAGAGTAAATGCATGGACGTACTGGACACAGACTTGAGTGGCCATACGAGCTAAGAAGGTCCGTTTATCCTCAGCCGACATGGACTCCGGGGGAGACTCCGAGTACTCTTTCACGAGGTCCCGCTGCAGTCGAATTACGTGGGCCAAGTAATTCAGCACCCTTATAGTAAAGGTGGCTGAAGCAAAAGTCCACTTTCCAAGATGGTCCATAGCCCTGGACTCCTTGTCTGGGGGGGGGGTGGTGGTGGACCAAGGAACTTTCTTGGGAGAGTTGCTTTTTTGTGGCTCCAGTGTCCACCACAATGGCATCAACCGGGGAACCTTTGTTCCAAGAAGCTCTATCTGCCGGTGGACTCAATAGTCTGTCGGGCCTTTTGGGTATAGGCTCCACAGTGTCCGGTTCCTTCCAAGCTCTTGTGGTGGTAAGGTCCTCCAGACGGTCAGCCGGGGGGGACACCCAAGAGGTAGATGGACCTGTGTTGAACACCTCAAGGAATACAGACTTGTCCGAGGAAGGTTTTTGGGCGGACCCCCCCCCCTCTGGCGAAGGATTTCCATAATGTCTCCAAAGGAGACTTCTTTGGGGGGTGATTTGGAGGAACCTTCCCCTTCCTCCAAGTCGGTATTCTCAGTGAGGGACTTGGGGGAGTCCAAGTGCCTCCTTTTACACTGGCGTTTGTGAGGGATCTCCTCGGATGGATTCTCCGGGGAGGGCTCACAAATGGCTTCTTGTTCCTTCAAGGGAACTGCCTGGGGCGCACTAGACACAGGCTATCCCCTGGGAGGACTGGATGACTGAAGTCAAACCCAGCTGCCAGGGAGCAGGGATGGACCCCGAGGACAGAGTGAGGGGTCTCGATCCTTCAGAGAGAACCCTCTCCACAACGTCGAATACAGAGGGAGAACCGCCCTCCCTGAAACTGGTAATGGGGGCAGCTGAGACCCTTGTATCAGACGACGGGATAGAAGCCGAAGTTGGAATGGCTGGACCCAAAGGGACGTTATGCCCCAACAACGGAGCCGATAACACACATCCCCTCAGATCTGACGCCCAACTCTTGGCTCCGGGAGCTCGGATCCAAAAGCGAATCTGACAGACTCAAGGGCATGGCCGGCGTTGAGGCCGAAGGCACCATCGGCACCGATCCCGACTCCGGGGTTCCTCAGATCCATAGACTCCAATATCCGATGGTGGATCGGAGAAGGAGCTATCGAAGCGAAAAACGGAGCCGAACTCCCCGCACCGGGAGGGGGGAGCCAGCAACACCCCCATCTGCAGTTGAGTTTGTAGAAACCTTCGCATAATCCGATCCATATCTGCTTCAGAGATGCTCCGAGTCTATCTTGAGGATGCCGGCCGGGAGAGATGACGCAAAGACGACCTCGTGGGTGGTCTAGCCTTCACCTCCGAAGAAAAACCTGGTAAATGGAGCCGAGGAGAGGATGGCCTGGTAACTTTCACAGGAGACAAAATCACCTTAGGAGGGGCCGTTGGATCCAACTCAGCCTGCCGCTTGCGGCCCTTCTCTCTAGCTTACCTTTTTCTTTCTCTGAATGTCTCTCTGTCTCCCTGTGTTTTTCTTTTCTCTTTCTTGGCCTCTCTCTCTCCCTGTGGTAAGGTGGGAGGGTGAGTCCCGGACAAGGGAGGAGGGCCCGAAGGCTGGACAGCCACAGCCGTGGCTGGTGAGGAAGCAGAAGAGACAAGTTGATTCTGCGGGTAGAAGACCCGCCAGAATTAACTCGTTCCTGTGATCCCGCAGGGCTCGGGGGTTGAAGGCCGCATAGATCTTGCAGCCGGATGACAAATGGGCCACCCCCAAGCAAACTACACACAGAGTGTGACCATCGGCTGGTGACAGCTTGTGGCCACACTCTGTGCACTTAGAGAAAGTCACTTTGACTTTCCGACATATTAGAAACACACACACACACACTCTATGGGCGGGAAGGATGCCTACACTAACAGAAAGGTAATTTTCAAAATACAAAAAAAAAAAAAAAAAAAAAAAAAAAAATTATCGTAAACGGTAACCGTAGAGAGGGATAAACTAATAATTATTACTAAAATTATCAAAAGGGGCACACACAGACCAATGTTTTTGAAAAAACCCTGACAACTTGCCTGGAGCTCAAAAATACCGTGCTGGTGAAGCTGCGGCAAACGAGATCTGAGGATTGAAAGGAGGTTGCAGTGTAGTATGGGTAGGGGGAGGAGCTTGGAGCTCAGATCTTTTGCTTGGTATGCTGCCGGCTCGGATCCGTATCGGATCTGAAATATGCAGGTTGTTGATCAAATGAAGTTGACTACTTCAGATCTTTGGTTCCAGTTGCCACTCGTGTGTGTCCATGAGATTTCTGTTTAGGTCATCTGCCAGTGTATTTAGCTTGCCCGGCAGGAATTGAGCTTGTAGATGCACTTGGTAGCTCAAAACTGTGTTCCACAGAGCCATGGCTAGTCTGCAGTAAGGTATGAGTGGGTTCCCCCCTGCTTGTTTATGTACCACATAACAGTGGTGTTTTGTCAGTCTTTACCATTAATTGTCCTGGAAGAATGTGGTCCTTGAAGGCTGTCACAGCATTCTGTACAGCTATTTTCAGATATGCAGGTGCAATTGACTCTGGTTCCATTTGCCCTGAATGCACTGCCCTGCCAAGTGAGCCCCCTATGCATAGTCTAATGCGTCTGCTGTTAGGGTTTGGGCAGCAGGGGGTAGAGTGAATGGCAGTCCCTTGTTGTGGTGGCAGGCCTCTGCCCACCAAAGGAACTCTGTCTTTAGACAAGGGATGACAGGAATCATTGACTCCAGGTCCTGAGAATGTTGACACCATAGGCTTTTTAGATACCATTGTAATTTCCTCATATGCAGTCTTGCATATGAAATTAGTAGAATGCAAGAGGCCATGAACCCCGGGGGCTTGCAGTATTTTCCTTGCAGATAGCTGGGTCTTTGTGGCCATTAGTTTGAAGTAGGCCGTCAAACTTGTGAGGTAGGCCATCTGGGAAGTTGCATTCAAGCTTTCTCCCAGGAATACAGTTTGTTGGCAGGGTACAATATGTTATTTCTTTTTGTTTATGGTGTACCCCAGAAAAGTTAGTAATTTCTTTACAAATGTCAGATGATTTAATAGTATGTCCTGGCTTTCTGCCTGAATTAGACAATCGTCCAGGTATGGGTATATTTGAATATTTATTTGCCTGCAGAATGCAATGACTGGAGCTAGGCACTTTGTGAATACCCTGGGCGCAGTAGATAAGACAAAGAGCAGTGCAGAGAACTGATGGTGCATGTAGCTTGCTCTGAAGCATAGGTATTTTCTGCAAGATTCCCTTATTGGGATGTGCAGGTTTGCTTCCTTTAAATCCAGTGTTACCAAACAGGCATTTTTGCCTAGCATGGGAAGCAGGTGATGAAGAGTTAGCATTTTGAGATTACCAAAAATGTGTTTAGGATAGACAGGTCCAGGATAGGACGCCAGGAATGGTCTTTTCTGGGTACCAGGAAAAGTCTTGAGTAAAAACCTTGCCCCATTCCTCTTCTGGGACAGGTTGGATAGCCCTGATACTTAGAAGAGAGAGAACCTGCTTTTGAGCCTCTGCCCACTGATTTGGGGGTAGGTCTGGCCAACTGTTTGGGTTTGGTAAGGAGTGCAAGTGGAATCTGTATCCTTGGGAAACTATATTTAAAACCCATTTGTCTTGGGTAATGAGTTCCGAGTTTTTTGCATGCAGGACGATCTTTCCTCCCTAAAGGAACAGTCAGTTGAGCAGGGCTTGGAAGGTTTAAAGTTGTCATTGTGGCAGTTTACCATAGGGGGTTGTCTTACTACTTCCAGCTTTCGAAGTGGGAGTCCCCCCACTGCTTAGGCCTGTGAGTACCTCGAGACTGAAGCCTGGGTGGTCTGCTGGTCCTGGGTTTGGACTGAAGGCCTAGAAGAGGCAGGAAAGGACCAATTCTTAGAAGGCCAGTGCCTATTAAATCTGGGAGGCTGTACTTGCAGGAAATCTTTAACAGTTTGCATAGATTTAGCTTTTTCCTTCACCTTTTTAAAATACTTCTGCTTTGTTGCCAAACAGGCAGTCTTGGTTTAAGGGAGTATCCAGTAATTTAGCTTTAACATGATCTGGCAAAGTTTGCTCCTTAGGCCAAGCATGCCTTCTAAGTACAGACCCAGTGACAGCAGCCCTGCAAGATGCCTCTAATGAATCAAAACCACACTGCAAAGTATGTTTTCCAACTTGTTCAGCAGAATGCATTCAATCCTGTAATTCTTTATTTTCAGCACAGTCAGGAATCAGCATAATTTTCTGTTTAAGCAATCCAATAAAATGCTGCTTATACTTTAACATGTGAAACTGGCAGTTTAAGGCCCTAATGGCCAAAGTAGCAGAAGTGTATACCTTCTTACCCAATCTGTCCAGGGCTATGGAATCTCTATCAGAGGGTGTAGGGTTTTTGGCAGTAGTAGCCTTAATGCATTTGGGTCCTTGTGAAATGGTATCAGGATCCACAATAGGATTCTTAAAGAAGAACTTGGGAGAGTCAGGTACTCTGTAATACCAGTCAGGTTTTCTGGGAGCCAGAGGTAAAGTGTCAGGGGCCAGGCTAGATTCCAAGAAGGCATCATTTACAATGTCCTGTACAGGAGGGATAGCTAAAGGCCTGTGTTGTGGTTAGAGTAAGAATTCCGTAAGCCACTTTTTGGAGTCAGAGTCATCCTGACTTTCCCAGAGGAAATGCTCCCTAAGAGTATGCAAAGTTTCACCAAGAGAGAAATCCCCTGGAGGGGAAGCAGAGGGAATGGAGTCTAATGCATCAGACTCCTCACAGGTAGATAAGGGCAACTCCTGGTCATCAGAGAAAACAGAAATTTCAGAATCCTGATCAGAAGAATCAGAAAGAAAATCAGTTCTAGGTCTCTTAAGAGGGAGAAGAATGGCTTCCCCTGATTAGAGTAATAAGGTCTTCAGCCATTCTTATTTTTTTTTAGGCATAGGTGCCTGACCATGTGGTCTGGGCGCCTGTTTTCTAGGCGTGGACCAAGTTTTAGGCCTTGAAGAAGATGGCGTTGGTTTAATATGCAAGTCAGTAGGCCTGAATACACCCTCGGAAGCTGGTGCCTGTGCAGCGCCTCTTGACGCATCCAAGGTAGAGACATCCACAGGTTCCACAGTCGAAGAAGCATCTTGTGGCATACTGGACTCCGAATGGGTCTCAGTAGAGGCCAGCAAATCTGAAGTAGCTGGTATCAGGGGCTGCGAAAGTGCCTCACTGAGTTCTGGCGAACTGGCGACTAACTTAAACAGAAGCATCGTCGGCAACTTTGGACCTATGCGTTCGGTCTCTGTCTTTATCTTTGCGTTTTTTTCAGAATGCCTGTAGTCGGGTGGTTTACTGAAGCCATTTCTGAATAATTGAACAGAGTACCAAAATATTTAGATGCGAAAATGAACAGATGACGAATAGTTCAAGGTTTGAATAAGGCACAAAACCAACAGCGAGGGACGTCGTGGTCTGGGCCTAAGCAAGGAATGTAGTACGAATGAAAATCTTTATGAGGTATCTGCTTTCCACAAGAAATACAATTGTTAACTTTTACTGAAATCGATTTAGAGCAAGAAAAAGGATCCCCAACAGGGTACTTAGCTTTGTTGAAGACTTCGGATCTGAAACTCGAAAATGAAAATTTCAGGAGTCAGCCGACCGGCACTTGCGAACTGTTTCTGCTTCAGGCACCGCACGGCAAGAAAGACTGATGTAATGGCGTCGGCTGCATGCTTTATACCCCCTAACTACCTGACATCATGGAAGATGAGACCGCAACCGACGCAGGACCAAGACTTTGATAATCAGGCTGACTGAGGGCTACTGCAAGCAGATAACCCAAATGTAATGACTGCAACAGTGAAACACGAAAAAAGTACAGTTGTGTACCTACCATAAATATAGATGTTCGAGCGTAGTTACTGTTGCAGTCATTACAATTGGGTTATCCTGCTGGCAGGCCACCCGCAGTCGGCCTGAATTTCAAATTCTAGGTCCGGCATCGGTTGCTGTCGCCTCTTCCCTGACGTCAGTGCGCCAGGGGTATAAAAGATGCAGCCGACGCCATTTTCTTCAGTTTTTCTTGCCCCAGATGTCAGGTGCCCTCAAAAGGGTACGCTAAAAATATGACAATAAAGCATACATACACCAAAGTAAATTATTCCTTCATCTACAAGCAAATACACCACCAAGGTTGTGTAGAATAGAGAAGTGCAGATAAGTTCCAGCAAAGGTAAGGGGGGTGGTGGGTGGGTAACCTGGACTGCAACAGTGAATACACTCTAACATCTACATTTATGGTAGGTACACAACTGTACTATGTTCATTGTGTTTCACTGTTGCAGTCATTACAATTGGGTTGTATCCCAAAGCTAAGGTTGGGAGGCTGGAGCTAAATAGGATTAGGAGCGGCTATAAGGCCCTGCAAAACTGCAGTGGCAAAGCCTGCCCTGGATTTAGAGTAGAGTGGGAAGTGATGGTGCTTTGTAAAAGTGTGCACTGAACTCCAGGTTGCAGCCTCTAAAATGTCTTTGGTTGGTATTCCTCTGAGGAAGGCTGCTGAAGTGGCTGAGCTCTGGTTGAATGTGGCCTAATGCCCTTAGGCACTGATTTGCCATGTTGTGAACAACAGAAACGAATGCAGTGGCCTATCCACTTTGAAATAGTCTGCTTTGAGATGGTCTTTCCTTGTGATCCTGCAGCATATGCCACTAGTAATTGCTCAGTCTTTCTGAAAGCTTTGGTTCTGTCCAGTAGAAGCGCAGCTGTCTATGTCCAAAGAATGTAGAAGTCTCTTACCCTTATTCTTTGGGTTTGGATAAAAGGTAGGCAAGTGAATAGTTTGGTTAAGGGCCACACTGGACACTACTTTAGGCATAAATGTCAGGTTTGGAAAATAAGGTTCCACAGCAATGAGTGCCTGTAGCTCTGAGACTCGTCTTGCAGAGGTTATTGCTAGGAGCAGAGCTGTTTTCCAAGATAAAAATTTAATGTCAGCTGTAGCGGCTGGCTCAAAAGGAGGCAGGGTGAGTTTTTCCTAGGCATAATTGAGGTCCCATGCAGGTATTGGTGATCTCCTTGAAGGCCTTAAATTTTTGGCTCCTCTGAGGTACTGCCTTAGTCTGTATTGTAATGAACTGAAATGGCAGTGGCATGACTCTTAATAGATGAAAAGGATAGGCCTTTGTCCAACATCTCAGTTAAGTATTGCAAAATCTGAGGAATAATTGGTACAATATAGTGTCAATTCCTTGTGCCTGGTTCCAAGCAAAGAATCTCTTCAATTTTTCAGCACAAGATTTTCTGGTACTAGGCCTCCTGGCCTCCAAAATAACATCCATCACCGCTTTAAAAAGAGCGGTGTTTTGAATGACTACATTATCCGCCATGCTGCCAGATTTAAAGTCTTGAGTTGGCTGTGCAGGATCCGATTGTTTTGTTGGGACAGTAAGTGAGGAATTTGAGGTAATGTCCAGGCAGGGCATTGAGACAGGTTCCTCAGGATTTGGTACCAGTGCTGGCGGGGCCAGTCTGGGGCAATCAGCAGCATTTTGGCTTCTCTTGTCTGACCTTTAGGAGAGGCAGTGGAGGAAAGGCATATACTGTTAAGTTTTTCCAGCTGAAAGATAAAGCATCCACTTTCCATGCTTGGCAGTTGTGAGGGGAGGCAAATAGATCTATGTCCGGGCATCCCCATTTCCTTGTTATCATGCTGAAGACTTGCGGATCCAATTTCCACTCGTGGGGATCCATGAGGTTTCTGCTTAGTTAGTCTGCCAGAGTATTTATCTTTCCTGGCAGGAATTGTGCCTGCAGATGTACTTGGTAAGTCAATGCTGTGTCCCACAAAGTCATGGCTAGTCTGTAAAGGGGATAGGAATGAGTTCCTCCCTGCTTATGTACCACATGACTGTAGTATTGTCCGTCTATCAGTAGTTGTCCCGGATGAAGTTGATCCTTGAAGGCGATCAGGGCATTCTGAACAGCTAGCAGCTCTTTTTGATTGATATGTAGATGCATTTGGCTTGCGGACCATGTGCCCTGAATACACCTTCCTGCCATGTGGGCCCCCCAGGCATAATCTGATGCATCTGTTGTTACTGTCTGCCTGGCTGAGGGTAAAGTGAATGGCTGCCCCTTGTTGTGGTGACAGGCCTTTGCCCATCGAAACTCCTGCTGCAGGTGGGGAATAAGGGTTATTGTTGTTTCCAGGCTCTGGCAATGTTGAGTCCAAACACTTTTAAGATACCATTGAAGTTTCCTCATATGCAGTCTTGCATATGGAATTAGCAGAATGCAGGATGCAATGAAGCCCAAAGCCTGCAGAATTTTTCTTGCAGATAACTGGGCCTTTGTTGCCAACAGTTTGAAATAAGTAGTCAGTTGCCTTTGTCTGGCGTGAGATAAGCTATCTGGGCAGTTGTATTTAAGCTTGCACCCAGGAATATTTTCTCTTGAGATGGTACTAGTTTTGATTTATTTTCGTTTACTGTGTACCCTAGGCATGTTAGCAATCTTTTTACAAAAGCCAGATGCTGTAGTAGAATGTCCTTGTTCTCTGCTTGAATGAGGCAGTCGTCCAAGTAAGGATACATTTGTATTCCTGTGTCTGCAGAATGCAATTACTGGAGCCAGGCATTTTGTGAAGACCCTGGGCGTAGTAGACAAGCCAAAGGGCAGTGCAGAAAATTGGTAGTGCATTGAGCCAGCTATGACTCTGAGGTATCTTCTGCATGATTGTCTGATTGGGACATGCAGGTATGCCTCTTAGGTCTAAGGTCACACGCCAAGCCTTCTTTGCCCAGCATGGGCAGAAGCTGCTGCAGCATCAACATTTTGAATTTTGGAATATCCAGATGTGTTTAGAATTGATAGGTCCAGTACTGGTCTCCAGGCTTTGTCCTTTCTGGGCACCAAGAACAGTCTTAAGTAAAATCCTTGTCCCTGCTCTTGCTCTGGTAATTGCTGAATGGCCCTCATGTCCATGAGGGATGAAACTTGCTGTTGTACCTCTGCCCATTGACTTTTTGACAGGTCTGGCAAACCGCATGCCCTTGACAGGGTATGAAAGTGAAACTTGTAGCCTTGTGACACTATGTTCAAGACACATTTGTCCTGGGTTATGTGCCAATTTTGATGAAAAAGTTTTCCCCCTAATGGTGCTGCCATTAGATAAGTGCTTGGCGCAGGCAGGGGGAAGTCATTGGGACTGTTTCCTGTATGGCTGTGATTTGTCTTCTCTGCTTTTGGAGGTAGAAGCACCCCATTGTTTAGACCTGTATGTGCCTTGGGGCTGGGATCTGCCGCTAAGGCGTCTGTATCTGCCCCTTTGTGGCCTGACACTGGAAAGGACCAATTCATTGTAGGCCAGTGTCTGCTAAATCTTGACGGCTGTACCTGTAAGAAATCCTTGACTGTTTGCATAGATTTTGCTTTGTCTTCCATTTTCTTCAACACCACCTCTGCTTTAACACCAAACAAAGTATCATGCTGTAATGGAGCATCTAATAATTTTGCTTTAACATGATCAGGCAAATTATGTTCCTTTAACCAAGCATGCCTCCTGATGACAGAACCCGTAACAACGGCCCTGCAGGAGGCCTCCAAAGAATCAAAACCATATTGCAAAGTATTTTTTCCAACTTGTTCAGCTGCATGCAATAAATCCTGCATTTCTTTGTTTTCTGCACATTCGGAATTTATCAACATTTTCTGTTTTAGCAGTGACATAATATATTGCTGATACTTAAGCATATGAAACTGACAATTTAAAGCCCTTATAGCCAAGGTTGCAGAAGTGTAAATCTTTTTTCCCCCATCTGTCCAGTGCTCTAGAATCCCTGTCAGAGGGGGTAGGGTTTTTTGCAGTGAAAGCCTTGACCCCTTTGGGACCCTGTGAGATAGTTTCTGGGTCAGCAGCAGGGTTTTTAAAAAGAAGAAATTTATGTGAATCAGGAGCCCTGTAGTATCTGTCTGGCTTAACAGGAGTTGGAGGCAGGGGAGTCAGGAGTCAGACTGGACTCTGAAAAAACATCTACAATGTCTAATACAGGTGGAATAGCAAGGGGCCTGTGCTAAGGTAGTAAAAGGAAGTCTCTGAGCCTTTTCTTAAATTCTGAATAATCTTGGCTCTCCCAGTGGAAATGCTCCCTCACAGTATGCAGAGTTTCCCCAAAAATGTAATCCACAGAAGGAGAGGCTAAAGGGATAGAGTCTTCAGCATCAGAACCCTCATAGGGAGGAAGAGAGTATTCCTGATCAGAAGAGGAATCAGAAGAAATGGAAACCTGATCTGAATATTCACATTCTGTCTATTGGCTAGGCCTCTTATCAGGAGGGGGATGGGAACCCCTGATCAAGGTAATTAGGTCTTCGGCCATTTTGAGCATCTGTTTTTTAGGCATGGAGGCCTGTCCATGTGGCTGTTGTACTTGCTTCTTTGTCTTTAAAGGTGCTTTAGTCTTTGCCTTTGAAGCTGCAGTCGATTTTACATACAACTGTAAAGGCCTAAAAACACCCTCAGAAGCCTAGGCCTGCTTAGCGGCTCAGGACCCATCTGAGGGAATAGTTTCCGAGGTTCCAATACCTTGAGTATCCAGCGGCCTAGTCGGCTCCACGTGGGAGTCAGTATCGGCCTGCGGCTCTAAAGTAGCGGACGTCAGGGGCTGCGAAAGTGCCTCACTGAGAACCGGCGACTGGCTTAGAAGAAGCCTCGTCAGTTTTGGACCTCGGATGCTTGTCCTTTTCTTTGCGTTTCTTGTGAATTGCGGTAGTCGGATGGCTATCCGATGACATCGTGTAATTAAATCTTTTGCCAAAATAGTGAAATGCAAAATCGTACCGAAGCTTAATAGTGCGTTGGTTAAATCTAGCACAGAACTGACAATTAGCAACGACGTGGTCAGGGCCTATGCAAGGAATACAATAGGAATGAAAGTCCTTATGAGGTTTTTGCTTCCCACAAGAAAGACAATTAACTTTTTCTGACATTGATCTGGAGCAAGAAAAGAGTTTCCCCAACGGGGTACTTAGCTTTTAATGAAGACTTCGGATCTGAATTTCTAACACGAAAATCTCAGGAGTCGGCCAACCGGCACTTGCTGAATGCTTTTGCTTCGGGCACCGCACGGCAAGAAAGACTGAAGAAAATGGCGTCGGCTGCATCTTTTATACCCCTGGCGCACTGACGTCAGGGAAGAGGCGACAGCAACAGACACCGGACCTAGACTATGGAATTCAGGCAGACTGCGGGTAGCCTGCCAGCAGGATAACCCAACTGTAATGACTGCAACATACTATGTTCTGTGTTTCACTGTTGCAGTCATCACACTTGGGTTGATTCCCAAAGCTGAAGAAAAGGGTGGAGGCAGTCAAGAAGACTGGGGGCTGGCTAGGATTCCCTGCAAGACTGCGGTTACAAAGCCTGCCCTGGATTTGGAGAAGATCGGCAGGTGGTAATGCTTGAAGGTATGAACAGAACTCCATGCTGCAGCCTCCAGGATGTCCCTGGTAGGAACCCCTTTGAGAAAAGCTACAGAGGTGGAGGTTGCCCTGGTGGAACGCGTCCTGACCCCCTTAGGGAGCAGTTTCCTGTAGTATTTGCAGCAGAAATGGATAACAGTGCGCTATCCATTTTGAGATTGTTTCTTTGGATATGGCCTTGCCCTCTGCCCCTGTTGCTAAGCTGACTAGCAATTAGTTTTCCTAAAAGATTTAGTCCTATCAAGGTAGAGTTTGAGCTGTCTGTGCACATCTAGAGAAGGCAGAATCCTTTCCCCCTTGTTTTGTGGGTTAGGGGAAAAAGGTGGCAAATGAACAGATTGGTTGAGAGCCACACTGGACACCACTTTAGGCATGAATGTTGGGTTTGTCCTGAGGGAGACACTGTCAGCATGAAAAAATGATGAAGGGCTCTATACTCGAGTGCTTTTAGCTCTGAAACTCTTCTAGCTGAAGTGATGGCCAGAAGTAAGGCTGTTTTCCAAGAGCGCAATTTTAACTCTGCTGAAGCTGCAGGCTCAAATAGGTGTGGTGTTAGCTTTTCCAACACAAAGTTAAGGTCCCAAGCTGGGGTAGTAGGAGCTCTTCTGGGTGGCCTTAAATTGTTATCCCCTCAAGGAACTGTTTGATGAGAGAGTGAGAAAAGAGAGGTGGCTCTGTGCTGTAATGAGCAGAAATGGCAGACATAAATTTTAATAGAAGAGAAGGATAGGCCCCTGTGAAGTAGGTCTGCTAGGTAATCCAGGATGAGAGGTAGGGAGGGCTGTGCTGTTTCAACTCCTTTAGCCTGGATCCAGGGGCAATACCTTTTCCACTTGTCAGCACAGGAGTTTGTAGTGCTGGGGCGTCTGGCCTCACATATAACATCCAGGACTTGCTTGCTTAGGCTGACAACTGGAGAAGAGGTCAGGGAATAAGCCAGGCTGCCAGGTTCAGGGTCTGCAATTGTGGATGCATGAATTCTCCATTCTGCTGGGTCAGGGAGTTGGGATCTGAGGTAGGTGCCATGGAGGCAGGGGTGACAGACTGTGCAACAGTGGGTACCAGTGCTGGTGGCCAGTCTGGGGCAATAAAGATTGCTCTTGGTTTTTCCTCCCTTATTCTGAGTAGTACCCTTGTTAAGTAGGGGTAGAGGGGGAATCGAGAGGTTTACCCATTGGAAGGAGAGGGCATCTACTTTCCAGGCCATGCTGTGAGGTTCTCTGGTGCAGAATTTGCTGATCTGGTGATTGTGGTGGGAGGCAAAGAGGTCCACCTTTGATGTGCCCTATTTCTGGGTTACAAGGTTGAAGGTGCTGTGGTCTAGCTGCCACTCGTGGGTCTAGGAGGTTTCTGCTTAAGTTGTCTGCCAGAGAGTTTTGGGAGCCTGGCAGGAATTGTGCTAGCAGGTGAATTTGCATTGCTGACGCAGTGTGCCAAAGGGTTGTAGCTAGCCTGCAGAGGGGATAAGAGTTCCTCCCTGCTTGTTGATGTACCACATCACTGTGATGTTGTCTGTTTTGATCAGAAGCCCCGGGGACAGTAGGGGTCTGAAAGCTGTCAGAGTGTGCTGAACAGCTAGCATTCATTTTGGTTGATGTGCAGATGTATTTGATTTGGGCTCCAATGGCCCTGAATGCACCTGCCATCTAGGTGTGCATCCCAGGCATAACCTGATGCGTCTGTGGTTAGGGTCTGGGTGGCGAGAGGCTGTGAAAAGGGAAGCCCCTTGTTGTGGTTGCATGCTGCTGCCCACCAAAGAAAATCTTTCCTTAGGCAGGGTATCATAGGTATGATAGTTTCCAGGTCCTGAGAGTGTTGACACCAAAGGCTTTTTAGGTACCACTGAAGTGTCCTCATATGCAGTCTGGCATACGGAAATGAGTAGAATGCAGGATGCCATGAACCGTAGAGCTTGCAGGATTTTTCTGGAGAATAAATGGGTTCTGTTGGCTAGTTGAGAGAAGCAGCCTGTCAGACAGGCTTGTTTTCTGTAGTAAGGAATGCCATCTGGGATGCTGTGTCCAGGCTTGCTCCCAGGAATACAATTTTTTTGAGTGGGAACTAGTTTGGATTTCTTTTCATTTACAGTATACCCCAGGGAGGTCAGTAGGTCCTTTACAAAGGTCAGGTGCTGTAACAGCTTTTCCTGGCTGGCTGCCTGAATCAAGCAGTCGTCTAAGTAGGGGTAAATCTGAATAATCCTTTGCAAAAAGCAATGACTGGGAGCCAGGCATTTTCTGAAAACTCTGGGAGCAGTGGATAAGCCAAAGGGAAGCGCGGAAAACTGAAAGTGCATAGATCCTGCCCTGAAACAGATATTTCCTGCAAGAATCCCTGACTGGGATGTGTAGATGGGCCTCTTTTAGGTCTAGGGTGGCTAACCAAGCATCCTTGGACAGCATAGGAAGAAACTGCTGGAGGGTGAGCATTCTGAATTTTGGTATCACCAGGAAGGTGTTTAGAATTGATAGGATTGGGCGCCAGGTGGCCTCTTTTCTGGGTACCAGAAAAGCCTGGAATAGAAACCTTGGCCTATCTGGTCTGCAGGAACAGACTGTATTGCCCTCATGGAGAGCAGGGAATGGACTTTGTTTTGGGCCTCTGCCCACTGGTATGGAGGAAGATCTGGGAGTCCTTTTGGGGTTGGCAGTGTGTGAAAATAAAATTTGTATCCATGGGGCACTATTGTTGAGGACACATCGGTTGTTGGTGATGGGAGGCCCAGTTTTTTGCATGGGAGGAGAGTTTTCCTCCTAGGGGCACACGCAGGTGGGCAGAGGTAAGGGGTAGAGTTGTAAAGTCATTGTGAGTTTTCCATAAGGGGGTGGCTTATCACTCACTGTTTTTGAAGTGCAGGAAACTCCATTGCTTAGATCTCTGCATTCCCTGGGATTGCTGTCTGTGGGGTCTGCTTCCCCTAGGTCTTGTCTGAGCTGGCATTGAGGGGGCCAGAAAGGACTAGTGCTTGGAGGGGCAATGCCTACTGAACCTCAGAGACCGGACCTGTAAGAAGTCTGTCTGCATAAAGTTAGCATTTTCTTCCATCTTTTTTAAGACCTCTTCTGCCTTGATGCCAAACAAATTGTCTTTGTTCAATGGTGCATCCAATAGTTTTGATTTGACATGGTCTGGCAAGGTCTGTTCCTTAAGCCAAGCATAACTTCTAAGTACAGAACCTGTGACTGCTGCTCTGCAGGATGCTTTCTAGGACATCAAAGCCACATTGCAAGGTGTGTTTAGTAACTTGGTTTGCAGAATGCATACACTCCTGTAATTCTTTATTTTCTGCATAAGTTGGAAAGGTAGACATTTTTTGTTTAAGGAGTTCCATTGTATGCTGCTGGTATTTCTGCATGTGGAACTGACAATTTAGTGCTCTAATGGCAAGAGTTGCAGAGGTGTATACTTTTTTATCCCATCTATCTAAAGCTTGGGAATCCATGTCCGAGGGGGTGGGATTCTTAGCTGTGGTTGCTTATATTCCTTTAGGTCCTTGGGAGATGACCTTGGGGTCAGCAGTAGGATTTTTGAAAAGATATTTGAGAGAGTCAGCGACTCTAATACCAGTCAGGCTTCCTGGGAGCAGGTGGAAGGGTGTCAGAAGTTGTACTGAATTCCATAAAGACATCATCCACAACATCCAGGACAGGAGGAATGGCTAAAGGTCTATACTGTGGTAAATCTAAGAATTCCCAGAGTCTCTTTTTGGACTTAGAATAGTCTTGACATTCATATTGGAAATGCTCCCTTAAAGCATGTAGGGCTTCACCAAATGAAAAATCCTCGGGAGGAGAGGCAGAATTAATGGATTCCTCTGCATCTGAATCCTCATAAGCAGACAAGGGTTGCATGTCTTCATATTCAAAAACTCAGAGTCATTGGACTCCTGGTCAGATAATAAGTACAGTTTTGTACCTACCATAAATGTAGATGTTCGAGTGCTCATACAGCTGCAGTCATTACAGATGGGTTATCCTGCCGTCAGGCGGGTCCTCGGTCGGCCGAATTCCAAAGTCTAGGTCCGGCGTTGGTTGTTGTCGCTTCTTCCCTGACGTCAGTGCGGCAGGGGTACAAAAGAGGCAGCCGACGCCATTTTCTTCATTTTTTCTTGCCCCAGATGTCAGGTGCCCCCAGAAGGAAGGCAAAACTTTTAGTTATGTACTTACCATAACTTCGGATGTATGGGATCCATCTCGCCCACATTCATAACTGATGGGCTCAGAGCCGATCCATCGGCTCCGACTCGGCCAACTAATACACTAGAACGAAGTCTCTTATTGGCTAGGCTACTCCCTATCCCAGGATGCACTACACCTGCTTCCCCAGATCTTGTTTGTTCGCTTTCATACATCCATGCAAACACAGAAAAACTAGTAGTCACTACAACCAACTAAAGTTCTTCAAGAGAAGATCTCCAAATGGAACTATATCTCCTCTAAATCCGAATGGAAGGGGGAAGGAGGGTGGGTACTTATGAATGTAGGCGAGATGGATCCCATACATCCGAAGTTATGGTAAGTACATAACTAAAAGATGTAATGGGATCCTATCTCGCCCACATTCATAACTGATGGGACAGCGTCCCTAGCACCTAAATTCCGGGTGGCTCATTGGAAAACACTCCTGAGAACTGTGGAACCAAAAGAAGCCCTGCCTCGAGAAACCACAGCCAATTTGTAATGAGAAATGAAAATGTGCGGAGAAGTCCAGGTAGCCGCAGCACAAATATCATCTATTGATAATTTGGAGTGAAAAGCTACAGAAGTAGCTATTGCCCTGGTAGAATGAGCCTTGACTGGAAAGGGAAGCTCTTTGTTAGCCTGTGAATAAATGAAAGAGATACAATCTTTAATCCATTTAGCTATGGAGGTTTTAGCTACTGGTTGACCCAATTTGTTCATTGCAAAGGAAAAACAGTTGATTTGATTTCCACGTCTGAGCGGTTCTATTCAAGTAAAAACGCAGTTGTCTATGGACGTCCAATTGATGCAAGATATATTCTGCGTTATTAGAGAACTCTGGAAAAAACACAGGGAGCTCTATAGTTTGTTGAATACAGAAAGAAGAGGCTACCTTTGGTATAAAGGAGGGGTTTAATTTCAAGGACACTCTATGTTTGTGAAAAATCAAATAGGGAGGATCAGAACAAAGAGCTTGAAGTTCTGAAACCCGCCTTGCGGAAGTTATGGCCACTAAAAAGGCCATTTTCCAGGACAGAAATTTAAAATCGCAGGTAGCAGCTGGTTCGAAAGGGCGGGCAGTTAGGGCAGCAAGAACCATATTCAAGTCCCAAGGGGGGACAGGGTGAGATATTGGAGGCCTAAGGAGCCATGCTCCTTTAAGGAAAGCCTTACAAAGTTTGAGAGACATCAATGAAGGTTCAAAGGAAGCATGAAAATTAGAGACAGCCGCTAGCTGAACCTTAATGGAAGAAACTGAAGAGCCCAACTGAAAAAGGGAGGCCAGGAAATTCAAAACCTCCGATACTGGTGCAGTAAGGGGGTCTATACCTCGTTCCTGAGCCCAGAAGGCGAACCTTTTCCATTTGCTGGAATAAAGTTTGACAGTGGAAGGTTTATGAGAAGACAATATGTGGATCACGTCCGGAGAAAGAGAATTGTCTCGGACTAAGGATGGAAGTGGAGTAACCATGCCGCCAACTTCAAAGACCTGAGAGACGGGTGAAGCCGTCCTGACTGATGAGTCAACAGGTCTGGCACCGGGTCCAGAAACCATGGACCTTCTACCGCATGCCTCTGTAGGAAAGGGAACCAAACTTGACGAGGCCAGTGCGGGGCAATCAAAATCATCTCGCTCTCCAGGTAAATGGCCTTCTGTATCACCCTCGGTAGGAGAGGAATCGGAGGAAGGCATAAAGAAGACCGGGGGGCCAAAAGTGGGTCAGAGCGTCCCTGGGAATCTGTCCCTGGGAGGGGAACAGCGTGAAGAACTCTCTGCATTTCGCAATGTGAGGGCTGGCAAACAGATCGCAGCAAGGGAGGCCCCATTTGGCGAAGATTTTCGCAGCTACTCTCTGGTTGAGGGACCACTCGTGGGGTAAGAGAATGGTTCTGCTTAATCTGTCCGCAATCACATTGGATTTCCCCGGTATGTGCGTTGCCATTAGAAAGCGGTTGGTAGCTACCGCCCAGTGCCAAAGTCTCATGGCTTCTCTGCACAGTGGGTAAGATCTGGTTCCACCTTGCTTGTTTATATACCAAACTACCGACATGTTGTCGGAAAGGATAGCAATCGGACCATGCGGAGGCGTGATGGAGAGCTTGCAGCACCAAGAGTACCGCTCTCATTTCCAGGATATTGATATGCAAATGCGTTTCCTGGATTTGCCATGTGCCTTGGACCGACCTGTCCAGGTAATGACCCCCCCACCCTACCTGGGAGGCGTCCGGAGTCACAGTGGCAACGGGAGGTTGAGGAATAAAGGGTCGCCCCTGGTCGAGATTGGATTGGAGGAGCCACCAACGCAGATCCTGACGGCAACTCTCCGTGATCATGACTAAATGGTTCAAGGGAAGTTTCTGATAGGACCATTGAACCGACAGAAGCCATTGTAATATTCGCATGTGAAGTCTGGCTAGAGGGACTAAGAGTATGGTTGACGCCATCGAACCCAACAGTTGTAGAATCCGATGGGCTGGAGCTCTTGATAGGGGAAGACAGGATTTGACTTTGTTTTGTAGAACCTGAATTCTTGCTGCCGGTAAAAAAGCGCGCATTCTTTTTGTGTCTAAGTCTGCGCCTATAAAAGTAATACGTTGAGATGGCTGTAGTACAGATTTTTGCCAATGAACGTAATCCCCAAGAAACGGCCCAAGGTGAACGTGGCGTTGAGCGCCTGGAATAGTAGATGCTTGGAGGTGGCAGTAAGGAGCCAGTCGTCTAGATATGGAAAGACTTGGAATCCTAGACTCCTCAGGTGAGCAGTCGCCACTGCCAGACACTTGGTGAACACCCTGGGGGCTGTGGTGAGACCAAAGGGCAGTGCTCGGAATTGGAAATGACTGACTCAGAGGCGGAAGCGTAAGTGTCTCTTGGACTCTTGAGCTATCTGAATGTGATAGTAAGCGTCCTGGAGATCTATGGAGCACATCCATGCATCTTTCTCCAGCAATGGAAGAATGGATTGAAGGGTGACCATTCGGAATTTGGACTTTTGCACAAAACGATTCAATGAACTGAGGTCCAAAATGGGCCTGAAGTCCCCTGTCTTTTTTGGTACCAAAAATAATCTTGAGTAAGTTCCTGATCCGATCTGGTCGGTGGGGACAGGCTGGATGGCTCCTTTTTCTAGCAGCTTTGAAACCTCTATTGCTGCCTAATCCCGCTGACTGGGTGGTACGTCCGGGATTTCCCTTAAGTAAAGGGGGGGCTTGTTGAAAGGGATGATATATCCTCCGGTAATAATGCGAAGCACCCACTGATCGCTTGTTATGGATTCCCAAGCTTGTGGATGCGCTGCAAACCGACCCCCGACTGGCTCTGGAGCTGCACAGTCGGGCAACAACTCAGGGACGCTGGTTGTATGAAGAACCACGAAAGGAATCGCTGTCTCCAGAGTTACGGGGGCCTCTGCCACCTCTGGGGCGGCGTCTTCCAGAATCCCCCCCCCCCACCTCTGGAGGGGGAATCACTGGGTGGAGTAGGGAAAGACTTCTGAGATTTTCTGAACCACATTTTCCCTCCTCTCTGAGCCTTGGGGTAAGGCCTAGAAGGAGCGGAAAAATGGGCCCCAATGGCAGTCAAAGTCTTTCCCTCCTGCTCGCACCGAGTTAGTGTGTCCTTCACCTTGGGTCCAAACAAAGATGACCCATCAAAGGGGGCGTCGGCGAAGGAAGACTTGAAGGCCTCCGCAAATGAACACAAGCGTAACCAGGCGTGTCTCCTGAGGGCAACGCCCGTTCCCGCTGCTCTACTCGCCCCTTCGGCCGCATACGAAATGAGCCTCATGGACGAGTTCTCGATGGATAACAGGGTAGTCATCTGGGCGCCAACAGCCGGGGCCAGCGCCTCAGGTAGATTACCAGTGATGGAGTCATTTAGCTCTTTAAGGAGGTCATTTTGGAGCCTGGTAAAATGACAAATTCAGCGACCGTAAGGTAAAGGCCGCTGAAGACAGGGTACGCTTCCCGTACCTATCCATGCTCCTGGAATCCTTATTAGGAGGGTGGACAGACGTTGAAGCCTCTGCCACGTCCTGCTGTGTGGCAGAAGCCACCACCATAGCATCTACCGGAACACCTTTCGTCAGAAATTCCTTCGGGGGGGGGGCTGAAAGAAACTTATTGGGTCTCGCAGGCACCGGTTCCACAGAATCTGGATGTTCCCACACCCTTCGATAAACCAAATCAAGGAGTTCATCGAAGGGCAGAGACACCCAGGAGGCAGAGGGCTGGGCCCCGAAGGCCTTGAGGAAGACTGACTCCTCAAGCTGAAGGGGTTTTGGCCTGCCAATCTCCTCTCTGTCTCAGAATCTCCAGGATATCTGAGAAAGAGATATCATCCGAAGATGATTTGGGGGACCCTTCTGCGTTATCGAGGTCAGTATCCGATGTAACAGACGCATCTTGGGAGTCCACGTGCTTCCTCTTGCACAATTTCTTCCGTGGGGGCTCGTCCGAAGCAGTTTCGGACAGACCCCCCGGAAGAAGGGAACCCCCGATGGGGGTATCCTCAGGCCCTGGAGCCCCGCTGCCGGGGGACTGCAACACAACAGAAGCACCAGTCTCCAGATCTATGGACGGTGAGGTAAAAACCTGCTGAGCCGGCAAAGGCATGGCCAGCGCGCTCCTCATGGCCTCAAAGGCCGGACCTCCAGACTCCATGGAGATCACTGGTCTAGAGGCCATGATGGCACTGGGAATTCCAGCAGCCGATGCTCCGAGGGGAAGACTAGGCACCGAAGCACCCATCCCCAAAGTGTTCCCCTCGGGCCCGACTGAGGAAGTCCCAGTACCAAACCCTGAACCCGAGGACAGGGTAGGAACCATAGTCGGAGCAGACAGACCTCGAAGGGGTCTCTGCTCCGACCGTATGGCTCCGCATTGCTCCACCATCAGACTCCAATGGCTCCGAGGAGGATGGAGGAGGAATCTAATGTGTCGGAGGGGGGATCAGCTCCGAAGCCAACTGGGCTGGAGCCGAGACCATTTGAGCAAAAACTGGAGACTGGAAAAGCCTCTGTATCACCCTATCCAGATCCTGATCAGACAGTCTCGAAGATTTAGAGGAGGTAGACAGACGAGAAGACTTTCCTCTCGGCTCCCAGAGAGTAGGGGACCGGCTCTGAAAAGGCTCCAACACTATCGGCGCCGGTTCCACCACAGCATGGACCACTATCGGCGCCGAAGGAGCTTTCTTCGGAGCCGAGGGGGAAGAGTCTGAGCTGCACACCTCCACCGGCTCCGAAGCCATTGGAACCGATGGAGGTGATTCGCCTCTCGATACTCCAACCTGCGGCTCCGAAACTAATGGAGCCGAGGAAAGAGGTATCGAGGCAGACCCTTCGACCCCGAAGTCAGTGGGGCAGAGGAAGAAGAGGTCGACTTTTGCTTTTTAGCTGTCTGTTCCGATGGACATGTCGGAGCCGACTATCTTTTCTTTTTGGATGTAACAGGAGGCTCTAAAGCTTCTTCAAAGGAGGGCTTAATAGGACCCTTCAAGATGAGTTTATTTTTGCGCTCTTGAAGAACCCTAGAGGAGAAAGCATGACAGACACTACATGTCTCCTGTAGATGTTTAGGCCCCAAACAGTACACGCAAATGGAATGACTGTAACAGACATTTTGTAATTGCACCGAGTGCATTTCTTAAATCCTGACTTCTGCTCTTTTGACATAATGAAAGTAGAAGGGTTATGACAAGCAATATAACTGACAAGGTTTGCGCTAACTGTAGAGCGCGAGAAACAAGGCACGAGCTCTGAGAGGAAGATTTACCTCACAAGAGAACACAGTGAACACACACAACACCACAAAAAACAACGGTCCAAAGCCCTCTAATTTAAACGGGCTTAGCCCGAAGAAAAAATAAAATTAACACCAACTCTCAAAAAATAGGGCAAAGGCCCTCTAACGGGCCTTGCCCGACAGCGAAATAAAGTACCAGTATCACTTCACACACAAAGTTATATAACTAAAATACACAATTTACAGAAAGTAGCTGTTAAAACAGCTGTTTTATGAATATTCAGAGGAAAAAAACCCAAGGTCAAAGACCAGTAAAGGTAAAAGAAACCACTTAGCTCCAGCCAAGTCGAGACCACGTCCAGCTTGTAAAGCGGCAAACGAGATCTGGGGAAGCAGGTGTAGTGCATCCTGGGATAGGGAGTAGCCCAGCCAATAAGAGACTTCGTTCTAGTGTATTAGTTGGCCGAGTCGGAGCCGATGGATCGGCTCCGAGCCCATCAGTTATGAATGTGGGTGAGATAGGATCCCATTACATCATAATGTTATGCAAACATGCAATATAGAAAAATCAAAAAACAGTAGTTGCAAGCAAATACACCATAAAAGAATACCTCAAATAGGTTGTATGATAAGGTGTTTGTCATAAGGCCTTCCCTAAGAGGGGACAGAGGGGGGGGGTAACCTGGACTGCAGCTGTATGAGCACTCGAACATTTACATTTATGGTAGGTACAAAACTGTACTATGTTCATCGTGCATACAGCTACAGATGGGAAGAATCCCAAAGCTAAGTAAGGGTGGTAGGCACTAAGTGGAACTAGGAGGAGCGAGGATGCCCTGCAAGACTGCTGTGGCAAAACCCGCTCTAGATTTAGAGTATAGGGGAAGGTGATAGTGCTTGGAGAAAGTGTGCACTGAACTCCAAGTGGCTGCTTCTAAAATGTCCTTGGTAGGGACCCCCCTGAGGAAAGCTGCAGAGGTAGCTGTGGCCCTGGTGGAGTGGGATCTGATGCATGCAGGCACAGTTTTTCCATGAAATGAGTAACAAAAGCGTATGCAGTGGGCTATCCATTTTGAAATTGTCTGTTTGGAAATGGCCTTTCCTTGAGCACCTGTAGCATAGAACACAAAGAGTTGCTCGGATTTCCTGAATGGCTTTGTTCTGTCCAAATAATAACAAAGTTGTCTGTGAATGTCCAAGGAATGTAGTAGTCTTTCCCCTTTGTTTTGTGGATTTGGATAAAAGGTAGGTAAGTGGATAGTCTGATTCAAAGCTACACTGGATACTACCTTTGGCATAATAAAGGTAGGGTTGGGTTCGTAAGGAAACTCTGTCCTGATGGAAAATGATGAATGGTTGCACAGCCATGAGGGCCTGTAGCTCCGAAACCCTGCATGCTGAGGTGATAAGCCAGAAGAAAGGCTGTTTTCCATGATAAGTATTGTAGTTCTGTTGAATAAGCTGGCTCAAAGGGGGGAAGGGTCAGCTTTTCCAATACGAAGTTGAGGTCCCAAGCAGGGACTGGGTTTCCTTGGGGGTTTTATATTTTTTGCCCCTCTGAGGAACTGCCTTAAGAGAGGATGTGAGAATAAAGGAGGATCTGTGTTGTATTGTGCAGAAATGGCTGAAGCGTGGATCTTGGAGGAGAAGGAAAGTCCACTATTTAACATCTCAGCTAGGTACTGTAAAATTTGAGGTATATTTATTACCCAAGGATATTGGCCCTTTTCTTGATTCCAGGCACAAAATAGTTTCCATTTGGCGGAGTAGGCTTTTCTAGTAGAAGGTCTTCTGGCCTCCAAGATGACATCCTGCACCTCCTTGGAGAGGAGAGTCTGTTGGGAAATTAAGGAATTCTCCATGCAGCTAGATTTAGGGTTTTGAGCTGGCTGTGAAGGGTTTTGTAGTTGTGCTGGGACAACAGAAGAGGGACTAGAGGTAGGATCCATGGTGGGGAATGTGTCAGGCTCCTCAGGAGCGGATACCAGTGTTGTCTTGGCCAGTCTGGAGCAATGAGAATCATTTGCGGCCTCTCTGCTCTGGCTTTTAATAGAACTTTGGTCAGTAGAGGAAGAGGCGGGAAGGCATAAACTGTCAATGTTGTCCAATTGAAAGAGAGTGCGTCCACTTTCCAGGCCTGTGGATGATAGGTCCTTGAACAAAATTTTTTCAACTGGTAATTTCTGTTGGTAGCAAATAGATCAATGTCTGGCTGATGCCTGAGTTATCTTTGTGAAAACTTGAGGATACAACTTCCATTCGTGTGGATCTGTCATATTTCTGCTTAGGTTGTCTGCCAGTGTGTTTTCCTTCCCTGGCAGGAATTGTGCCTGTAGTTGAATTTGCAATTCCAGTGCTGTGTTCCATAGGGTCATGGCTTGCCTGCACAGGGGGTATGAATGAGTTCCCCCGTTTGTTTATGTACCACATCACTGTGGTGTTGTCTGTCCTTATCAATAACTGGCCTGGATGCAGTAGGTCTTTGAAGGTCAAAAGAGCATTTTGCATGGCTAGCATCTCCTTTTGGTTGATGTGTAGGTGCTTCTCTTTTTGGGACCATTTTTCCTGAATGCACTGATCTGCCATGTGTGCTCCCCAGGCATAGTCTGAGGCATCTGTTGTGATGATTTGAGTTGCTTGAGGTACACAGAAAAGGAGACCTGTGTTTCTTTGGCATGCTTGAGCCCACCACAAAAATTCCTTTTGAAGGCATGGAATGAGTGGTGTAATTGTTTCCAAGCTGTGGCTGTGTTGAGACCATAAGCTTTTTAGGTACCATTGAAGTTTCCTCATATGCAGCTTTGCACATGGGATTAGTAGGATGCAAGATGCCATGAATCCCAGAGCCTGCAGGACTTTCCTTGCAGTTAGCCTGGTGAAAGTTGCCATTTTGCTGAAGTATTGAGACAGTTGCCCTTGTTTGTCTGGCGTGAGGTAGGCCATCTGGGTGGTTGTATTCAAGCTGGCACCCAGGAAAATTATTTGCTGAGAAGGTATTAGTTTTGATTTCTTTTTGTTGACTGTGTATTCCAGGAAGTTTAACAGTTTTATTACAAATGCCAGATGCTGCAATAGTATGTCCTTGCTGTCCGCTTGGATCAGGCAGTCGTCCAGATATGGGTAGATTTGTATTCCTTGTAGTCTGCAGAAGGCGATTACTGATGCCAGGCATTTCGTAAACACTCTGGGCGCAGTAGATAAGCCAAAGGGCAATGCAGAGAATTGGTAATGGGTTGAACCTGCAAGAAATCTGAGGTATCTTCTGCAATCTTGTCTGATAGGGACATGCAGGTATGCCTCCTTGAAGTCCAATGTTACCAGCCAAGACTCCTTGCCCAGCATGGGAAGAAGCTGCTGTAATGTGAGCATCTTGAATTTTGGCACCTGTAGATATGTGTTTAGGATGGATAGGTCTAAGATAGGTCTCCAATCTTTGTCTTTCCTTGGTACCAGGAATAGTCTGGAATAAAAACCTTGACCTTGTTCTTTTGCAGGTACCTCTTGAATCACTTTCATGTCCATGAGAGTGGAAATTTGTCTTTGTGCCTCTGCCCTTTGATTTTGTGGCAGGTTTGGCATGCCTCTCATTTTTGGAAGGGTGTGAAAGTGGAACCTGTAGCCTCTGTCTATAATGTCCAGAATCCATTTGTCTTTTGTAACAATATGCCAATTTTTTGAGAATAATGCCAGTTTTCCAGCCAAAGGTGCTGCCATTAAAGCTTTGCTTGGCAGGTATAGGGGGAAGTCATTGTGTCTGTTTTCTAAATGACTGTAATCTATCTTCTCCACCTCTTGGGGTTGGTGCTTGCCACTGTCTTGCTCTGTAAGATCCTTGAGGTTGCCCTCTACCCCTTGGGCGTCTGTATCTGCCCCTTTGAGGTCTGTCCGTGGCTGGAAAGGACCAATTTTATGAAGGCCAGTTTCTGCTGAAACGTGGAGGTTGTACCTGCAGGAAATCTTTCACTGTTTGCATCGATTTCGCTTTTTCCTCCATTTTCTTTAGTACCTCCTCAGCTTTAACACCAAACAATACATCTTTTTGAAGTGGTGCATCTAATAATTTTGCTTTGACATGATCTGGTAAGGTTTGCTCTTTGAGCCAAGCATGTCTACGTATAACAGACCCCGTAACAGCAGCCGAGGCCTCTAAAGCATCAAAACCACACTGCAAGGTATGTTTACTGCACCATGCAACAAATCCTGCAACTCTTTCAAATCTGGTTGTTCTGGTTGTGTCATTTTGCTTTTCAACTGAGATAGCAAAAACTGTTGGTACTTTAACATATGGAATTGACAGTTTAATGCCCTCATGGTTAAAGTGGCCGAGGTATACACCTTTTTCCCCCACCTTTCTAATGCTCTGGAATCTCTCTCTGAAGGTAATGGGTTTTTAGCAGTAGAGGCCTTAATTCCCTTGGGACCCTGTGAAATAGTTTCTGGGTCAGCAGTACAGCTTTTATATAGGAACTGGTGAGAATCAGGAACCCGGTAATACCAGTCTGGTTTAACAGGAGCTGGAGGTAAAGAATCTGGATTAAGGCTGGCTTCTGTGTACACATCATCCAAAATATCTAAAACAGGAGGGATAGCCAGGGGCCTATGCTGGGGGAGCAGTAGAAATTCCCTGAGCCTTTTCTTGGAATCTGAGTAATCTTGGCCTTCCCAGTGAAAGTGTTCCCTCAATGTATGCAGGGTTTCCCCAAAAGAGTAGTCCTCAGGGGGGAAGACCGAGGGAATAGACTCCTCAGCATCAGAGTCTTCGAAAGGGGAATAGGCATAATCCTGGTCCTCAGAGTGTTCTGAGGTAATAGAAGCTTGATCTGAGGAAGGGTAGTCTTCCTCTAATCTGGGTCTTTTGTCAGAGGGGGGTTGAGAACCTCTGATAAAAGTAATCAAATCCTCAGCCATTTTAAGCATCTGCTTTTTAGGCATGGGGCCTTGAGAGGAGGTCTGGGGACCCTGTTTTTCGGTTTTCATGGCTGCTTTAGATTTAGTGAAAGATTTAATAGAGAAGGTGGAAGGCCTGAAGACGCCTTCAGAAATGGCAGGCCTGTCTAAATTCTGGGTTTCCCCGCCAAGAGTGGCATCGGTATTTACAGTAGGAATGGGGACCGAGGAGCCTGCGACCTCGGGTACTGAAGTCACTGGTAATGTAGTTTCATCGGTACTCAGGGGCTGCGTAGGCACCTCGCGGAGAACCGGTAGTCGGCCTAAGCGTGGTCTCAGTAGTCGGTGCGGACCTCGGATGTCGGTCCTTATCTTTGCGTCTTTTGCTCAAAACAGTATCCGACATGATATAATTAAATTTTTTGCCAAAATAGTGAAGGGCGAACTCTGCCCGGCGCTTAATAGTGCGCTTGTTGAATCTAGCACAAAAACGGCAGGCCGAGACGTCGTGGTCTGGGCCTAAGCAAGGTATACAGAAAGAGTGGAAATCCTTGTGCGGTATTAGCTTCCCACATGAAATGCAATTATTAACTTTGTCTGACATCGGTCTGAGGCAAGAAAAGTTTCCCCAACGGGGTACTTAGCTTTAAAGAAGACTTCGGCTGAAATACTTTCGTAAATCTCAGGAGCTGGCCGACTGGCACTTGCGAACTGCTTCTGCTTCGGGCACCGTGCTGCAAGAAAGACTGAAGAAAATGGCGTCGGCTGCCTCTTTTGTACCCCTGCCGCACTGACGTCAGGGAAGAAGCGACGACAACCGACACCGGACCTAGACTCGGCCGACCGAGGACCCGCCTGATGGCAGGATAACCCATCTGTAATGACTGCAGCTATATGCACGATGAACATCTGCTGGGGACAAGTCTCTTTCGGAAGGGATAGGCTGGCTTCCCCTAATAAGCATAAGGTCTTCCGGCATTTTAAGCATTTGAGATTGAGGCATGGAAGCAGGTGCTTGAGCTTAGGTTGTTTTTTTTAGGAGTAGTTCATACCCTGGGCCTTAGAAACTCGGTAGTTTTAGAAAGAACTGAAGACGTGAAAGAATAAGAAGTTATGTACTCACCATAACGTTCCATCTGAGTAGGTATCTTCATTTGTCTGCAACCTTTGGGATACGGATCCGATCTCGGATCTGAGCCGGCAACTTCTACCACAGCATAGATCCGAGCTCCTAGCTCCTCCCTTTACCCATAATCCCCTACCAACCCTGACTGACCTCAGATCAAGTTTGCCCCATATAACAACTTGCTAGTGTGTCCCAGAAGGGACTCATGTAAGACAACTCCTACTTAGAATCATATTGGTCAGGGGGAAGGCGGGTGAGATGGTTGCAGACAAATGAAGATACCTACTCAGATGGAACGTTATGGTGAGTACATAACTTCTTAATCTGAAGTAGGCACTTCATTTGTCAGCAACCTTTGGGACAGAGTCCCCAGCTACCTGAATCTTGGGTGGCCTTCATGGAAGGATATTCCGGAGCACTGCAGAGCCAAAGGACACCCTACCTCTGGAGACAACATCCAGTTTGTAATGGCTGATAAAGGTATGGGATGAAGCCCAAGTGGCTGCGGAACAAATATCAGCTAAGGGAACCCTAGATCTAAAAGCAGCCAATGTAGCAACGGCCCTAGTAGAATGAGCGTGGACTCCCTGAGGTGCAGGCCTTCCCGAACTCTGATACGCTAAGAGAATACAACTAGCTATCCATCGTGACAGGGTAACTTTAGAAACCGACTTGCCTAGGTTGGTTTTGGCAAAGGAGACAAACTGGTCGGATTGTCTATGACCAGCCATTCGATGAATATAAAAGCGCAGTTGTTTGTGCACGTCCAAAGAGTGCAGCTTATATTCTCCTTTGTTCTGATAGTTGGGGAAGAACACGGGAAGATTAATAGATTGATTAATGTTTGCTTCGGAAGATACCTTGGGCAGAAAAGACGGATTGATCCTGAGGTAAACTCTATCCTGATGGAAGGTCAAATACGGTGGTTTGACACAGAGAGCCTGAAGTTCAGAGACTCTCTTAGCTGAAGTAATGGCCACCAGAAAGGCCGTTTTCCAAGAGAGGTATTTGAGATCAACCGTGGCCGCCGGCTCGAAAGGGGGGCTTGTCAAGGCCTGTAGAACTAAAGATAAATCCCATGGGGGTACTACCTCCCTGACAGGAGGTCTGAGGAGGAAGGTACCCTTAAGGAAAGCTTTACAGAGCTTGGAGGTAATAAGAGGGCCAGACTCATGCCCTACATGATAGTGCAAAATCGCTGCTAGTTGCACCTTGACTGTAGAACAGCTAGCCCCCTGATGAAAAAGGGTAGTTAGAAAATCCAAAACCGATGTTACAGGCGCTGTAAAAGGATCTAAATGACGGTGCTCAGCCCAGATGGAAAAGCGTTCCCACTTACTCCGATAGACCTTTCTGGTGGATGGCTTGTGTGCTGCTACTAGAATGGCTTCGACTGGTGAGGAGATTCCGGGAGTTCTTATCAAGAGTGGAACTGGAGCAACCAAGCCATCAGCTTGAGGTTGACCAGGTTGGGGGTTGGAAGACCCAGGGGGTGAGTAATGAGATCCGGAAGGGGATCCAAAATCCAGGGCGGATGAATCAGGTGAGACCATAGGTACGGGAACCACGTCTGACGAGGCCAGAATGGGGCAATAAGGATCATCTTGCTCCCCAACCGACTGGCTTTCTGTAAAAGTTTTAGCATCAGGGGCAGTGGAGGGTAAAGAAGACCGGGAGGCCAAGCATGTACTAGACAGTCTCTCGGGGACTCCCCCAGAGGGGGGATTAGGGCGAAGTAACTGTTGCATTTGGTATATGAGGGAGAGGCAAAAAGATTGCAACAGGGTTGCCCCCATTGGGCAAATATTCGCTCTACTACTAGAGGATTGAGAGACCATTCGTATGGAGTCAGGATTGTAAGACTGAGCCTGTCTGCTAGGATGTTGGACCATCCCGGAATGTGCGTTGCAATGAGAAAGCGGTTGGTGGATATCGCCCATTCCCACACTCTCATGGCCTCGTGACAAAGAGGATAAGACCTGGTCCCCCCCTGTTTGTTGATGTACCAGACCACCGACATGTTGTCCGTATGTACCGCAATCATCCCAATCGGAAGAAGGTCGTGAAGTGCCTGCAACGTCAAAAGCACCGCCCTCATCTCTAGGACATTGATATGCAAGGAGGTCTCCATGTCGTTCCACGTGCCTTGGAACGTTCTGCATGAATAATGCCCCCGCCACCCTAGGCGAGAAGCGTCCGTGGTCACTGTGGCGATGGGAGGAGGCATCGAGAATAGACATCCCGTGTGGAGGCTCTGGGACTGGAGCCACCACACGAGAGACCTTCTGCAACTCCTGTTTAGGGGAATGGGATGGTACAGAGGGTTGCGGGACAGGGACCATTGCACCTGAAGGGTCCACTGCAGGACCCTCATATTCAGACGGGCCAAAGGCAGCAGAGAAATTGCTGCCGCCATGGACCCTAGAGCCCTCAGGACCAATTCCGCCAGTGGAACTTGAAGTTGGAGGATGGCCTGTACATGCAACCTCAGGTTCTGAAGCCGATCTGGAGTCAAGAAAGCAAGCATTAGTTTGGAATCCAGTCTTGACCCTATGAAATCCATCACCTGTGTAGGAGCCAGAAAGGACTTGGCCATGTTGACAGTCAATCCTAGACGTGGAGCAAGATTGAGGAAGTAATCCCTGCATGAACAGAGCAGATGCCTTGTAGGGGTGGTAAGGAGCCAGTCGTCCAGGTACGGAAAGACCTGAATTCCCTGGAGTCTCAGGTGGCCCGCTATTGCCGCTAGGACTTTGGTGAACATCCTGGGGGTTGAGGTGAGACCGAAGGGGAGGGCCCTGAACTGAAAGTGACTGGCTCCCAGCCGGAAGCGGAGAAACCTCCTGGAGTGTCTGTCCACTAGAATGTGATAGTACGCATCCTTGAGGTCTATCGAGCACATCCAATCATTCTGCCGCAACAGGGGGAGAATAGATTGCAGCGTGACCATCCGGAACTTTTCTTTGGGTACTGCCAGGTTCAAGAGAGAGAGGTCGAGGAAGAGCCTCAAGTCCCCCGTCTTTTTTGGCACCAGAAAGAACCTGGAGTAAAACCCTGATCCGAGCTGATCTGGGGGGACGGGTTGGATGGCTCTTTTTTGAAAAAGCTGCTGACTTTCTGTTGCAGCCGCCTCCCTCTGACTGGGTATACGTCGGGGAGGCTTCTGGTTTTGGGGGTTACAATAAAGGGAATTCGGTAACCTCTGGATATGATGCAAAGCACACAGCGATCTGTTGTTATGGACTCGCACATTGCTAGGTGCCTCGAAAAACGCCCCCGACTGCCTCCAGAGTGGAGCAGCCGGGCAACCCCTCAGGGGTTCTCTGTGTGGGCCTCTCAGAGAAGGGTTCTCTGGACCCAAAATTCCTGGGACCCCCTCTGCCTCTAGGGTGGCATCCTCCCTGTCCTCTTCTGCCACGAGAGGACTGGTTATCCGGAGCAGACTGGGACTGATGCGATTTCCGGAACCACATCTTCTTCTGACCCTTTTGGTTCTTGGAAAAGGACCTCTGGGGAGCAGAGAAGTGGACTCCGATGGCAGACAACGTCTTCCCGTCTTTCTCGCTCTGGACTAAAGTGTTGCGAACGATTTTGCCAAACAGAGCAGAACCATCAAAGGGGGCATTCGCGAATGACACCTTAAAGGGTTCCGAGAAGTCACAATGTCGGAGCCAGGCTTGTCACCTCATGACCAGGCCAACTCTGCCAGCTCTAGCGGCTCTCTCAGTGGCGTGAGACAACAGCCACATAGAGGTGTTAGAAATGGACCGTAGAGTGGACATTCAGGAGGAGTACAGTTGTTTGTCCCCTTCCAACATGGACTCTGGGGGGGAGGCAGCATATTCTTTTATTAGATCCCGCTGCATCTGGATGAATGTGCCATATAGTTCAGCGCCCTCATCGAGAAAGTTGCTTAACTGAAGGCCCGCTTCCCAAGGCGGTCCATCGCACGAGACTCCTTGCTCAGTGGGTGGACCGTGGGGCTCTCCTGAACCAACTCTCTCTTGGTGGCCGCCGCCACCAACATGGCATCCACAGGGGGACCTCTGCTCCAATGGGTTCTCTCTGCGGGGGCACTCAAGATCCTGTCCGGATGCTTGGGGACTGGCTCTACAGTGTCCGGCTCCCTCCAAGCCCTGGTGGCAATAAGATCCACCAGGTGGTCGGGGGGGGAACACCCAAGAGGTAAATGGCCCTGCTTCGAACGCCTCTAGGAATACAGACTCATCAGAGGAAGACTTGGGGGCAGACCAACCCCCCCTGATCCTAAGCATTTCCATGATGTCTCCAAAGGAGACATCCTCGGGGGGTGACCTTGGGGAGCCTTCCCCTTCATCTAAGTCCGTATCTTCTGTACGGGACTCGGGGGAGTCCACGTGCCTCCTCTTACACTTAAGACTTGTGAGGAACCTCCTTGGGGGGGCTGTCCGAGGAAGTCTCACCAGCAATGTCACGTTCTGAAAGAACACCCCGAGGTGCTGAAGCAGGCTGCCCCAAAGGCCGGGTGATGGGAGCCTGGACCAGCTGAGAGGGAGTGCAGGGGGGAGCCGAAGCCAGGACCGGAGGTCTGGATGCACTCAACAGTGCCCTCTCCACCGCAGCTAAAGCAGAGGGGGAGCCGCCCCGATAGGATCCGAGAGTCGACTCCCACCCGGATCCAAACCGGGGACCGGACCCGGGGCAGAGACCATCGGATCCGAAGGATCCACGTGCTCAGACAGGGACGGAGCCGAAGGCACACCGAATCCCTCGGATCCAAAGCTCGGCCTGCGGCTCAGAGAGGTCGGATCCAACAAACTCGAGGGAACAGTCGGAACCGAAGTGCCCAGCACTGTCGGCTCCGACCCACCCCCGGATCCAACACGGCTCGGGTCGGAGAAGGAGCGATTGGAGCAAAGAATGGGGTCGAGCTCCCCCCCCCGGAGGGGGGGGGGAGGCAATAGCACTCCCATCTGCAGCTGGGCCTGGATAAATCTCATCATTCGGTCCACGTCTGCATCCGACATGCTATAAGTGGACCTCGAAGAGGCCACTGAGGCAGGCCTGGAGTGCCGTCTCGATGACCTCGACGAGGACCGGGTCACCCCCTCCTCGGGTCCCGGTGAGAAGCAAGGGGATCGGATCAGAGGAGGAGGCGATCCAGAAGCCCTGGAGGGAGAAGCCCGTTTGGTGGGCGGGGCCGAGGAGTCCTCAGCCCGCCGCTTATGGTGCTTCTCTCTCCGCTTGTCTTTCTTGGCCTCCCTCTCCTCCGGAGCCGAAGCGGAAGGTTGAGTCCCGACCGGAGGGAGGCAGGAGTGGCCGCCACAGAGGGCTGGATGAGGCCGGAGCCTGATCTGGGGGAAAAAGGCCCGCCAGAATTAGCTTCAACCTCCGGTCCTTAAGTGCCCTGGGGTTGAACGCCACGGAAATCGCACATCCAGAGGAGAGGTGTTCAACCCCAAGGCACCTAACGCACAGAGTGTGGCCATCCGCCGGTGAAAGCTTATGGCCACACTCGGTGCACTTAGAAAAAATGGCTTTAGGGGCCTCTGACATTTTAAATAAAAGGAAAACACACTCACTAGGCCCCTACACACACCACACACACACACACACACACACACACACACACACACACACACACACACACACACACACACACACACTACGACCAGCGAGGAAGGGAGGAGAAAAAGGATCACAAAAAAATAAAATTTAGTTAGCTAAAAAGGGCTATAGGGTACCTAACCAAACACTCTCACTCACAGCAAAAGAAAAAAGGAAGAAAATAGAAATGTTTTCCTCACAAAGTTTCGATTAACCAGGAGCTCAGGAGCCTAGCTTGTAGCTTGAAGCGCGGCAAACTAGATCTGGGGTCAGTCAGGGCTGGCAGGGGATTATGGGTAAAGGGAAGAGCTAGGAGCTCGGATCTATGCTGTGGTACAAGTTGCCGGCTCGGATCCGAGATCGGATCCGTATCCCAAAGGTTGCTGACAAATGAAGTGCCTATTTCAGATGTTGTTGGTTTGTGTTGAATATCAGTAGTGCGAAGAACTTCCTCTGAAGCCAGTGCCCGCTCAGCGGCTCCGGACCCATCTAAGGGAGAGACATCCACAGGATCCTTAGTCAAGGAAGAGACTCCTGGCATACCGGACTCCGAACGGGTCTCTGTAGTGGCCTGCGGATCCACAGAAGCAGGCATCAGGGGCTGCGAAAGCACCAGAGGACCGGTGAATCGGCGACTAGCTTAACGGAAGCATCATCAGTTTTGGACCTGTGCGGTCTCCCTCTCTTTATCCTTACTTTTTTTCGGAAGATCGGTAGTCGGATAGGTTACCAAAGCCATTTCGGAATACGAAAATACAGAGCGAAAATATTTAGCTACAATAACGGCCCAGTGACACAGTTCTGGTGTTGAACAAAGCACAAAACCGACAGCGAGGGACGTAGTGGTCTGGGCCTAAACAGGTGACACAATAAGAATGGAAATCTCGGTGTAGTATTTGCTTTCCACAGGCGAGAAAATTGTTAACTTTTTCTGACACTGATTAGAGGCAGAAAAAAGGATCCCCAACGGGGTACTTAGCTTTAGAAGACTTCAAGTTCAATTCGGAAATGAAAACTCGGGTAGCGGACGACCGGCACTCGTGCGAACTGCTTCTGCTTTGGGCTCCTCAGCAAGAAAGACTGATGTAATGGTGTCGGCTGTGTGATTTTATACCACTGATGACCGGACGTCAGTCCTGGAGTGACAGCAACCAACACAGAAATACTAAGCCTCTGGTATTCGGGTCGACTAAGGGCTCCCCCTGGCAGGACAACCCTGAGTGTAATGACTGCAACAGGAAACACGAAAAACATCTTGAATAGACCAAGGATCTGCTCTGGTCTGGTGGGAGCTCTTAAGTTAACCATTTTCTACACATTTTAGGAATTTGTTCGATCCTCGGCTGGGGTGCCTTCTGTGCGGAGTCTGCATGTCCTCCCTGTGGTCGTGTGGGTTTCCTCTGGGTGCTCCGGTTTCCTCCCACATCCCAAAGACATGCTGTAGGTGGATTGGACACTCCAAACTGGCCCTAGGTGTGAGTGTGTGCGTGCCTTCCGTGGAAGGTCGGGCGCCGGGCTGGCAACTCGACACTGTAAAACTCCACTGCCAATCACGAGCAGACAGGTGATCCGCTGTGGCGACCCCTAACTGGGAAAAGCCGAAAGAAGAAGAAGAAGTTGGCCACAGTCTATGATGGGGTGTGGCATGTTTGGGAGAGGTTTTGAATTTAAATTTGAAGTATCTGAAAAATAGAAATGTATAGCCTCTGGATGTGACTCTCAACACTCAGGTGTCCGAGATGATAGCTTTCAGGTATACAACCAAGCAACTACAAACTGCCTACAGAGACAGACAGCTGGGCAAACCTATAAGGACCATTGAAATGGCTTCCTAGCGAAAACTCTACAGAAACCCTGGAAATAGGAAAAAAATCAGACAATTGCTGATGTTAAGCATGTCTAGCATATGATGTCATGGCATGTGCTTGAGTGGGGTAACCATCCCTGACAACAGGATATGAACATTTCATAACTGTGCTACACTAGGAGACACAAGAAAACCTAAGACTTATTCAATGCAGAGGAACTTAAAGTCAGGTCCTCATTTTTGACTGGATGTTTTCGACAGTTAAACAGATGGCTAATCATACTCTGATGACCCCATGTTATGGAACAGCTGATCCTCCATAGTCTAGCACTATGAACCTAAGTGTATCTGCCCTTGTAGGCAGTTTTAAGCCCAGCCAAATTTCCCAGCCTAAAGGTAAGAATTAAACCCTGTACCTTATGACTATAAGGTAAATACCTTAACCATTACGCCAACCCCCAACACCCACAAGATATTAGGTATGCTGTCAGGATTACCATTATGGAGGTAAGCCTTACTTCCCAATTACAGCATGGAACTGTGAAGTCTGATTCACACACTAGACAAATGCAGAATGAGGGAATCAAACTCAACTACAGAAAGCAGCCCGGTGACACACTATTCCCTTAATCAGCACTAGGTTCAGTTAAAAACACAGTACTTGTTTGGGATTTGAACTCAGGGCTTCTCGCACCCCAAGCGAGAATCATACCACCTACCTCCAAACAAGCCTTGGACTTGTGAAATCACTGGAGTAGATTAAACTACAAAAATACCACTTTTAGGGCCATAAAAACTGTAGAGATCAAGATTACAATTAAACATATTTTTGTCAGCTTCTGTATATAGGAAACATGGGCTTGCCAATTTTGCAATTCTGTACATTCCGCCAGAACTCAATTTTCAACTGTTGCTAAGCTTTGCAGCACTAACAAAAGGAAGCATCAGGAAACAGTGATTTGAAAACAATTACTTTACTATTTTATAGTTTTGGCAGGGAAACTGTGCATTCTCAACAACTTTCTACTCTTGGGTATATTTAAAGAGAAAAATCAAATACTTCAACAAAAAAGACACTGCAGTAATAGTCATATATCCACCTTCATCTGAACATAGCACTCAAATTCTCTGTTAACGAATTTGGACAAAACCAAAAACAAATGGGGGCATAAAGGCCAAATAAGAGACAATCTTTAAAATTCACTTAATTTAACAGAACAGTATAAGAAACTCTTAACGTTGGGCAATAACAGACAACTGTAATCATCTGCTGACATACTAGAAAAATCAAACATTTAATGAGGGACAGGGCAAACAAAAGAAACAAAAAATCTTGGATGTTCTGTAAAATCAGGCATAGTTGAGATCTATGCCTCTAAACTATTTCACATTCGTGGTTTAAGTCAATGACTATGCCTGGAATTAATTTTGTAAGTATAGTCACCAACAAGAAACTTTACTACATCATCTTATAGCAGCTGCACAGTTGTAAATAAAGAAAATGCAGGGAGTAATGGCTCTAATATAAAAATAATGGATAAGAACTTTTGAGGTACATGTAAAAATTGTTCAACCAATGAAAAAATAATTTATACTAACTTGCTGTCAAGCAGTCATGTACTGTCTTTTACAATTTATATAAAACCACTACATTCCTTTCTACAAATTAGGCTGTGCCTGAAAAAAGGCTCTTAAAGCCCAAATCATCAACCTGCTAATAAAGAGCAATTTGCTGTCCCTCAAGAACTGCAACATTTGTGAGGTAAACACTCCTACATCCCCATAAAGCCGCTTCTGTTGTGCTTACTGAAGGGTTCAGACCACTTTATACTATTGTCTTGTACAATTAAAAAGGTAATACAGAAATGTAACTTTTGTGCAAGTATTTCAACCATAATTTTATACCACCTCCCAAGTGCAGGAAAACATACAGCTAAGCTGCATTTCACATTTACTGCTTCACATTATAAATCCTACTGCTCCCTTCTTTATTTAATATCTAAATGGACAGCAGCTGATATTCCTGAATTATTAATCACTACAAAAACTGTGATAATAACTAATATGGAAAAGGACAAAACAATGCATTTCATATTTATTGTGAGACTAATTTTTAATCTTGGAATCAATTTCATACATCTATATTTTTTCACTAAAAGGTAAATGCAAGGTTCAGTAGAACAAAGACTGTAAACATATCTGCAATGTTGTAACATGACACGAAGGAGCTGTTCAAAAGAAATATTTCCCCCCTCCCCTTTTTATAAATACATATAATCAGAACAAATGTCAATATACTTCTGGTGCTATTAGCCTGCTCCCACACCCTAGCAAAAATTAACAAAATTGGCAACATTATTCTCTATTGGCTACTTTAACCAATGTACAACTTAAAATACAGCTCTTAACAAGAAAAAAAACATGCCTTTATACAACAGTTTATGAAGGCAGGTAACATTGTCTGTAATGTTATCTGTGACAGCTTTACATTTAAAGTCATGCTTTTGTCTCTGTAAAAGCTTGGATTTTCAAATCAGAATGCTTCACGTTACTGCATGAAAAACACTGCCTACAAAACAAATAAATAACTTGTGCCACTTCTTTCTTCTTCTGCATTTCACCAGAAAAAAAGAATGGGCAGACATACGTACACATACATAGATTTACAAATGTCCTGTTAATATATTCCTTCTGTTGATCAAACCGGTGTGGGTGTTCTGCTTTGTGAAATTAGATAATCATGAGAGTAAGGTGGCTGTTTTAACTGTTTTAAGACAGAAGTCCCTCTACTTTAACTTATTCAGTTGTTGTACATTTGGCCTTCTGGAGGCTGGGGAAGCTTCATATTCTCTTTGCACAGCATCAAACGTCTTAGATCTTGAAGTAAAACTTTAATACTGTAAGCACTTTGCCATTTTGCAAGTACTGGTATGCTTCTTTCGTCCACCTACACAAAAGAGATAAACATATATCTGTATATAAATTACTAGCAACTCCTACAACTCTCAGCACACAGCGACTACTCACACCAATTACTATATAATTAGCAAAAGTGCCCTAAAGCAGTGCACATTAGAATGTATTTCTCTGTAAGCTAGATTCATACATATGGCATCTGCTGAGCAGTAGATGAAAATGTTACAGAGAACAAAACAGAAGTAACAGTATTTGCATACCAAGTGTAGGAGACCACAGCAGAAATCAAGACACCACCAAAAACATTTTTAAACTTTGTTCTAGCTATTCAGAAAACCAGTGTCTGCTGAGCTTAAAATGCTAGTGTACTGCTCACAATCTGCTGCAGATGACCTTACTACTGCTCAGCATATCAGTGCAATAGAACAGTTTCATAAAATTGTACCATAACAGTAGATGTCCTTCTCTTTACTGTTTAAACAGGGATCCCTTCCCCTGCCTGGGGCACCCGATGTCCGGCCAGTATACCAAAACCTTTAGGCTGTAATGGGCACTATCCTCAGAACTGAAAAGCCGCAGTAGGAATGACAGCCTAAGGATAATATCAGGTAACGGGTACATCCAGAAGGAAAAAGGACCAGGGGAGGAGGGAAGGAATGAATACTGCAACAGTGAACAGAAGGACATCTACTGTTATGGTTAAGGTTTTACACAACTATACTATATCCTTCCATATTACTGTTGCACTATTCTTTACGATAGGGAGAGTACAACAGCTCAGGAAGAAGACTGGAGGAAGGGCAAGCAGAACTCTCTAAGAAGCATGGAGAATGGCTCTGGCAAAACCAGCTCTGGCCCTAGAAATCACATTCAACTTGTATTGCTTGGTACAGGTATGCACAGAAGTCCAGGTAGCTGCCTCAAGAACATAATTAATATCCAAACCCTTGCAAAAAAGCACCAAGCCACATCACTAGCAGAATGAGCCCTAACAGAAGGAAGGTTCTTCCCATAAAAAAAAAAACAGCAATAAGAAATGGCTTCAGATACCCAAGAGGAAATGGTTTTATTGGAAACAGCCAAACCTAAACACCTGGGATGAAAAGAAACAAAAAGCTGTTGAGACTTGCAGAAAAGCTTCAGTCTTATCAAAATAATATCGAAGTTGTCTACGCAAAACTGAAGTATGCAAAACCTTCACACTAGAAGACTGCGGAGAAGTGGAAAAAGTGGGCAAAAGAAAAGACTGATAAAGAACAGTTGTGTACACTTACCATAAATGTAGATGTTCAAGTGTATTCACTGTTGCAGTCATCACACTTTGGTATTCGGGCCGACTGAGGGCTACCTGCAGGCAGATAACCCGAGTCTTGGTATTTCTGCGTTGGATGCTGTCGCTTCTTCCATGACGTCAAGTTGTCAGGGGTCTAAAACATGCACCAGATGCCATTACATCAGTTTTTCTTGCCCCACATATCAGGAGCTCCCAAAATAGGAAGCAATTATATGGTGTGGAACACCGCCAGTAAAAAGAAAATACCAATGTTATAAAATATGGCCAGCCAAAAGAGATAGATAGACGTATAGAGAAGTCAAGGGGCTGGAGGAAGGGTAACCAGGACTGCAACAGTGAATACACTCTAACATCTACATTTATGGTAAGTGTACAGACCTGTACTATGTTCTTCATGTTTCACTGTTGCAGTCATCACACTTGGGTTGATTCCCAAAGCTGAGGAAGGGCGGAGGCAGTCAAGAAGCATTAGGGCTGGCTAGCAGGCCCTGTAAGACTGCTGTGGCAAATTCGGCTCTGGATTTAATAGGCAAGTGGTAATGCTTGAAGGTGTGTACAGAGCTCCAGGTTGCAGCTTCCAGGATGTCCCTGATAGGGACTCCCCTGAGAAATGCTGTAGAGGTTGATAGAGCCCTAGTGGAATGTGTTCTGATCCCCTGTGGCGCAGGTATCCCATGGTGTTTGTAGCAGAAATGGATGCAGTGTGCTATCCATTTAGAAATGGTTTGTTTTGAAATGGCCCTGCCATCTGCCCCTGTAGCAAAGCTGACTAGCAGCTGGTCAGATTTTCTGAAATGTTTATTCCTATCCAGAGACAACCTAAGCTGCTTGTGCAAGTCCACGGAGTGTAAGATCCTTTTCCCCTTATTCTGAGGATTACGGAAAAAGGTTGGCAAATGAATGGATTGGTTTAAAGCCACAGTACATACCACCTTGGGCATAAAAGATGGGCTGGTCCTGAGGGAAACCCTGTCTGCATGGAAGATAATGAAGGGTTCCACGGCCATAAGGGCCTGCAATTCAGACACACTTCTTGCTGAAGTGATGACTAGAAGTAAAGCTGTTTTCCAGGAGAGGAATTTTAACTCTGCTGTAGCAGCAGATTCAAAGGGTGGAAGCATGAGCTTCTCTAATACAAAGTTAAGGTCCCAGGCTGGCATGGGAGCTCTTGTGGGGGGGTCTTAAATTCTTGGCTCCTCTCAGGAACTGTTTGACCAGAGGATGAGAGAAGAGGGGTGGGCTCAGTATTATAATAAACTGAGATGGCAGAGGCATGAATTTTAATTGAAGAGAAGGATAGGCTTTTGTGTAGCATTTCTGTCGTTTAGTATAAAAGAGGTAAGCTGGGCACAGTTGTGTCCATTCCCTGAGACTGGCTCCAAGAACAGTATCGCTTCCATTTTTCTGAACAGGATTTTCTAGCACTAGGCCTTCTTGCCTCAAGGATGACATCCCGCACCTGTTTACTAAGGGCTGCTGGTGAAGAGTTTAGGGGATGAGCCAGGCTGCTAGGCTCAGGTTTTGTAGCCGAGGATGCAAAATCTGGCCCTCCTGCTGGGACAGCAGGGAAGGGGTCTGAGGCAGCTGCCATAGTGGCACCACTGTCAGACTGCACAAAAGTGGGTACCAGTGCTGGCGTGGCCAGTCTGGTGCAATCACGATTGTCCTTGGCTTGTCCTGTTTGTCCTTTAGTAGAACCTTCGAGAGGAGGGGCAGAGGGGGAAAGGCATAGACTGAGAGATCTTCCCATGTAAGGGATAGGGTAACTACGTTCCATGCTTGGTTGTGGGGATTCCTGGTGCAATATTTGCTCAATTGAAAGTTCTACGGGGAAGCAAAGAGGTCCAACTCTGGTGCCCCCCCACCTATGGATCAGAAGCTTGAATGATTTGGGATCCAGTTTCCACTTGTGTGGTTCCATTAGATTTCTGCTTAACTCATCTGCCAGTGAATTTAGTTTGCCTGGCAGGAATTGAGCTTGCAGGTGCACTTGACTGCTCAAGGCTGTGTTCCACAGAGCCATGGCTAACCTGCAGAGTGGGTAGGACTGAGTTCCCCCCTGCTTGTTTATGTACCACAATTCTGTTCATAGGTTCATACTAGGCTACCTGCCCTAGGGCATTTATATGCCTAGCCAGAGTGTGTTTGGCTTTCACCACCCTTTTAGATTAGTAGACTGTGCCTTTGAATAGTAGGTCACAGAAGATGGCCCTTTTAAGGTTAGTTTACTGTGCCTCTGTCTAGCAGGGACATAAAAGAGATCCCAGGGGTAAACTTACAATCTCCCATCCACTCGTCAAGATTTCTCTTGAAGAGGGTCAGTGAGGGGCTCTGCCTAACATGGACTGGGAATTTGTTCCAAAGTGAGGGGAGCCTCTGGGATATGAATCTATCCCTCCAGCATGTCCTATTTATTTCTGTGCTGAGGTTTAAGTCCCTGGAGCGTGCAGCTCTAAGGGATTTGGATTTCCTGAGGTGGAGCATGTCCATTAATTCTGGGTTGGACATGGTTTTACACATCAGGCACAGATCACCTCTGAGTAGGCGGTAAGCAACCGAGTTAGAGCTGGAGTTTCTTTAGCCGAACTGCATAGGGCATCTGTTTGAGTCCCTTGATCCTCTTGGTGAGGTACTTTTGGGGTCTTTCCAGTTGCTGCAGGTGTCGGGTAAGGTACATCCCAAATGGGGCATTGTATTCAATTATGGGCCTGATGAGTGATGAGTAGAGGGACACAATGACCTCTCTTGATCTAGATGTGAAACCTTTCATGATAAGGTGGGCTACATAGAAGGTCTTTCTAACCACTTGGCAACGTGATTGTCAAAGGAGAGATTACTATCTACTTGGGTCCCCAAATCCCTAATTACTTCTTCCGTACTTAATGGATTACCACCTATGTGGTAATTTTTGGGCACCTTGTTTTTCCCAAAGGGGATGACTATGCATTTTTTGGCATTTAGCTTTAGGCCATGGCTATGGCACCAGTTATCTGTCTCTGAGAGACCATTTTGGAGGATGCTTGTGTCAGCTGGAGAGTCGATTATGGCACCCAGTTTGCAGTCATCTGCAAACTTGGTCAGCCATAGTCCTCCCATGTTAGCCTGTACCTCAGAGAAATATATACCGAACAAGAGAGGTCCCAGGACTGAGCCTTGTAGGACGCCACTTATAACTGGTTTAGAGTCTGACATGGCACCTGCAATTCTGATCATATGGGTTCCATCCCGGAGCCAGTTTGCAAACCATCTTGTGACACAGGGGTTGATATTTAAGCTGGTGAGCTTATTTATGATGCCCGAGTGGGGTATTGTGTCGAAGGCTTTGGCGAGGTCCTGTTAGGCTGTGTGGACTACCTTCCCTTCGTCTATGGCCCTGGTAACTGTTTCAAAGAAGTCGACCAGGTTCAAGAGGCAAGATCTGCCCTTAAAGCCAAAATGGGTAGGATCCAGTGTCTGGAGGTTCCCAATGTCTTTGTTTACGAGTTCCATGATGATATGCTCCATAGCTTTGCAGACCAGGCTAGTCAGACTTATAGGGCGATAGTTTCCGGGGTCCATTGTGGTGCCACCTTTGTGGAGCGGGACCACTGTTGCTGTACACCATTCCTTGGGAACATATTCTGTAGTAAGGCTGAGATTGAACAGTGACTTTATGTGAGGGTTAAGTTCTTCTTGGAGCTCGTGTAAGACACAGCCCGGGACACCGTCCGGTCCCACTGATGCTGTGTTTTTTGCTTTGGAGAGGGCAGCTCTCACCTGTTCATCTGTGATGTCAGGGAGGCTACACTCTGTTGGGATAGACATTTGCTCTTTTGGGGGGGATGGGGGGAGAAATCTGCACTGAACTTGTCTGCCAGGATGTTGGCAATGTCTGTGGGTTCAGTGTATTTGTCATTTTGCACTAACTCAGAGCATATCTGGGAGTTGCCACCCAGATTCCTGACATAACTAAAGAAGGCCTTGTGAGTGTCTTGTGCAATTTTTCTTTCGAAGCTGGCCTTAGATGATTTTATGAGGGATCGTAGTTTCTTGCTAGTACTGATCAGAGATGCCTTCCCTTTTTGGGATTTTGCTCTACCATGTAGTAGCTTCCTCCTCCTGTTGTATAGCTTATTTATGGCCGGGGTCCAGCAGACAGGTCTCCTGCCTTTGGGGGAGTGAGTCTTGGTTTTATTTGGGATAGCACAATCCATGCATTCCAGTAGGTGTCCATAGAATGCATTTGTAAAGGATTATGCGGTTTGAGACGTATTTTCCATTGGCCCGGGGGCTATGAAGGATACCACCTCGGTTTTGGGAAGTGTGAAGTTTACTTTTGAGAAGTTCTTTACCGTGGTTTCCTTGGCTGGGGATGGGGACAGGATATGGATGTCCAGTGAGATTAATTTATGGTCTGATCTTACCAATGAGGGGTATACCTCTGGTGTGGAACATAGCGTCCCCATGTTGGTGATGACCAGGTCCAATAAGTTTCCCGCTCTTGCGGGGGTGGTGACCAGTTGTTCCATAGCATTTGAGTTTATAAATTCTAGGAACCGTTGGGCGAGGGTGTTGGGGCTTGAGTAGTTTTCCCAGTCAATGTTTGGGTAGTTGAAGTCACCCAATATAATGGTGTTTGGAGAGACCTTCATATTCTCCAGTGTTCTCAAGAAAGCCGAGTGGGGTTCCTGAGTTTGGGAGAGTGGTCCGTAGCAGGCCACAAACTGAAAGGCAGTTTTGCCCACAGTTAGTTGCACATGGGTGGTCTCCGATGCTTCGTGCAGTGCCACTAACCTGGAGGTGTGGGTATCTGATGTATATGGATACTCCCCCTCCTTTTGTGGTTCGGTCTGAGCTTTGTGGCCGAAAAGCATGGTATGAAGTATAACCTGGTAGTACTGGGGTGCTTTCGGGAGCCTTGAACCAGGTTTCTGTTACTGCACAGATATCGATATTCTCCATACTGAGGACAGCCTTGAGTGCGTGCATCTTGAGGTTTAGACTTCTGGCATTGAGCAGCATGGTCTGTCTTTATCAACAGTTGTCCTGGAAGAATAAGGCATTTGAAGGCTGTCAGAGCATTCTGTACAGCTAACATTTCTTTTTGACTGATATGCAGGTGCATTTGCTTTGGGCTCCATTTGCCTTGAATGCATTGTCCTGCCATGTGAGCCCCCCATGCATAGTCTGATGTGTCTCTTGTTAGCATTTGGGCGGCAGGGGGTTGAGTGAAAGGGAGTCCTTTGTTGTGTTAGCAGGCCTTTGCTCACCAAAGAAACTCTGTCCTTAGACAAGGAATGATAGGAATCATTGTTTCCAGGTCCTGAGAATGTTGACACCAGAGTTTAAGTACCACTGAAGTTTTCTCATAAGCAGTCTTGCATATGGAATTAGTAGAATGCAAGAGGCCATGAACCCTAGGGCTTGCAGTATTTTTCTTGCAGATACCTGGGTTTGGGTGGCCAGTAGATTAAAGTAGTTTGTCAAATAAATTTGTTTTTGTGGAGTGAGGAATGCCATCTGGGAAGTTGTGTTCAAGCTTGCTCCCAGGAATACAATATTTTGGCCTGGTACCAGATGTGATTTATTTTCGCTGACTGTATATGCCAGTGAAGTTAGAAGTCTCTTTACAAATGTCAGGTGCTGGAGTAGCAATTCCTCACTGTCCGCCTGAATCAGGCAATCATCCAAGTATGGGTAAATTTGAATTTTTCTCTGCCTGCAATATGCAATGGCTGGAGCTAGGCATTTTGTGAATACCCTAGGCACGGCAGACAAGCCGAAGGGAAGTGCAGAGAACTGATGGTGCATAGAGCCTGCTCTGAAACGTAGATATTTCCTGCAAGATTCCCTTATGGGGATGTGCAGAAAAGCTTCTTTTAAGTCTAGGGTGGCTAGCAAGGAGTCCTTGGCTAGCATAGGAAGCAGCTGTTAGAGTAAGCATTTTGAATCTTGGAACCACCAGGAAGGTGTTGAGAACAGACAGGTCCAGGACAGGGCAACAAGAGTTTTCTTTTCTGGGTACCAGAAACAGTCCGGAGTAACCTTGTCCCCTTTGCTCTGCTTGGGCAGGTTGAATAGTCTGGATACTGAGAAGAGAAAGTACTTGCTTTTGGGTCTTTGCCCACTGGTTTGGAAGGTCGTCTGGCCATCTGCTTGGGGTTGGCATTAAGTGGAAGAAGAATCTGCTTCCCTGGGATACAATGCTAAAGACCCATTTGTCCTGGGTAATGTACTCCCAGTTTTTTACATGCAGGGCTAGTTTTCCTCCTAAGGGTGCAAGTACTTGGGCAAGGCTTGGAAGAATTAAGGATAAGTCATTGTGAATTTTTACCATAGGGTGGTGGGCTTACTACTCCCTGTTTTTGAGGCTGGAGCATTCCGTTTATATCTGTGCATACCCTGACACTCTAGTCTTGGTGGTCTGCTGCCCCTGTGTTTGGACTGAAGATCTGGGAGGGACTGGAAAAGACCATTCTTTAGAAGGCCAATGCCTACTGAATCTAGGTGGTTGTACCTGTAGGAAATCTAACAGTTTGCATATATTTAGCTTTTTCCTCCATCTTTTTGATGACGACTTCTGCTTTAGTGCTAAACAGATGCTCTTGGTTTAATGGAGCATCTAGCAATTTTGCTTTGACATGATCTAGCAAGATTTGTTCTTTAAGCCAAGCATGCCTTCTAAGAACAGACCCAGTAACAGCAGCCCTGCAAGACGCTTCTAAGGCATCAAAACCACATTGCAAAGTATGTTTTCCAACTTGGTTAGCAGAATGCATTAACTCTTGTAAATCTTTATGTCAGGAATCAACATCATTTTCTGTTTAATTAGCTCCATAATATGTTGCTGATATTTTAACATATGAAAAGTACAGTTGTGTACACTTACCATAAATAAGAAGTTATGTACCTACCATAACGTTCCATGTTAGTTGTCTTCTCTCGCCTTCTTTCTTGCTTGATGGGTTCGGAGCCGACCCTCGGCTCCGACTCGGCACTTGCTTTAGCTCGAGAACTCCTTTTACCAGCTCGAGGCAGCCCCATATCCCATGATGCAAGGCAGGAAGTACCCAGATCTCGTTTGTTGACAAAGGGCAATAACACCAAGCATAAAATACTTCCCAAAGGAAGAAGAAACTTACAGATGGAAAAAGGACCAGGTCTGAATGGTCTTTAGCATAAAAGTTTCTTATACAAGGTCTGTCCAGGCCAGGGGAAGGAGGGAGGTCAAGAAAGAAGGCGAGAGAAGACAACTAACATGGAGCGTTATGGTAGGTACATAACTTCTTAATGTTAAGTTGTCAATCTCGCCTTCATTCTTGCTTGATGGGACCGCCCCTAGCACCTCTATCCTGGGTGGCTCAATGGAACAAACTCTTGAGGACTGTAGAGCCAAAACTGGCTCTGTCCCTGGAGGCCAAGTCCAATTTGTAATGGGAAACAAAGTGTGAGGAGTGGCCCAAGTGGCGCTGCACAAATAGTGTCCAAAGGCAGTCTAGCTTGAAAGGCTGTAGAAGTAGCTAAACTCCTAGTTGAATGTGCTTTAGGTTTTGAGCACAGCTGTTTTCCCCTGATCGTATAAATTTCAGTGATGACCGAAGAAAGCCATCTGGACAAAGTCACTTTAGAAACAGGAAGGCCTTTTTATTATCCGCATAGGAAACAAAAAGTTGATCAGATTTTCTAAATTTTTTGTTCTGTCCAAATAATATCTAAGCTGACGGTGGGCGTCAAGATAATGTAGCTTTTGTTCAGCTCTATCTGAATAGTTAGGAAAAATACAGGAGATCAATGGATTGATTCAGATTGTTTTTGAAGCGACCTTAGGTAAAAAGGATGGATTAGTTCTCAAAGATACTCTGTCTTTGTGAAAAATCAAATAGGGGTCGAACCGAAAGAGCATGAAGTTCAGACACCCTCCTGGCAGATGTAATAGCCACTAGGAATAACGTTTTCCAAGAAAGATATTTTAGGGAACAAGAAACAGCTGGCTCGAAGGGGAAGAATCAAGGATGTCAGCACTAAATTTAGCTCCCACTGAGGAGGAGGATTCCTGATTGGAGGCTTTAGTAGGAAAATTCCTTTCAAAAGGCCCTGCAGAGCCTATGGGACATAATATTATGATCTGCTATCCCGACATGAAAATTAGAAATAGCAGCCAACTGAACTCTGACTGTGGAAGACGAGGAGCCTGCATGAAAAATCTCTGCTAAGAAGTCCAGAACTGCCTGAACAGGGGCAGTAAAAGGATCAATATTTTGGGCCTTAGCCCAATAAGAGAAACGTTTCATTTGCTTGTGTAAATCCTCCTGGTAGAGGATTTTAGTGAAGCTACTATGATATCTCTAACTGGGTTAGAGATCAAAGGAAGCCTGGCTAAGGAAGGAAGTGGAGCAACCATGCTGTGAGGTTGAGAGAAGGTATTGACCGGTGCAGCTGACCGGATTGGTGAATCAGTAGATCTGGCACTGGGTCCAGATGCCACGGCTGCACCAAAAGGTGATGATGGAGGAACGGAACCAAACTTGTCGAGGCCAGTAAGGGGCAATGAGAATCAATTTGGCTCTCAAAGCGCTAGCTTTCTGGATCACCTGAGGGATCAGACGAAATGGAGGGAAGGCATAAAGAAGTCCCTGGGGCCCATCCTGGGTCAGAGCGTCTCTGGGGATGGCCTGATAGAGGAAGAGGCTGAAGAAGTCTGGACATTTGCTGTTTTGGGGAGTAGCAAAAGATCGCAACATGGGCGACCCCATTCCAGAAAAATCTCTTCCGCTATGGATTGCTTGAGAGACCACTCGTGAGGCATGAGAATAGCTCTGCTCAATCTGTCCGCTATAATGTTGGTTTTCCCAGGGATATGCGTTGCTACCAGAAACCGATGAGAGGAGATCGCCCATTGCCAAAGTCTGAGCGCTTCTCGACACAAGGGGTAGGACTTGGTTCCGCCCTGTTTGTTGATATACCAAACTACAGACATGTTGTCTGTGTGGACTGCAATTGTCCCTACAGGAAGAAAGTCGTTGAGGGCTTGCAACGTTAAAAGCACTGCTCTCATCTCCAGGACATTTATGTGCAGATGGTACCCGACCGGTTGCCACGTCCCATGAACCATCCTGCCCTGATAATGACCCCCCCACCCGATCAGGGAGGCATCCGTGGTGACAGTGGCCATCGGGGACGGAGGTACAAAGCACCTGCCTTGGTGAACCTGAGACGATGTGATCCACCAAGCAAGATGTTCTTTGCATGTTTGTGTCACCAGAATCTGGTGACGCATTGGGAGTTGTTGGTATGACCACTGCGTGAACAGCATCCACTGCAGGAGGCGCATGTAGAATCGAGCCAGGGGAAGAAGAGTAATGGCCGCAGCCATGAGACCTAATACCTTTAGAACCATTCTGGCCTGTACTTTCTTGCTGGCCAGAATGATTCTGACATGAGTCTGAATGTCTGAAACTCTTTGTTCTGTAAGGGTAGCTGACATCCGAACAGTGTTTAAGTTTGCGCCTATGAAGGTAATAGACTGGCAGGGCGATAAGGATGACTTTTGAAGTTGACTGAGATGCCCAAATGAGAACAAAGGTCTATTGTGTAATCCCTGGCTTGTATAAGCTGATGCCTGGTGGTGGCTGACAGGAGCCAGTCGTCGAGATACGGAAACACCTGGAATCCTCGACGTCTCAGGTGAGCCGTGACCACTGCCATGCATTTGGTGAACACTCTGTGGGCTGTAGTGAGACCAAAGGGCAGGGCTCTGAACTGGAAATGACTGGACCCCAGCCGAAGCGGAGAAATCTCCTGGGCGTCTGTGAATTTTGATGTGATAGTACGCATCCTGAAGATCTATTGAGCACATCCAGTTGTCCTTCTGTAAGAAGGGCAGAATTGACTGAAGAGTGACCATTCGGAATCTTGTCTTCCTGACAGACTTGTTGAGTCTGCTGAGATCCAATATTGGTCTCCAGTCTCCCGTCTTTTTGGGGACCAAAAAGAACCTTGAGTAGATTCCGGGCTCTGAATGGTCTATTGTAACTGGCTGAATGGCTCTTTTTTGCAGAAGTTTTGCGATTTCTAACTCTGCAATGTCCCTTAGACCGGGTGGTACATCTGGAAGGGAATTTGAGGGGAAGGGACTTTCCTCGAAAGGAATTATGTAACCCTTGGATATGATCGACTGTACCCATCTGTCTTGAGTGAGGGAATGCCAGGCTTCTGGGTACAGTGATAATCTTCCCCCGACTGCCTCCAAGGAGGGACAGCCGGGCAACACCTCAGGGATGCTGAAAGGGCTTATCAGAGAGGCTCCCTGTTTCCCTGGTTCTTGGACCCCTCTGCCTCTAGAGCGGCGTCTGTTGTTGTTACCCCTCTGCCTCTAGGGGTAAACTGACCACGTGAATCGGCGTGACTCCTTGGGATTCGGAACCACATTTTCCCAGCTTTCTGACCTTTGGGATAAGGCCTAGAAGGGGTGGAAAAGCGGACTCCAACAGCAGAAAGAGTCTTGCCGTCCTGCTCACACCTGGTCAAGGTCTCCTTCACCTGAGGGCCAAACAAAGCTGACCCATCAAAGGGAGAATTTGTGAAGTGCGCCTTAAAGGGATCCGCAAAATCACATAGCCGCATCCAGGCTTGGCGTCTAAGAGCCACACCTGTGCCTGCGGCTCTACTCGCTCCATCCGCAGCATAAGATATTAGCCGCATGGAGGAGTTAGCAATGGAATTGAGGGTTCCTAGCTGCGAAGCAATCTTTTCCTGAGCCCCTGCAGCTGTAGGATCCTGAACTACTTCTCCCAGCTCCTTCAGGATATCTCTCTGGAGTCTGGTGAAGTGACAAAGATAATTCAGCGAACGCATAGCAAAGGTCGCTGAGGAAAACATCCGCTTGCCGTACCTATCCATGGTCCTAGAGTCCTTATTAGGAGGATGGGCGGCACGGAAGGATCTGCAAGTTCCTTTTGGTGGCCGCAGCCACCACCATGGCATCAGCGGGACACCCTTGGTTAGGAATTGTTTGTCACTAGGGGCAGTGATAAATTTAGAAGGCCTCCTAGGGACTGGCTCTACAGAGTCAGGAGCTGTCCACGCCTTCGTGCAATAACCTGCATAAGGGGTCGAAGGCGGAGACACCCAGGAGGTGGAGGGCCGAGATCCAAACGCCTCTAGGTATACTGACTCATCCTCAGAGGGATTGTTGGTGGGCCAGTTTCCCTCTGTTTCAGAAGTTCTAGGATGTCTGAGAAGGAGACATCCTCAGAGGGGATCTAGGGGATCCCTCTGACTCATCAAAGTCAGTATCGAGTGACAGACTCGGGAGTCTACATGCTTCCTCTTACAAGTCCTCTTCCTAGGAGGATCTCCCGAAACATCAGGAGAATCCTCGGAAGAGGGGAAATTCCCAATGGGGAAACCTGAGGCGGAGGATCTCTGGGTCCTGTAGCAAGAGAAGTGGCAGAGATGTCAACAGGTACCATAGAGGGAGGAGCTACGGGAACAGACTGCTGACTGATACTAGTGGCCAGTACACTCTTCATCACCTCGAATGCTCCCCTCCCAGGCAGGTCCGAGAGAACCCGCACGAAGAGCTAGGAACTCCAGGAACCACCGAAGGGAAGTCTCCGAGGCAGATGTCGGAGCCGAGCTCACCAAGGCCGAGGCTCCAAGGGAAGAGCGGGCTCGGACAAGGGTCGATGCCACTCACCCCTCGGAGGAGACCATGGAAGCCCGACCACGAATCCCTCTAAGGAAGAGGAGATAAGAGTAGGGGCTGAAGGAACAGAAGGGGTATCCGTCCTCCAGCCGTAGCAGTAACCATGCCCGAAGACTCCAACTCCAAACTCTGGGATAGAGTTGAAGGAGGAACTGTAACGGGGTGTGGACCAACAGTCGTCTGCTGAGACGGACTGTGTAACATTTGGGCCAGTACCTGTGACTTGAGTAATCTACTGACCACTCTCTCTAGGTCATGATCTGACAACCTGGATGACCTTGAAGATCGGCTCCGAAGGCTCCGTTCCGATAGAAGAGGCGGCGGGCGAAAGTACCGGCCCCAAGGAAGGAGCCCCCGCCCTCTTCCTGGAATGGGCCACCGGAGCCGATACTACTGATCCTGTCGGCACCGACTAGGCGGAGCCGACAGAACGTCTCGATGTATCGGCTCCAGCGCGAGCCGATACAGCCACCAAAGTAACGGTGTGGGAGCCGACCGGAGCCGACACCGATGCCTGTGCCACATGGGTGTCGGAGCCGATCGGGCCGACATCGGTGGTCAACACAGCCGGCACCGATAGCCATCGGCGCGAAAGCTTAGTGGATCAGAATCGGCTCCAGCGGGCGATCTCGACTCACTGAGTCGGAGCCGAGGCCGCAGGCTTAGGAACAGAAGCCTGGGCCTTGGCAGTTTTGTTGATTTTGTGGAGCCGACTTGGCGGAGAGCCCTCCGGCTTAAGAAGACCCTGAGAATCAACTTGTTGCGTCTCTCCTGCAGGACTCTCTGGCTGAAGGAGTGACAAATAGCACAGGAGTCCTGCAGGTGAAGAGGGCCAAAACAGTACAGGCAAGAAGTGTGACCGTCTGTCAGAGACATCTTCTGACAGCACGAGTCACACTTCTTAAAACCTGAAACCCTCTCCTTAGACATGGTGCCTAAACACAACACACACAGACACACCAGTCAAAAATAAAATTAAACAAATACCAAGAGGTATTTTATAAAAAAAACACCAACACACACACCCTAACAGGGGGGGGGGATGGGATAGGGAAAATTGACTAACAAAAAATTAAAAGAGACAGGGATTTCTGTCAGAAAAAGGGTAGAATTAAAATTAAACTATCAAAAAATTAGTTTTAAACTAAAAGGGGCTTGAAATATCACAAATGTGAACTACTTACCAGGAGCTGGTAAAGAGAAGACCTCCCAAGCGAAGCGGCAAACGAGATCTGGGTACTTCCTGCCTTGCATCATGGGATATGGGGCTGCCTCGAGCTGGTAAAAGGAGTTCTCGAGCTAAAGCAAGTGCCGAGTCGGAGCCGAGGGTCGGCTCCGAACCCATCAAGCAAGAATGAAGGCGAGATTGACAACTTAACATTGTAGATGTTCGAGTGTATTCACTGTTGCAGTCATCACATTTGGGTTACCTGCTTGCAGCAGCCCTCAGTCGGCCTGATTATCAAAGTCTTGGGTCCTGCGCAGGTTGCTGTCTCATCTTCCATGACATCAGATAGTCAGGGGTATAAAGCATGTGCCAACGCCATTATATCAGTTTTTCTTGCCCCAGATGTCAGGTGCCTCCCTAATGGGAAGCAATTAAATAAACATAAACAAGGTTATAACTCCAACAAAAAAAAATACACCAAAAACATTTTAAGCATAGTAAAAAGGAATAGAGGTTCAGCCAAAAGAAGTCAGGGGGCTGGACGGAGGGTAACCAGGACTGCAACAGTGAACACACTAACATCTACATTCATGGTAAGTGTACACAACTGTACTATGTTCTTTGTGTTTCACAGTTGCAGTCATCACATTTGGGTAGATTCCCAAAGCTAAGGCTGGGAGGAGGAATTTAGATAGCATTAGGACCAGCTATAAGGCCCTGCAAGACTGCAGTGTCAAAACCAGCTCTGGATTTAGAGAAAATTGGCAAATGGTAATGCTTGGTGAAAGTATGTACAGAACTCCAGATAACAGCTTCTAGGATGTCCCTGGTAGGAACACCTCTGAGAAAGGCTGAAGTAGATGCAGCCCTGGCTGAATGAGGTCTCAACCCCTGTGGAATAGGTTTCCATGGTGCTTATAGCAGAAATTAATGCAATAGTCTATCCATTTAGAAATGTTTTGCTTTGAAATGGCCTTCCCCTCTGCCCCTGCAGCAAATGCACTAGCAGCTGTTCAGATTTCCTGAGAGGTTTAGTCCTGTCCAAGTAAAATCTAAGTTGTCTGTGCACATCTAAGGAGTGCAGTATCCATTCCCCTTTGTTTTGTGGATTAGAAAAGAAGGTTGGAAATGAATGGACTGATTAAGAGCCACACTGGATACCAACTTGGGCATGAAAGAGGGATTGGTCCTGAGGGACACCCTGTCCGAATGAAAGATGAAGAAAGGCTCCACTGCCATAAGGGCCTGTAATTCAGATACCTTTCTTGCTGAAGTGATGGCTAAAAGGAAGGCTGTTTTCCAAGAAAGGAATTTCAACTCTGCATTTGCAGCTGGCTCAGAAGGAGGTAGAGTAAGTTTTTCCAATAAAAAGTTAAGGTCCCAGGCTGGAGTACGGGATCTCCTGGGTGGCCTTATGTTTTTTGGCCCCTCTGAGGAACTGCTTGAGCAGAGGATGAGAGAAGAGGGGTGGTTCTGTGTTGTAATGGATCTGAAATGGTTAAGGCATGAATTTTGATGGAGGGAAAGGCCCTTGTGAAGCATCTCGGTTAAGTATTGAAGACTCTGAGGTAAATTGGGCACTGCTGTGCCCATCCCCTGAATTAAGTTCCAGGAACATAATCTTTTCCATTTTTCAGCATAAGATTTTCTAGTACTAGGCCTCTTTGCCTCCAGAATGAAATCCAACACTTGTTTACTGAGGGATGGTAGCGGAGAGATCATGTAATTAGCCAGGCTGCCAGGTTCAGGGTTTGAAGTGGAGGGTGCAGAATCTGGTCCTTCTGCTGGGACAGCAGGGTAGGGGTCTGAGGCAGATGCAATGGTGCCAACAGTGACACACTGTGCAAGAGAGGGTACACCATTGTTGGCGTTGCCAGTCTGGTATCAGTATCGTCCTTGATTTGTCCTGTTTGATCTTTAGTAGTACCCTGGAGAGGCAGAGGAGGAAAGGCATAAACTGATAGATTTTTCCAGGTTAAGGACAGGGCATCCACTTTCCAAGCTTGTTTGTGGGGAGTCCTTGTGCAGAATTTGTCCAATTGGTAGTTCTGGGGGGAGGCAAACAGGTCTATCTCTGGGCTCCCCATTTACTTATCAACATGTTGAATGTCTTTTGCTCCAGTTTCCACTCGTGTGGGTCCATGAGATTTCTGTTTAGATAGTCTGCCAGTGTATTTACCTTTCCAGGCAGGAATTTAGCCTGTAGGTGCACTTGGTAGCTCAAGGTTGTGTTCCACAGAGCCATGGCTAGTCTGCAGAGAGGGTATGAGTGGGTTCCCCCTGCTTGTTTATGTACCACAACAGTGGTGTTATCCGTCTTTACCATTAATTGTCCTGGAAGAATGTGGTCATTGAAGGCTGTCAGTGCATTCTGTACAGCTAAAATTTCTTTTTGATTGATATGCAGGTGCATTTGACTTGGGTTCCATTTGCCCTGCATGCACTTCCATGCCAAGTGAGCCCCCCATGCAAAGTCTGATGCGTCTGTTAGGGTTTGGGCGGCAGGGGGTAGCGTGAAAGGCAGTCTCCTGTTTTGGTGGCAGGCCTCTGCCCACCAAAGGAACCAACTGTAGGCAAGGTATGATAGGTATCATTGCTTCTAGAACCTGAGAATGTTGACACCATAGGCTTTTTAGATACCATTGTAGTTTCCTTGCATGCAGTCTTGCATATGGAATTAGGAGAATGCAGGAGGCCATGAACCCCAAGGCTTGCCGTATGTGTCAGACTTCAGGGTCTTTGTGGCCATTAGTTTGAAGCAAGCTGTCAAATGAACTTGTTTCTCTGGCGTGAGGAAAGAGATCTCGGAAGTCGTGTTCAAGCTTGCTCCCAGGAATATAATTTGTTGGCAGGGTACAAAATGTGATTTCTTTTCGTTTATGGTGTACCCCAGAGAAGTTAGCACTTTTTGTAGAAATGCCAGATGATTCAATAGTATGTCCTGGCTTTCTGCCTGAATTAGACAATCGTCCAGGTATGGGTATATTTGAATATTTCTTTGCCTGCAAAATGCAATGACTGGAGCTAGGCACTTTGTGAATACCCTGGGCGCAGTAGATAAGCCAAAGGGCAGTGCAGAGAACTGATAGTGTATGAAGCCTGCTTTGAAGCATAGGTATCTTCTGCAAGATTCCCCGATTGGGATGTGCAGGTAGGCTTCCTTTAAATCCAGTGTGCCAACCAGGCATCCTTGTCTAGCATAGGAAGCAACTGGTAAAAAGTTAGCAGCTTGAATTTTGGAATGACCAAAAAATTGTTTAGGATAGAGAGATCCAGGATAGGATGCCAAGAGTTGTCTGTCTGGGCACCAGGAAAAGTCTCGAGTAGAAACCTTGCCCCCTTTCCTCTTCTGGGACAGTCTGAATAGCCCTTATACTTAAGGGGGAGAACTTGCTTTTGAGACTCTGCCCACTGATTTGGGGGTAGATCTCGCCAACCATTTGAGGTTGGTAAAGTGTGGAAGTGAAATCTGTATCCTTGGGAAACTATATTCAAAACCCATTTGTCCTGGTTAATGAGTTCCCAGTTTTTTTGCCTGCAGAGCAATCCCCCCCCCCCAAAGGAGCAGTCAGTTGAGAAGGAGAAGTGCTTGAAAGTTTTAAATTTAAGTCACTGAGACAGTTTACCATACGGAGGAGTTTTACGACAACCAGATTTGGAAGTGGGAGCCACCCACTGCTTAGTCCTGTGCGTACCCTGGGACTGAAGCCTGGGTATTCTGCTGGATCAGGGTTTGGACTGAGAAGGCCTGGAAGAGGAAGGAAAGGACCAATTCTTAGAGGGCCAATGCCTACTAAATCTTGGAGGTTGTACTTGTAGGAAATCTTTAACAGTTTGCTTAGATTTAACTTTTTCCTCCATCTTTTTCAGAACTTCTGCCTTGTTGCCAAACAGGCGGTCCTGATTTAAGGGTGCATCCAGTAATTTAACTTTAACATGATCTGGCAAGGATTGCTCCTTAAGCCAAGCATACCTTCTAAGTACAGACCCAGTGACAGCAGCTCTGCAAGAATCATAAGAAAAATCAGTCCTAGGTCTCTTAAGAGGGGGAAGGTTGGCTTCCTCTGACTAAAGTAATAAGGTCTTCAGACATTCTTTGTTTTTTAGGCATAGAGGCCTGACCATTCGGTCTGGGCATCGGTTTTCTAGGCATGGTTCGAGTTTTAGGCCTTGAAGAAGATGGCGTTGGTTTAACATGCAAGTCAGTAGGCCTGAATACACCCTCAGAAGCTGGTGCTGCACAGCGGCTCCGGACCCATCCAAGGTAGAGACATCTGCAGGTTCCACAGTTGAAGCATCTCGCGGCATACCGGACTCCGAATGGGTCTCAGTAGAGGCCTGCGAATCTGAAGTAGCGGGTATCAGGGGCTGCAAAAGTGCCTCACTGAGTACCGGCGAACTGGCGACTGGCTTAGGAGAAGTGTCATCGGCAGCTTTGGACCTAGACTGCCTGCCTCTGTCTTTGCGTTTTTACAGAATATCGGTAGTCGGATGGCTTACCGAAGACCTATCTGGATAATTGAACTGAGTACCAAAATATTTAGAAGCGTGAATATACCGATGACGGATAGTTCGTTGTTTAAATAAGGCACAAAACCGACAGCGGGGTACATCGTGATCATGGCCTAGGCAAGGAATACAGTATGAATGGAAATCTTTATGAGGTATTTGCTTTCCACAAGAAATACAATTATTTACTTTTACTGACATCGGTTTAGAGCAAGAAAATGTTTCCCCAACGGGGTACTTATCTTTAGTTGAAGACTTTGGTTCTGAAACCAAAAATTTCAGGAGTCGTCCGAATGGCACTTGCGAACTGCTTCTGCTTCGGGCACTGCACAGCAAGAAAGACTATGTAATGGTGTCGGTTGCATGTTTTATATCCCTGACTACCTGACGTCACGGAAGAAGAGACAGCAACCAATGCAGGACCCAAGACTTTGTTAATCAGGCTGAGGGCTACTGAAAGCAGATAACCCAAATGTGATCACTGCAACAGTGAAACACGAAGAAAGTACAGTTGTGTACACTTACATAAATGTAGATGTTAGTCTTCACTGTTGCAGTCATCACTGTGGGGTTCTTCCTGCCGGCAGGCAGCCTTCGGTCGGCCAGAATCCCAAAGTCTGGGTCCGGCGTCGGCTGTGCAGTCACCTTCCCTGACGTCAGAGCGCCAGGGGTACAAAGCTCCCAGCCAACGCCATGTTCTCCAGTTTTTCTTCCCCAAATGTCAGGTGCCCAAAAGTAAAGCCTAAAAGTAAAACAAAAAAATAACATACAACAAACCCCATACCCTGTAGCAAATACATCTCAGAAGAAGGGTGAAGCAGGGAACCACACCAATGAAAGTATAAGAGGGGACAGGAGGGTGGGTAACCCAGACTGCAACAGTGAAGACACTCTAACATCTACATTTATGGTAAGTGTACACAACTGTACTATGTTCGTGTTTCACTGTTGCAGTCATCACTGTAGGGTTGAATCCCAAAGCTGAGATAAAGGGTGGTGGTTATTGAGTAGAAGGGGCGGCCAGAAGGCCTTGCAAGACTGCAGAAGCAAAGCCTGCCCTGGACATAGAATAAAGAGGGAGATTATAGTGCTTAGAGAAAGTATGCACTGACCTCCAAGTTGCAGCTTCCAAAATATCTTTGGTAGGTACTCCCCTGAGAAAAGCAGCTGAAGTAGCAGCAGCTCTGGTCGAGTGAGTCCTAATTTTTCCTGGGATTTGCTTTCCATGATGAGAGTAACAAAATCTGATTCCATGAGCAATCCATTTAGAAATGGTCTGTTTTGAAATAGCTTTGCCTTGGGAATTTGCTGCATAAGAAACAAACAGTTGTTCTGTTTTCCTGATATCCTTGGTTCTGTCCAGGTAAAAGCGAAGCTGCCTGTGCACGTCCAAAGAATGCAAGATCCCCTCCCCCTTATTTTGTGGATTAGGGAAAAAAGTCGGCAGGTGAATAGTTCTGGTTTAAAGCCACTTTAGAAACCACTTTAGGCATGAAAGTAGGGTTAGTCCTCAAAGAAACCCTGTCTTGATGAAAAATAATGTAAGGTTCCACAGCCATGAGCGCTTGTAACTCCGTGACTCTCCTGGCTGAAGTTAAGCCAGTAGGATAACGGTCTTCCATGATAAATACTTTATATCAGATGTGGCAGCAGGCTCAAAAGGAGGCAGAGTAAGTTTTTCCAGAACATAATTGAGGTCCCAGGCAGGAATGGGTGGTGTCCTAGGGGGCCTTAAATTCTTTGCTCCTCTGAGATATTGTTTCAGAAGTGGATGTGAAAAAATTGGAGGATCTGTATTATAATGTGCAGGGATAGCAGAGGCATGTATTTTTATGGAGGAAAAAGATAAACCCTTATGTAACATATCTGTTAGGTAATGTAAAATCAATGGAATATTTGGAATGAGAGGATCCGATTCCTGAGCATGCATCCAGGTGCAAAATCTCTTCCATTTACCTTCATAAGATTTTCCTAGTACTAGGCCTTCTGGCTTCTAAGATAACATCCATGACCTGTTTGGAAAGGGAAGGATTAATCATAGACCCTGAATACACCAGGCTGTCAGACAGAGTTTTGATATGAGAGTGCAGGACCTGGCCCTGATGTTGAGACAAGAGATTTGGAATCTGAGGTAGAATCCAAGGAGTCTCCTGGGATAGATTTATCAGTGTTGAGTACCAAAATTGTCGAGGCCAATTTGGGGCTAGTAAAATCATCTTTGGTTTGTCCTGTTTTATCTTTAATAACACCCGTGGTGGAAAGGCATACCCCGAGAGGTTCCTCCAACTGAATGAGAGAGCATCCACTTTCCATGCTAGCTTGTGATATGTCCTTGTGCAAAAAGTCTGTAACTGGTAATTGTGGGGAGATGCAAATAGATCTATGTCCGGGCAACCCCAGGCTTCTGTAATCATCTTGAATATTTGGGTGTCTAGCATCCACTTGTGTGGGTCTGACAGGTTCCTGCTCAGGCTGTCTGCCAGAGTATTTTGTTTCCCTGGCAGGAATTGAGCTTGTAGGTTCACTTTGCAAGCTAGTGCTGTGTTCCATAGAGTCATGGCTAGTCTGCAAAGGGGGTAGGAGTGTGAACCCCCTTGCTTATGTACCACATAACTGTGGTGCTGTCTGTCAGTATCAGTAGCTGCCCTGGCTGTAAAAGATCCCTGAAAGCCAAGAGGGCATTCTGCACAGCTAACATCTCTTAAATTCTGATGCTTCTGATCCTCTGTCCAAAAACCTTGCAGGCCTTTCCCCTGCAAGTGGGCTCCCCATGCATAATCCGAGGTGTCCGTGGTTATCACTTGGTAGGCTAGAGGTAGACTGAAGGCTTTCCCTTTGTTTTGAAGACATGCCATGGCCCCCACCAATGGAATTCCTTTTGCAGGCAAGGCAAGACAGCAATCTCCGTTTCTAGACTGTGACAATGCTGGGACCATACGCTTTTTAAGTACCATTGTATCTTCCTCATATGCAGTCTTGCATATGGTATGAGTAGGATGCAGGAGGCCATGTAACCCAAAGCCTGCAGGAATTTCCTTGCAGTTAGCTGAGACATTAGCGCCAGGCTTTTGAAAGTCTAAGCAAGCTGTAGTTTTTCTGATGCCAGGAATGCCATCTGGGTTGTTGTGTTTAAAAGATCACCCAGGAAAGTTATCTGTTGAGTGGGTGCCAAATTTGACTTTTTTATGTTCACAGTGAATCCCAGGTACTTGAGTAGATTCTGAACAAATTCCAGGTGCTGGAGTAAAATATCCTTGCTGTCTGCTTGAATAAGGCAGTCGTCCAGATAAGGGTAAATTTGAATTCCCTTGAGTCTGCAGTAAGCTATTACTGGTGCCAGGGACTTGGTAAAGACCCTGGGCGCAGTAGATAAGCCAAAGGGCAGCGCAGAGAATTGGTAATATTTCGAGCCTGCCTTGAACCTGAGGTATCTTCTGCACTCCTGTCTGATAGGAATGTGTAGGTAAGCCTCCTTTAAATCCAATGTCACCATCCATGCATTTTTGCTCAACATTGGCAGGAGCTGCTACAGAGTAAGCATCTTGAACTTTGGAATCTCCAGGAAAGTATTTAAGACTGACAGATCCAGGACGGGTCTCCAAGTATTTTGCTTTCTGGGAACTAGAAAGAGTCTGGAATAAAAGCCTTGTCCCATCTCTGATTTCGGAACCAGTTCTGTGGCCCTCATAGCCATGAGGGACCTCACTTGTTTTAATGCCTCTGCCTATTGATTTTTTGGTAGGTCTGGCCATCCGTTTGGTCTTGGTAAGGTGTGAAAGTGGAATTTGTAACCTCTTAAAACTACATCCAGAACCCACTTGTCTTGGGTTATATGCAAGTCCAATTTCGGTGAAAAAGAAAGTTTTCCTCCCAGAGGAGCATCCAGGAGAGAGGTTCCTGGAGCCATGCAGGTGTAGTCTTTGAGCCTGTTTCCTATAAGATTGAGACCTATCTTCTCCACCCCTGGGGGTGGAAGCGCTCCACTGTCTAGGTCTATAAGAGGTCTGTGCTTGGGCCCTCCCTCTGGGGTGCCTATATCTACCCCTCTGAGGCCTGTCCGAGCTGGGAAAGGACCAATTTTTAGCTCGCCAATTTCTGCTAAATCTAGGAGGCTGAACTTGTAAGAAATCCTCAACCGTTTGCATGGATTTTGACTTATCCTCCATTTTCTTTATCACCTCTTCAGCCTTACACCCAAACAAAACATTATGTTGAACAGGAGCATCCAGTAACTTTGCTTTCACTTGATCAGGCAAATTTTGTTCCTTTAACCAAGCATGCCTTCTAATGACCGTGCCAGTGGCAGCCGCCCTGCAAGAGGCCTCCAAACCATCAAAACCACAGTGTAAGGTATGTTTCCCCACCTGCTCAGTAGCATGCATCAAATCATGTAATTCCTTATTGTCTGCACATTCAGAAATGGTACCCAACTTTTGTTTCATAACAGACAAAAGGTATTGCTGATATTTTAACATATGAAATTGACAATTTAAAGCCCTAATAGGTAAGGTAGCAGAAAAGTACAGTTTTGTACCTACCATAAATGTAGATGTTTGAAGATCCACATTGCTGCAGTCCTAACACTTGGGGTAGTCCGCTGTCCCAGTCGGCCCGAATACCAAAGTATAAGGCTGACGTCGGTCAAGGAGCATTAGTCTGACGTCAGGACGTCAGGGTACAAATGCGCATGACCGACGTCATATCCTCAGTCTTTTCTTGCCCCAGATGTCAGAAGACCCTAAAAAGATAAGGCCAAAACCAAAAAACACCAAACACTCCTGTACCAAATATATGTACAATATATACAAATTTACAAAAGTACAACCCCACCCACACAACCACCCCTAAACACAGAGGGGAAGGAGGGAGGGTAAATTGGACTGCAGCAATGTGGATCTTCGAACATCTACATTTATGGTAGGTACAAAACTGTACTATGTTCTTCATCTCACATTGCTGCAGTCCTAACACTTGGGCAGAATCCCAAAGCAGAGGTAAGGGAGGCTGGCAAATCATAAAGAAGCTGGAGCTGTCAACATGCCCTGCAAAATAGCCGTGGCAAAACCAGCCCTAGATTTAGAGTAGAGAGGAAGGTGGTAATGCTTAGAGAAAGTATGCACTGAACTCCAAGTAGCTGCCTCCAAAATATCCTTAGTTGCCACCCCTTAGAAATGCTGTTGAAGTGGCAGTAGCCCTAGTGGAATGAGGCCTAATCCCAGCTGGAATCTCCTTGCCATGATGGGAATAACAAAATGCAATGCAAAACCCAATCCACTTAGAAATAGTTTGTTTTGACACAGGCTTGCCCTGAGAACTCAAAGCAAAAGAAACAAACAACTGCTGAGACTGCCTAAAATCCTTAGTCCTGCTTAAATAATAACGCAACTGCCTGTGTACATCTAAAGTGTGCAAAATCTTTTCCCCTTTATTTTGGGGATCTGCATAAAAAGTAGGCAAATGAATAGTTTGGTTTAAAGCCACACTAGAGACCACCTTAGGCATAAAGGAAGGATTAGTACGTAATGATACCCTATCCTTATGGAAAATCAAAAAAGGCTCAACCGCCATAAGGGCCTGCAATTCAGAAACCCTTCTTGCAGAAGTAATGGCCAACAAAAAAGCAGTCTTCCATGACCAGTATTTCAATTCAGCAGTAGCCGCAGGCTCAAAACGTTGTAGAGTAAGTTTCTCCAACACAAAATTGAGGTCCCAAGCAGGAGTAGGAGCTCTACGTGGGGGTCTTATATTCTTTGCCCCTCTAAGAAACTGCTTGAACAAAGGATGAGAAAACAATGGTGGGTCACAATCATAGTGAGCTGAAATTGCTGCAGCATGAATCTTAATGGAAGAGAAAGACAAACCTTTGTCCAATAACTCAGTAAGATATTGAAGAGCCACACTCAAATTAGGCTCAGAAACCTCCAAATCCTTTGCTGCACTCCAAAATAAAAATCTCTTCCATTTTTCTGCGTACACTTTCCTTGTACTAGGTCTTCTGGCTTCCATAATCACATTTAAAACTTGTTGAGGAAGTTGAGACCTGCTGTGGTTCAAAACAGAATATGCCAGGCTGTTAGATGAAGAGAGTGAAGCTTGACATTGAGTAGATGACCGTCCCTCTGAGACAATAGGTGTGGAATCAAAGGTAAAGGCCATGGAGGCTTCCTTACCAGGCTCCTCAGTAATGGGTACCAGTGTTGTCGAGGCCAATCTGGAGCTATTAAAATCATCCTTGGCTTGTCTTGTCTGACCTTTAGGAGTACCTTTGGGAGGAGAGGCAGAGGTGGAAAGGCATACACATGAAGATTTTTCCAACTGAAAGAAAGAGCATCCACTTTCCAAGCTGTGTGATGAAACCTTTTGTGCAAAACTTTGGCAGCTGGTGGTTTAGTGGAGAAGCGAACAGATCTATGTCTGGAGTTCCCCACCACACTGTCAACTTCTCAAATACATCAAGATCCAATTTCCACTCCTCCGCATCCATCATTTGTCTGCTTGACACATCTGCTACGGAGTTCCGTGCTCCGGCAGAAACCTTGCCTGAAGATTTAGTTGCAAGCTGAGCGCAGTCTCCCACAAAATCATTGCTTGCCTGCATAGAGGATAAGAATGTGTTCCCCCTTGTTTGTTGATGTACCACATGACAGTTGTGTTGTCTGTTAGAATCAACACCTGCCCTGGAAGAAGTAACTCCTTGAAAGCCATTAATGCAAACTGGACTGCTAACATCTCCTTCATGTTGATATGTAGATGCTGTAGTCTGGCAGGCCACTTGTCTTGTATCCACTTTCCATTCAGATGAGCTCCCCAAGCTATGTCTGAGGCATCTGTCGTTAGAATCTGACTCGCCTCTGGCCGGGTCACAGAGTCCCTTGTTTAGGTGACATTCCTGAGCCCACCACAAAAATTCCTTTTGAATGCAAGGTATTATTTGAATGACAGTGTCCAAATCCTGGCAGTGCTGTGTCCATACATTTTTGAGATACCATTGCAGCTTCCTCATATGCAGTTTGGCATTGGGAAGCACCAGAATACAAGATGCCATGAACCCTAAGGCTTGAAGGACTGTCCTTGCAGTCAGCCCGGACTGAAGAGATAGTTGATAGAAGTAAAGGGAAAGATTCTTTTGTTTGTCCGGGGTTAAAAAGGCCATCTGGGTTGCTGTATTCAGTCTCACACCCAGAGGGTACTAGACTGGACTTTATTTCGTTCACAGAATACCCCAGGCATCTTAGCACTGCTATCACATATTCCAAATGCTGAAAAAGGTCTTCCTTTTCTTGAGCCAGAATCAGGCAGTCGTCCAAGTAAGGATACATTTGTATTCCTTTTAGCCTGAAGTAAGCTATCACTGGAGCCAGAACTTTTGTGAAGACTCTGGGCGCAGTAGATAAGCCAAAGGGCAATGCAGAGAACTGATAATGGGAATTCCCAGCTCGAAAACGCAGATACTTCCTGCAACTTAGTCTGATAGGCACATGAAGGTAAGCCTCCTTGAGATCTAAAGTTACCATCCAGTGATCTTTTCCCAGCAGAGGTAAAAGCTGTTGTAACGTCAACATTTTGAACTTGGGAATGTCCAGATAAGTGTTGAGGATAGATAAATCCAAAATTGGTCTCCACGTGTTCCCCTTTTTTGGTACTAGGAACAGGCGAGAATAAAATCCTAGGCCCCTTTCTGGCACAGGAACCGGCTGAATGGCCCCTATTTGGAGTAACAGAGAAATTTGCTTGTGAGCCTCTTTTCTTTGTAGAGGAGGAATGTCTGGCATGCCTTTGAATGGAGGCAAGGTATGGAAATAAAACCTGTAACCGTGGTGAACAATATCCAATACCCATCTGTCTTGGGTAATTAAACTCCAATTTTCTTTGAAAAGTGCCAGCCTTCCTCCCAAAGGTGCTGCCAGACGAGAAGGCTCTGGCAGCTGAAAAGGCAGGTCATTGGGTCTGTTTACGAAAGGACTGACCCCTGCCCTCACCAGAAGACTGAGCAGGTGAACTCCCTGTTCTAGGCCTAAAGGAACCTTGAGCTCTGCCCCTACCACGTCTAGACCTACCCCTAGACTGGGAATCATAAGAAGGGTATGTCCACCCCTTAGAAGGCCAATTTCTACTAAACTTCGGAGGCTGAACCTGCAAAAAATCTTTAACAGTCTGCATAGACTTAGCCTTGTCCTCCATTTTCTTTAAAACTGCTTCCACAGGCGAACCAAACAACACATCAGATTGTAACGGAGCATCTAAAATCCTTGTCTTAACATGCTCAGCCAAATTCTGATCCCTCAGCCAGGCGTGCCTGCGAAGAACAGAACCAGTGGCAGCCACCCTCGAAGAGGCTTGTACAGCATCAAAACCACATTGCAAAGAATGCTTACCCACCTGTTCAGAAACATGAACTAAATCCTGCAACTCTTTACACTCAATACCTTCCGCCAGAGCATCCACCTTAGACTTCAATTGTGAAAGGAGATAATTTTGGTATTTTAACATGTGGAACTGGCAATTCAAAGCCCTCATGGCTAAAGTGGAAGAAGTATACACCTTCTTTCCCCATCTATCCAAAGCCCTTGCCTCTTTATCAGGAGGAACAGGATTTTTAACAACAGAAGCCTTAACACCTTTAGGCCCCTGAGAAACAGTTTCTGGGTCTGCCCTAGGACTCTTAAAAAGATACTTATGAGCTTCAGGCACCCTATAATACCTATCCGGTTTAACTGGGGCAGGAGGCAAAGAATCAGGGTTCAGGGAAGCCTCTGCAAAAACATCTTCCACCACATCCAGTACAGGAGGTATAGCCAAAGGCCTATGCTGGGGTAAAAACAAAAATTCCCTAAGCCTTTTCCTGGAATCAGAGAAATCTTGACCTTCCCATTTAAAATGCTCCCTCATGGAATGAAGAGTCTCTGAAAAAGAGAAATCCTCAGGAGGAGAAGCCGAAGGGGTAGAATCATCTACATCAGAATCAGAATAAGGAGGATACTCCTGTAAGTCTTCAGCCGAAGACTCAGAAGCCTCCGAACACTGCTCAAAACTCTCAAACTCAGGTTCCACCCTAGGCCTCTTATCAGGAGGTGGCATAGAACCTCTAATCATAGTAATCAAATCTTCTGCCATTTTAAGCATATGTTTCTTAGGCAAAGACCCTGAAGAACTAGGAGAGACCCACAGAAGTTAAACCTGGCCTGCCTCTCGAAGAAGCCTTGGAAACAGAAGGGGAGGGCCTAACCACCTTAGGAAGGGAGGGGAGAACAGCTACCTGAGAAGCCCCCTCAGCCTGGCCTACCTCCTGAGAGGACACATCTTGTAACAGTAAAGTCTCTCCCTGAGACTCCAAAGAAACTTCTGGCAGAACCTCCGGCTCCACCGAGCCCTCTAAAGAACCGACGTCCGGGACAGATGGTTCTTCCAACCTAGGCCTTGCTGCTTTGTCCTTGCGCTTTTTAGACGAAGCGGGCGTCGGAGCATCCGACGGCATTTTATAATTACAACGCTTCCCAAAAACTAACCTGGCACAGTCTAATCTTCTTTTTATAGTGCGCTTGTTAAATCTGGCACAAGAGCGACATCCAACAACGTCGTGCTCAGGCCCTAAGCAAGGTATACACAAGGTATGGTAATCCCTATGAGGTATCTGTTTCCCACAAGAAATACAGTTATTCACTTTTTCTGACATCCGGTTAAATACTGAGGCAAGAAAAAACCAAAATATTCCCCAATGGGGTACTTAGCCAACTTTGATTCGGTCTGAAACTCCGACTTCAGAAAATTTCAGAATGCCAACCTGCACTCGCAATACTGCTTCTGCATCGGACCATGCGGCAAAAAAGACTGAGGATATGACGTCGGTCATGCGCATTTGTACCCTGACGTCAGACTAATGCGCCTTGACCGACGTCAGCCTTATACTTTGGTATTCGGGCCGACTGGGACAGCGGACTACCCCAAGTGTTAGGACTGCAGCAATGTGAGATGAAGAACATGTACAGTTTTGTACCTACCATAAATGTAGATGTCCGAACAGGATAGCATCTGCAGTCATAGCAAAAAATTGGCACTATATCACAAAAGACAGGTGGATTTTGCAAACCATAGGGTTGTCCTGTCGTCAGGCAGCCCTTCGGTCGGCCGGATTCCAAAGTCTGGGTCTGGCCTCGGCTGGTGTCGCACTTCACCAGACGTCATCTCTGCTGGTCTTCGGGTATAAAGGCATCAGCCGACGCCATTTTCCTCAGTGTTTCTTGCCCCAGATGCCAGTTGCCCTCTTGGAAAGCTAAATTTTGGATAAATGCCAATGTTTCCCAAAAAGTAGAAGGCAAACACAAAAAATAAGCATGTATGTACATATATACAAACAAATACACCATAAGAGACCCACCCCAGCTAGCTATTAGGAGGGTAAATACCCTAGGAGTACCACAGAGGGGAAAGAGGGTGGGTAATCCTGACTGCAGATGCTATCCTGTTCGGACATCTACATTTATGGTAGGTACAAAACTGTACTATGTCCTTCAAGGATGCATCTGCAGTCATAACAAATGGGTAGAATACCATAGCCAAACTAGGGGAGGAGGAAGAAGAATTATGGTGTAGTTAGGATCCCTTGCAATACAGCAGTGGCAAACCCTACTCGGGATCTAGAGTATAGAGGTAAGTTATAATGCTTGGCAAATGTATGCACGGAGGTCCAAGTAGCCGCCTCAATAATGTCCTTGGTTGCCACTCCTCGTAAGAAAGCTGTGGTAGTGGCTGTAGCCCTTGTAGAGTGAGGTCTTATGTTCTGTGGAATTGGTTTTCCATGGTAGGAGTAACAGAATCTTATGCAATTTCCTATCCATTTGGAGATTGTCTGTTTGGAAATTGCTTTTCCTTCCCTTCCTGTTGCATAGGCTACTAAAAGCTGGTCAGTTTTTCTGTTACCTTTGGTTCTGTCCAGGTAGTAGCGTAACTGTCTATGTACATCCAAGGTATGCAGCAGTCTTTCCCCCCTGTTCTGTGGATTGGGAAAGAAGGTAGGTAGGTGGATTGCCTGGTTTAGAGACACTCTGGATACCACCTTAGGCATAAATGTAGGATTAGTTCTCATGGACACTATCTTGATGGAAGATTAGGAAAGGTTGTACTGCCATTAAGGCCTGTAGTTCCGAAACCCTCCTTGCTGAAGTAATTGCCAGTAGGAAAGCAGTTTTCCATGATAGGTGTTGAAGGTCTGCAGTTGCTGCTGGTTCAAATGGAGGGAGTGTCAATTTTTCTAGCACAAAGTTCAAGTCCTATGCTGGTAATGGTGGTTTCCTAGGAGGTTTTACATTCTTGATTCCTCTGAGGAACTGCCCGAGTAGAGGATGTGAGAAGACAGGGGGGTCGAAGCTGTATTCTGCAGAAATAGCTGATGCATGTATCTTGATGGAGGAATAGGACAGGCCTGTATGGAGAAGCTCTGCCAAGTACTCCAGGATGTTAGCAATATCTATCTTCGACACATCATTTCCTCTTTCAGTACTCCAAATGACAAACCTTTTCCATTTTCCTGCATAGTTCCTTCTTGTTGAAGGTCTGCGGGCTTCAAGGATAATGTCTTTAACCCTTTGGGATAAGTCTGGGTTAGTTGCTGTTATGTGATGTTCCAGGCAGTCAGTTGCAGAGTTTTTAGGTTTGGATGCATGATGTTGTAGTTGTTCTGAGTTAACATCAAAGGCATCAGGGGTAGTGTCCACATTCTCTCCCGAGACATGCTCCTCAGCAATGGATACCAGTGTTGTCTTGGCCAATTGGGAGCTATCAGAATTATCCTTGGACGTTCCTCTTTGATTTTCAGTAGTACCTTGTGCATCAAAGGAAGAGGTGGAAATGCATATGCTGTCAGGCCTTTCCAACTGAAGGATAGAGAGTCCACCTTCCATGCAAGTGGGTGGTATGTCCTTGTGCAGAATTTCTTGAGCTGGTGATTGAGTGGGGATGCGAATAGGTCTATTTGTGGCATTCCCCATTTCTTTGTGATGGCCTTGAAGATGTCCGGGTGTAGCATCCATTCGTGAGCATCCGAGGTAGTTCTGCTTAACATGTCTGCTAGGGTGTTTTCTTTTCCGGTACAAATATTGCCTGTAACTGGATGTTGTAGCTCAGAGCCATATTCCAAAGGTCCAGAGTCATTCTGCATAGGGGGCATGAATGAGTGCCTCCCTGTTTGTTGATGTACCACATGACTGTGGTGTTGTCTGTCCTTATCATTAAATGGCCTTCCTTGAGGAATGGTCTGAAATTCTGGATTGCTAGTTTTACTGCCAGCATTTCTTTTTGATTTATGTGCAGGTGCAGCTGGTCTGGAGTCCATAATCCTTGTATGCATTTGTCCAACATGTGTGCCCCCCAGCCTAGGTCTGAGGCGTCCGTTGTGATGGTTTGACTTGCTTGAAAGTTGTGGAAGGGCAAGCCTGGGTTTGACTGGCATGCTTGAGCCCACCATAGGAACTCTTGTTTCAGGCATGGGATTAGTGGGATTTTGGTTTCTAAGCTGTACCTGTGTTGAGACCATAAATTCTTTAGGTACCACTGTAGCTTTCTCATATGCAGTCTGGCATGGGGGACCAGGATTATGCATGATGCCATGTAGCCCAAGGCCTGCAGTACTTTTCTTGCTGTTAGTTTGTTCTGCTTTGTTAATGCCAAGAAGTAAAGAGGGAGTTGTTCTTGTTTTTCTGCAGTTTGGAATGCCATCTGTTTTACTGTGTCCAATTCCGCACCCAGGAATGTTCTTGTTTGGGATGGTATCAGTCTTGACTTTTTTAAATTGACTGTGTATCCCAGGGCTTGTAGTAAGCAAATGACTCTTTGTAAGTCTTTTGTCAGCTTGCTTTTGTTGTCCGCTTGTATCAGGCAGTCGTCCAGGTATGGATAAATTTGGATTCCCTGTAGCCTGCAATGAGCGATTACTGATGCCAGGCATTTTGTGAATACTCTGGGCGCAGTAGATAAGCCAAAGGGCAATGCTGAGAATTGATAATGCTCTGATCCTGCAAGAAATCTGAGGTATCTTCTGCAATTTGGTCGTATGGGGACGTGCAGGTATGCCTCCTTGAGATCTAGAGTTACCAGCCAACACTCCTTGCCCAGCATGGGAAGAAGTTGCTGTAGGGTCAGCATTTTGAATTTTGGGACAATGATGAATGTGTTTAAGACGGACAGGTCGAGAATAGGTCTCCAACTTTTCTCTTTTCTTGGTGCTAGGAAAAGTCTGGAGTAGAATCCTTTGCCCTGTTCTGTTAGTGGTACTCTTTCCACAGCTCTCATCTTTGTTAATTGAGCTATCTGCTTTAGAGCTTCTGTTTTTTGATTTGGAGGTAGGTTTGGCATTCCTCTTTTTACTGGTAAGGTGTGGAAGTGAAACCTGTAGCCTTGGTCTATGGTTTGCAAAATCCACCTGTCTTTTGTGATATAGTGCCAATTTTTTGCTATGACTGCAGATGCATCCTTGAAGGACATGTGTACACTTTTTTGCCCCATCTCTCCAAAGCTCTAGAATCCTTATCTGACGGAATAGGGTTCTTAGCAGTGGCGGTCTTGACACCCTTAGGACCCTGAGAAATGTTTTCTGGATCAGCAGTAGGATTTTTATAAAGAAACAGGTGGGAATCAGGGACTCTAATATCTATCGGGCTTAGCAGGAGCCGGAGGAAAGGAATCAGGAGTTAAATTAGACTCAGAAAAGACATCATACACAATATCCAAAATAGGGGGAATAGCCAGGGGTCTGTGTTGAGGAAGAAGGAAATCCCTAAGCCTTCTCTTAGATTCAGAGTACTCCTGTCCTTCCCAGTGAAAATGTTCCCTCATGTCATGTAAAGTTTCCACAAAAGAATAATCCTCAGGAGGAGAAGCTGAAGGAATGGATTCCTCAGCATCAGAATCCTCATAAGGAGGGAAAGTATAATCCTGTTCAGAGGAAGACACTGAAGAGATAGATGCCTGAGATAGATGCCTGATCAGAGAATTCATAATCCAATTCTTGTCTTGGCCTTTTGTCTGGAGGGGGATGTGAACCCCTAATCATAGTAAGCAAGTCCTCCGCCATTTTAAGCATTTGCTTTTGAGATTTAGGTCCTGGATCAGAAGAGGCCTGGGCTTGAGTCTTTGTTTTAGGAGTCGTCTTTGCCTTTATCTGAAGCTGCGTAGGCCTGAAAACCCCCTCGGAAGCCGGTACCTGCACAGAGGCTCCGGACCCATACGAGGGAGCATTATCCGAAGACCCTGCACCTGGAGTATTCGAAGGCCTAGTTGGCTCCCCGTGGGAGTTCGTTTCGGCAAGTGGTTCTGTAATGGCAGACGACAGGGGCTGCGAAAGCGCCTCACTGACGACGGCCGAACCGACAGCTGGCTCTGATTGTAGACTGTCTGATTGGGACCTCGGAGGCCTATCCTTATCCTTGCACCTTTTATGAACTCCGGTAGTCGGAAGAGTGTCAGACGACATGTTATAATTAAATCGCCTCCCAAAGTAATGAAAAGCAAAATCGTATCTCCGTTTAATAGTACGTTGATTAAATCTAGCACAAAACCGACAACTAGCTACGTCGTGGTCAGGGCCTAGACAATGAATACAGTAAGAGTGAAAATCCTTATGAGGTATTTGCTTCCCACACGAAATACAATTATTAACTTTTTCTGACATCGGTCTGGAGCAAGAAAAAAGTACTTCGCTTTGAGAAGAAGAAAATCTTCGGAATGAAGCACCAAAAATAGCAGGAGACAGCCGACCGGCACTTGCAAACTGCTTCCGCCACGCGGCAAGAAAGACTGGAGAACATGGCGTCAGCTGGGAGATTTGCACCCCTGGCGCTCTGACATCAGGGAGGCTAACTGCACAGCCGACGCCGGACCCAGACTTTGGGATTCTGGCCGACCGAGGGCTGCCTGCCGGCAGGAAGAACCCCACAGTGATGACTGCAACAGTGAAACACGAACATCATCGAAAATTTCAGGAGGCGGCCAACCCGCACTTGTGAACTACTTCTGCTTCGGACTCTGCTCGGCATGAAAAGCTGATGTAATGGCGTCGGCTGCAAGTTTTATACCCCTGATGACCTGACATCATGGAAGAAGAGACAGCATCCGATGCACAAATCCCAAGACACTGTTATTCAGGCCGACTGAGGGCTACCTGCAGGCAGATAAACGTGTGATGACTACAAAAGTGAAACACAAAGAACATCTTATTAACCACTTTGGGTATAAAAGAAGAATGTGTACAAAGGGACACCCGGTCCTTATGAAAAAAAAGAAAAAAGGAGGAACAGCCATAAGGGCTTGCATCTCAGATACCAGTCTATAGAATTAAGGGGGCAAATGTACTACAGTCACTTCCAAGAAAAAAAAAAAGAGGATGTTCACCTTCCAGACCAGAGAACATGGGAATCTGGTACAAAATAGATGAAGCTGTCTGTTCAGAGGGGAGGCAAACAGATCTTCTTGAGGAGTACCCCACTGGCAGCCAATGTCCAGAAACAAATCCCTGTGAAGCATCCACTCTTGGGATTATGTTATGGACCTGCTAAGAGAATCTGCCACTATGTTCTGATCTGAGGGAATGTAAACTTCTCGAAGGGTCAGCTGTTAGTGGATAGCTAGATCCCAAATCTGAAGGGCTAATCTGCACAAGACATGAGACCTGGTCCACCCTTACTTGTTAAAATACATCACTGTTGTATTGTCTGTGAGAATCTTGAAAGATCCTGGAAGGAAAAAAGAATGAAAATTTATTTATTTTTATTTATTTATTTTACATTTGTTAACCGGGCTAGTCTAGCTGGATATATTTCCATTTTCAGTAGCGGCCCGGGGAGAAAAGCTCCAAACAGATATAAAAAGTATGAAATATTGTTACATGGTAAATAAAGGATTAATAAAAACAAAATAGAGAAACATACAAGTAATTATTACATACTAAAGGTATTAATACTTGAGAAAAGCAACAGTAAAAATATTTACACTGAAGAAAGCAAAAACAAATGTAGCACAGTAAGAATCATATGCAAGTATTCACATCAGGTGGAAAGATTTTGGCAGTAAGTTAATTACAGTTTAAACAGTGTCAGTCTTGCTTACATAACTAAGCATTAAAATGTTTGGAAGTTTGGTTGGAAGAGGAAGAAACAGATGTGAAGAGGGTGGTTAGTCAGGATTGCTACAAGAGCATAACCAGTGCATTTGGAGGTGGTTTTTAAGTTTTCGTTTAAAGAGTGGCAAGGATGTGATTAGAGTTAGTTCATTGGGTAGCAGGTTCCATTTTTTTTCCTGCTGTATTAGTAAACAGAGTCACCAGCCATATTATTAGACTTTGTTATGCTAGCGAGGAGTTTGCTAGAAGAACGTAGGGAATTCAGATTTTTATAGGGGATTAAGAGCTTGGAGAGTATAGGGGTGTTATTGGGTTGGTAAAATATCTTGTGGGCAATCGTGAGTTGGGGTATTATCAGATGGTTTTGGAATTCCAGCCAGTCTAGTTGCCTAAGATTAAAACAGTGGTGGGTTCTAAAGGGATTGCCAGTAGCGAATCTGGCAATGTTATTATAGGAAGTTGCTAGTTTGTTAAGGTTAGTTTTCTTTAGGTTGGTAAAAATAGGTGAAGCGTACAGAAGAACCGAGATTAGATGGGAGTGAGCAATCTTGGTTCTGGCTGCTGGGGTTAGAAAAGGTTTTATTCTATATAAGGAGCCTATTTTTCTGTTGACTGTTTTAATTGTGTTATTTATATGGTAATCAAATGTGAGGTTATTGTCGTTATTCCTAACAGTTTAGTGGTAGAGTCTGGAAAAATAATAGTGCTATTATTTGAAGAGATTGAGAAATCTATGGGTGAGGACTTGGTAGTGGGGGTAAAGAGAAGTTTTGTTTTTTTTGGCACTAAGGAGGAGGCAGTGTTTTGTAAACCATGTTTCTACAGTGTTGAAAGCATTTTGAGTGAGAGAATATAGTTCAGATGGAGAGGTTGCTGAGCATATTAGAGTGGAATCTGCATATTGAATGCAGGTAGCTTGAGGAATTGCTACATGGAGATCATTGACAAATAATGAGAAAAGAAGTGGTCCAAGAATGGAGCCTTGAGGGACTCCTATGGTGATTGGCAAAAAGGATGAGATTTGATTTTCCCAGATAACTGCTTGTTGCCTGTTACTGAGGTAGGATCTGAACCATTTAACAGCCTGAGAGTCAAAGGAAAGAGATTCAAGAATATTGATTAAGAGGGTGTGGTTTACCATGTCGAAAGCTTTAGAGAGGTCAATAAAGAGTGCCGCTGAGAGGATGTTTTTATTATGGCTTCTACTAATGGTATCTGTAAAGGATAGAAGTGCAGTAGTGGTACTGTGTGATGGCCTAAAGCCATGTTAACAGTTTGCTATTATGTTATTTTGAGAAAGATGCTGTAGTAGTTGTTGGTGAATGCATTTTTCCATAATTTTTGCTAAGGGTGATAAAAGAGCAATTGGCCGATAGAGTAGTCATTTGAGTTCCCACCTTTATGTAATGGGATAAAGTGGGAGATTTTCCAAATATTTGGAATGGTTCCTTCTTGGATTGTCCTGTTTATAAGAATGGGTATAGGATAGGCAATTACTTTGGCGGCTTTTTGGAGATATTGGGAAGGTAGCTGGTCAGCAGATGGAGTGCATGGCTTGAGTTTTTGAATAAATTTATAGATGAGAGTAGTAGAGATGGGTTGTAGTTTGAATTTAGGTAGAGAGTCTGGTGAGGTGGTGGGAAGGCTCGATTTATCTGGAATAAGTTGACTAGCTAGAGATTGTATGGTCTCAGTGAAGGAGGAGTTAAAGGTGTTTGCAGTTTGATGGGGGGTATTTGGATTTGCATCAAATGGGGTGGTTGTTCGGGAGTTACCTGGGGAAAGGAGCTTATTAATGCTAGACCAGAACTTCCGAGGATCATTTTGGTGAGTTTGCTGGAGTTTACAGTAGTAGTTTTTTCATCTTTAAGTATTGCCTTTTTTGTACTATTTCTGAGCTGCCTGAAATGTAGATGATAAGAGATATTTCTGTTAGCTCTCCACTTAGCCCAAACTTTGTTCCTAAGCAAAATTTGATGTCTAGTTTCATTAGTAAGCCATGGGGCTGGATTAGACTTCATTCTAATGGACCGTTTAGGAGCATGGTTATCTAGTATAGATAAGAATTTGGAGTCAAGATACTTCACAGCCTCTTCAAGCGGAAGGGTTTTTAAAGGGTTCCAGTTGCAGGCTTTAAGCTCAGCTTGAAATAATTCTGAGTTAAAGTGTTTGGTAGAGCGTGCTATCCTAGAGGTGGGGAGGTTGGGAAGATCCTTCTCTCTTATGATGTAGGTCAAAAAATGATCACTAACATCATCTGGCAGAGTTCCTACCTTGTAAGATTGTTTCTGAAAAGCCTGAGGAGCCAGAAGAGCAGCTCTCATCTTTTGACATTGACGTGGTCTTTCATTTTGATGGAGAGACAAGAGGCCCTGCACTTTTAGAGGACTAAAGGAGCCCACCACCCCAAGGTTTGAAGCATCTGTGAAGAGTTCCTGAGAGAGGATAGGAAATTGAAAAGGAAGCCCTGGCTAGAGAGACCACTGATGAATCCACTACTGCAGTTCCAGCTTGAGGCATGGAAGAACAGGGACTAGAAAATCTAAAGGATGAGAATATTAAAGCCAAATTGACTATCACTGGAGCTTTCTTATGTGGAGCTTGGCCAGAGGAAGCATAGGAATGAAGAAAGCCATGTAAACTAGATCCCTCAGAAACTCCCTGGTTGTAATGGAAGTCAGAAGAAGAAGGGAATGAAAGCAATCAAGAGTTAAAGCCTTGTGAAGAGGCAGGGACACCAGCATTGGAACAGTCTGAAGCCTGCACCACAGAAAAGCATGATCCTGTGAAGGGGTGATGAATGATTTTTTTGAAATTTACAGTAAACCTCAGGCTTTGCAGGAGAGAACTAGCAAAGTGAAGATGAAGTAAAATCTCTGGAGAGAAGGCCTGAATGAGCAGTTTTGTTCATGTAAGGAAAGACCTGAATCACTTTCAACTTGCAGAAAGCAATCACAGAAGCAATGCATTTGGTGAAGACCCTTGGACCGGTAAAGATGCCAACATGCAAACCAGAGAACTGAAAATACCAGGAAGCAATACAGAAATGTAAAAACTTCCTGAAAAGGGGATGAACAGGAATGTGCAATAAGCATCCTTTAGATCCAGGGAAACTAGAAAAGCCTGAGGAAGAAGCAGATGAAACAAGGTTTGATGGGATAGCACTCAAAAAGAAGGGACCTTCAAAAAGGTGTTTATCCGAGAAAGATCCAGAATGGGTCTTCCAGGTGCCTTCTTTCCTAGGGACCAAAAACATTCTGGAGTAAAACCCCTTCCCCCTCAAAGTTGAAACCTTTTCACCAGTTCCTTGAGCCAAAAGGCCCTGAAGCACCTCTGGGGAAAAAAGGGCAGTTGTTCCTGAGGACACTAAGGAATGCCCCAAAAGAGGGGAGGGGGGGGGGGCAAATCACATAATAACCCTGGTAAATTATGGAAAGGACCTAGGAGTCCTGGGTGACCATTAACCAAATAGGAAGGGACAGTGAAAGAAGAATGTGACTGGGAAGAACAGGAGTCAGACAGCACCTGGTTTGTTGGTAAAATGAGACTTCTGTGTAGGAGAAGTTTGGGTAGCCTTAGCAGAAGGAGCCCTTCTACCACCCTTTTTACTTTTTGGGGAGGATGAGACCATCTACGAACAAAAGTAGGCTTACTAGGATACAATTCTTTTGAAATATGAGAAACGGTCAAATAAAAATATGCTTCAATTCCTGTAAGGCCTTACCCTTTTCTTGCAGGGACTAACAACTCAGCAGCAGGGACTTTAACAACTCAGCAGCTGTACCACACACATGATTATCCAGAGGGGCATCCTCAGTTTAGCCTTGATATCATCAGGCAAAGGATGACGTTTGAGCCACAAATATTTCCTTAAAACAGAACCAAGAGCAGCAGCTCTAGATGAAGCATCAGCTGCATCATAGCTATAGTTAATGGAATGGTGAGCAACTTGGGAAGACATCCCTAGCAAGGAAAGAGTAGAACCCCCCCCACACACACACACACACACAGACTAGGGAAGATCTGCAATAGCCTGACAAGCTAGAGAGAGAATAGCCAAAACATATCTGGTCATGTGTGTCTGATAGTTCACAGCTCTAAATACCAGGGTAGCAGAAGTATGCACATTCTTACCTAGCCTCCCCATGGTTCGGTTCTGCTGTCATTATCAGAGGAAAACTTAGTAGAAGGCAACAATTTGGAGGGCTTATCAGAGGTGACCTTTACCCCTGAAGGGTCAGCCATCAGGCACTTTGTAACTATCAGTTGTTTTGGGAGCAGGGGTATGGGAATCAGAAGCCTGAGAAGCAGTGGAAAATGCATCCAGCAAGGCAGCAAGAACAGGAAGAATAGCAGAGGTCCAAGAAGACTCCATCTGCAGAAGTCATAGTACCTCTTCTGAACATCAGACACCTGAGCACAGTCCCATTTGGAAAACTCCATCATTCTGAAAATAGTATCACTATCACCAAAAGAAATCTCAAAAGGAAAGTCAGTACTGACCGACTTCTTCCTTACAACCATAATCTAGGGGTGAAGAAATCTAAGAATAAGTGAGGGACTCCTCATCTGAATCTGTGTAAACAGTGGAATCCTGCTCCCTAGGTCTCTTACGAGGGATAGAAGACCAAGGTGCGGCCGGAAGAGAAACTCCCTGTGGAGGCTTTAGAGCCATAAGGGTATGAAACAGGCCTTGAGTGAAGTTTTGCCATTCACTCAGAGGATCCTTCGGAGCAGGAGAAATGTGTTTAGTTTTCTACTTGTTTTCGAGAGGGATATCAGTCAAACTAAGGAGGCTCTGACTCCTGACGACACTTATTGCAGTTGGAACCACTTCCCTCACTAATATCGGAAGAACACACCTAGGCCCTTCAGTAATTATCAGCCACAGTTCCCCTTGTACATCTGAGGCGGATGCCTGCAAAGCCTCCATGGAAGTGTGTGAAGTCGGATCCATGTCGGCCTCTGATGCGGTCTTGGCAGAGGAATCCAAGGAGGAGATTGAACGATCTTCCAGGCTTTCACTTGCCTCAAGAGATATGTCTGGTGGAGGCAGTACAGCTGAAAAATCTGACTGAGCTTTCTTGCTCTTTCCTTTACAGACGGTCCATAATGTCAACAGTTTAAATCGTTGGTTTTCCAAGTAAATAGCTGAGGAAGATAGCCAAATACACAATGTCTTAGGGAAGAAAGCTTGGCAAATCTCACAAGATGTATGGTCGGGGAAGCACCTACACAGAACAAACACTGTTGGTGATAATCGTTACGGATAATCTTCTCCTGCACTGACATGAAACAATCAGAACAAGGCAAAAAAAAAGAACCCCAACAGGCACATACCTGTATGCAGTATGCTAACCAGCAGATGAACGAGCATTCAGAATGACCATCACAGATGGTGTTCGGACTGGCAGCAAAGAAGTTCTGAGGATGTTATGTCCAGGTGTCACCTTTACGCAGTGCACAGGGCATGTGTGAGATGTACAACGTACCCATTACAACCAGTATACTGGCTAGACGTCTGGCTGCCCTAGGTAAGAGATCCTTGCTGTAAAGGATACTGCAACAGTGACATGGAAAGACATATACACAGCCAAGTGCAATTCCACAAGTTTTTTTTCCCCAGAGGTAGCAGTGTTCACCCTACACCCACAAGCTTTAAGCAAATGAATTCTACAGTTGCAGAGACTCCAGAAACCTCAGAGGTAGTGTATTTAAAGGCTGAAGTATGTGGGCAAAAAAAAAAAAAAATCTAAGTGTGCAGCCCTATGCAAAAATGCTTTAAAACCCCTACTTTTTTACTCATTTCAGTTGCTGTGTTGTGAGGCAGCGGGATCATGTGGTCAGCTGGCTTGGCTTTGGTAAGCTCTACTCTGGTAGCTAAAATCCATCCATTCAGCCATAACAGAAGTTACGTACTTACCATAACTTATATCTGTGTTGTCCAATTTCATTATGCATCATGGGTCTTCGGATCAGTCCTCGGATCCAAGCTGGCCATTTCTCATACATACGACCCGAACCTCAAACTCCTCCCTCTCCCATGATTCCTCATTCCCTTCAAACCCTCAGAGTTTGCTGCCATTATCACAAGATGAAAAAAATCAATAGAGAAGCAGTAATAAAGACCCTACTGTAGACCAAACTAGGAACCAGTGGGTTTCCCCAATCCTTTAGGTTGTTCCCAGCTAAGTAAGGCAGGGGGCCAGAGGGTGGGAAGTGATGCATAATGAAATTGGACAACACAGATACTGAGTTATGGTACGTACATAACTTCTATTCTGATTTTGTTCATTTCATTATGCATCACGAATGGGATGGAGTCCCCCAGCTACAACAAACCCCGGGAGAACCTCAAGGAAGGACATGAGTGAGCACTACACAACCAAAGGATGTCATGTTTCTGGAAGCAATAACCAACTTGCAATGAGACACAAAGGTATGAGTTGAGGACCAAGTGGCTGCAGCACAGATTTCATCTATTGGCATTCAATTAGAAAAGGCAGACACTGATATGGTTGAGTGGGCCCTAACTGGCCGAGGAAGTTGTTTGTCTTGTTATGAATAAACCATGCAATATATTCTGTAATCCATTGTGCCAAAGTAATTTTGGACAAGCTTGCCCCAATCTGTTAGGTGAAAAGGCAATGAACAGCTGCTCTGACTTTCTGTGAGGTCTAGTCCTATGCAAGTAGAAACATTAACTGCCTGTGAACATCCAAGGAATGCAAGACATATTTGCTTTTATTACAATAGTTTGGAAAAATACACAGGCAAATGAATGGTGTGATTCATGTTGGCCTCAGGGGCACCCTTTGGAACGAAGGAAGGGTTCGTCCTAAGGGAAACTCTAATTTTTAAAGATGACTATGTACGGGGGTCAAGAAGATAGCGCCTGCAATTCTGAAACTTTTCTGTCCGACATAATGGCCACAAGAAAGGCAGTCTTCCAAGACAAATACTTCAGGTCGCAAGAACTAGCAGGTTCGAAGGGTTTCTGAGTGACACCCTGTAACACTACGGTAAGATCCAGAGGAGGAGATGGATCCTTGACCAGAGGTCTCAGATGAAAAACTCCTTTCAAGAAGGCCCCACAGAGCTTGGAAGAATTAAGAATAGAGAGAGAACCAATTCCCTTCCCCCGAGATAAAACTTTTGAGATGGCTGCAAGTTGCAGATTTATCGTAGAAAAACTTGCTTCCTCATGAAAGAGAGAACTCAAAAACATGAGTACATTGGAGACAGAGGATGAAAAGTGATCTATATCCTCTGTGAAATCCAGATAGAAAAACATTTCCATTTGTTACCATATACTTTCGCGGTGGAGGGCTTTTGAGAAGCAAGTGCAATGTCAAAGACAGGAGAAGGGAGCTTGGACTTTAGCAAAACTACTGGAAGTGGAGAAACAAAGTGGTTAATTTGAGGGACCTGAGACTGGGAAGTTGTTGCTCTGTTTGGATGTGAGATCAGATCCTGCTTGGGATCCAATATCCATGGACGATATTTTTTGTGAGACTGCAGAAAGGGGAACCATACCAGACAAGGCCAATGAGGGGCAATGAGGATGAGATTGGACTTGAACCTGCTGGCTTTCTGTAGAAATTTGGGTATCAAGGGGATCGAAGGGTAAGGATACAGGAGACCTGGGGGACAATCGTGGACTAGAGCATCCCTGGGTGACTCCACTGCTGGAGAGATCAGAGCAAAGTACCTGCTGCATTTGTTGTTTAGGGGACAGGAAAACAGGTTGCAGCAAGGTTGGTCCCAGTGGCTGAAAATCTCTTTAGCTACTGACTGGTTCAGAAACTACTCGTGAGGACTCAAGATAGACCTGCTCAGCTTGTCCACCAGAATGCTGTATTCTCCTGCGATGTATGCTGAAATGTGCAAGCAGTTCAAAGTCACTGCCCATTCCCAGACTCATTGCCTCTCTGCAGAGTGGGTATGACCAGGTTCCCCCCTGCTTGTTGACGTACCATACCACCAACATATTGTCCAACAAGACTGCAATCGTTCCCAGAGGGAGGCAGTCTTGAAAGGCTTACAATGTGAGGAGGACTGCTCTCATCTCCAGAATGTTTACTTGCAATCTGGTCTCTATGGGGGACCATGTGCCTTGGACCATCCTTCCCTGAAAATGCCCCTTCCCACCACAAGAAGAAGGAGTCTGTGGTCACCGTGGCTGACCGAGGGGGAAGGACAAAGAGCCTGCCTAAGTGAAGAAAGTCTGGGAGCATTCAGCACTGTAGAGGACGTCTGCAAATTAGGGTAAGCCTGATCGGGGTTGATATTGGGCGACACCGAATGGACCACTGAACAGCCAGGGTCCAATAAAGTACTCACATGATGAACCTGGCTAGCAGCACCAGAAGATGGCAGCAGACACGGAACCCAAGGCTATGAGAACAGAGCGAGCTAAAGGAGATAACTTGTCTAGTGAATACTGAACACGTTGCCTGAGTGATGATATCCATTGTGAGTGAACAGCAGCAACTTTATTGTTTTCAACTGGGTTCCGATGAATCTGATGCCCTGAACCAGGACCATCATGGATTTGGCCCTGTTGACTGTGATCCCAAAGTGAAGAAACAGGCGCAACATCACTTGAACTGTCCGAAGTAGTTGATGCCTTGTGGGTGTTGGGAGTCAATCGTCCAGATAAGGGAACACCTGGAAACCTTGCAGATAGAGATGCGCTGCAACACTGTCATGCACTTGAACATCTGGGGGGGGGGGGGGGGCTGTGGTGAGGCCAAAGGGCAGCACTCTGAACTGGTAAGTGCAGAAATCTCCTGGAGCTCCTGTATTTTGACATGACAGTATGCACCCTGGAGATCCACAGAGCACTTCCAGTCATCCTTGAGCAACAGCAATAGAATGGACTGTACCGTAACCATGTGGAACTGTATTCTTGACAAACAGATTCAAACTGCTGAGATCAAGACATAGGTCGGAGGTCCCAGTCTTCTCCGGCATCAAAAAGAAGCGTGAGCAAGTTACGCATCCGCTTTATTCTGTTGGGACCTGCTGGATGACTCTTGTCTAGAAGTTTTTGTACTTCCAGAAGGGCATCCTCCTTCAAACTGGGTGGCACATTGGGGAGACACTCTGGCAAAAGGGGAGGTGGTAGTGAAAATGGAATACACTAGCCTCTGAATATAATGTTCAACACCCAAGCATCATTTGTTATGCTTGTCTAGGCTGCTGGGTGTAAAGAAAGTCTGCCCCCGACTGCCTCCAGAGCAGGACAGTCGGGCAACACTTTATGAGCGCTCAAAGGGCCTGTCAAAGAAGGTTTCCCCGAAGCCCCAATTCTGTGGACACCCCTCTGCCTCTAGGGCAGTGCCAAACACTGAATCCTCTCTCTTTCTGCCTCTGGAAGAGGGAATCATCCTGTGACTCTGGGAAGGCTGCTTGCGATTTGCAGAACCACATCTTCCTGTTCTGTTGGTTCCTAGAAAACGTTAGCTGGGGGGAAGAAAACTTGATCCCTACGGCAGATAAAGTCTTGCCTTCCTGTTTGGTGGGTTTGGTGTGGGGAGTGGTTTCTTTAACTGACCATCTTGAGAGGAACCGTCAAAAGGGGCATTAATAAACATTTTGAAGGGGTCCGCAAACTGACAGTCTCATCCAGGCATGTCGTCGGAGGGCTATGCCTGAACCAGATGCTTGAGAGGTCCCCTCCGCTGCATGGGAGATTAGCCTCATCGAGGAATTAGCAACTGAAGCCATAGTGCTCAGCTGTGTGGAAAACGTCTTGAAGGTTTCCTCGAACAGAGACTACCCCAGAGATGTGGAAAGTTCTTTTACCAGGTCTCTCTGGAGGCAAGTAAAATGTGCCAGATAATTCAATGTTCTCAGTAAAAAGGTAGCTGAGGCATACACTCATTTCCTACATCTGTCCAGGGCCAAGGTCTCCTTATTGAGGGGTGGACAAAAGAGCTCTTTGGCAAACTCCTTTTAGTGGCTGCTGACAGCACAATGGCATCAACTGGAATCCCTTTGCTCCAGAAATGGCAATCCTTGGGGGACTAAGGTACTTATCGGCACGTTTTGGGACTGATTCTATAGTATCAGGCTCTTTCCAAGCCTGGCAGGCTACAAGATCAATAAGTTGGTTTGCTGGAGGTGTCACCCAGGATGAGGACAGTTCCATCCTGAATGCCTCCAGGAACATGGACTCCTCCAAGGGGTTGGGAAGACCATCCACCCTTTTGCTTCGGGACTTCTACAATATCTACGAAGGAGATATCATTGTGTGGAGGTCGAAGTCAGTGTCCTCTGTTAAAGACTCCAAGGGGGAGTCTATGTGCTTCCCTTGCACCAAAGTTTCTGGTGAACCACCTCTGCAGGATACTCAGGGAGGACACGGAAGACAGGGGAACCCCTTCTTGAGGGGTTGGCTGGAGGCTCTCCTGGAGTGACTAACCACAGATCAGAATGGAAGGAGCAAAGCTTTGATCCAATGAGGATTGGGAAGGGCCTGGTGGATGAAGGATCGTATCTCATGGAGTTGAAAAAGTCCTCGCTGCCACCAGGAATGCCAAGGATGCAGGGTGAGCCCTGAGGCCGGAGCCCTTGAGGAGGAGAGAGAAAAGGCCACCCAGAAAGAAGGCACCGGTCCTGAGCTATCAAAGACTGAGGCCCCCAGAGGGAGGGATGGATCCAAGAAGGACACCAACAACTCTGAGGACCTAGCATCGACCCCTCTAATCCAGGACCCACACTGCTCTGATAAAATCAGAATAAAGCCGGTCTGGGACACTGTTGTGCTTGGGGAAAAAAGTTATTCCTCGATCAGATGCAGATCCACTTGGGATCACCAGGCCCTACGACTCAAACTGGATGGATTGGAGGAGGAGGGGACTGAAGTCAGGGTCACAGTTCTCACATATCCAGCATGGGCTGGAGAGGACAAAATTCCCAGCTGGATCTGGGCTTTTAGGAAACTCATCATCATTTGATCCATTTCTGAGTGTGAGTGCCGAGACGACCTAGAGGACAATGAAAAACCAAGTAGACTGGGCTGGGGAGAGAGACTTGCTCTGGCACACAGTATGGCTCTGAGGTGTGTGGTCTGAGCAGGAGTGGCTTTGGGTCCACTCCGGAGAAGAGGAACTATGGATCTGGATAACCTGTCAGCTCAGAGATACTGCTTGGAACCGAAGTTGATGGATCTGGCAGGGAGGGAGGTTTAGCCAGTGCAGACTCCTCCGGATCCAAGGGACTACTCTGATCCGGGGAGAAGTGCAAAATAGATGGCTCCAATTACTTCCTTCTCTATTCGGAAGTGGAAGATTATGTCCCCAGAGGGGTATAGCTTTTTCAAAGGAGGGAAGAAGCCCTCTGAGGATGAGCTTATTCCTCCTGTCTGCCAGGGCCCAGGGATTGAATGCCAAGCAGACATCACAAAGTACAGCGAGATGCTCCAGATCAATGCAATAAACACCTTTTGTGGGTATCAGATTGGGGAATGTTATGCCCACAACAGGCACATCTCTTAAACCCTGCAGATTTTTCTGGCCTGTCTGACATGAATAAGCAGACATGCTTACACACACACACACACACACACACACACACACACACACACACACACACACACACACACACACACACACACACCTAACACAGAGGCCAGTCACACTAAAACTAATTATCTAAAATAACTACAAAACAGCAGGAAAGCTTTTAATATAAAGAACTAAGAGAAAGAAATAAAGAAAAAAGAGAAAGAAATAAAGAAACCAGAAAAGGGCGGGAAAGGACCTAACATCAGCAAACAAACTACTGGAAGCGTAAAGGAGGGAGGTAGAAAGTACAGTTGTGTACACATTGAGAATTTAACATTTACTGTTTAAGCAATCCCATGAGATGTTGCTGATACTTAAGCATATGAAATTGACAGTTTAAGGCCCTTATAGCAAAGTTGCAGATGTGTAACCCCCATCTATCCAATGCCCTTGAATCTCTTTCAGATGGGGTTGGGTTTTTTTGCAGTGGAAGCCTTAACTCCATTTGGACCCTGTGAAATAGTTTCTGGGTCAGCAGCAGGGTTTTTAAAAAGAAACTTGTGAGAGTCAGGAACCCTGTAATATCTGTCAGGCTTAACAGGAGCTGGGGGTAAGGAGTGAGGGGTTAGATTAGACTCTGAAAACACATCATTCACAATGTCTAACACAGGTGGAATGGCTAGAGGCCCGTGCTGAGGTAGTAAAAGAAAATCCCTGAGCCTCTTTTTAGATTCTGAACAATCTTGGCTCTCCCAGTGGAAATGCTCCCTTATGGTATGCAAGGTTTCCCCAAAGGAATAGCCCTCAGGAGGAGATGCTGAAGGAATAGATTCTTCAGCATCAGAATCCTCATAGGGGGGAAGAGAGCATTCCTGATCAGAAGAGGAATCAGAAGAAATAGAAACCTGATCTGAAGATTCATAGTCAGTGTCTTGCCTAGGCCTCTTATCAGGAGGGGGATGGGACCTCTGATCAAGGTAATCAAGTCTTCGGCCATTTTGAGCATCTGTTTTTTGGGCATAGAGGCCTGTCCACGTGGGTCTTGAGTTTGTTTCCTAACTTTGGAAGGTGCTTTAGTCTTTGCCTTTGAATCTGAAATTGTTTTAATATAAAGATGTTTAGGTCTGAATACACCCTCAGAAGCCGGTACCTGCTCAGCAGCTCCGGACCCATCTGAGGGATTGTCGTCCAAGGCTCCAATACCTTGAGTATCCAAGCTGAATGACTGACTCCACGTGGGAGTCCGTAGCGGCCTGCGACTCTAAAGTAGCAGGCGTCAGGGGCTGCGAAAGCACTTCAGAGAACCGGCGACTGGCTAAGGAGAAGCTTCGTCAGTTTTGGGCCTCGGTTGTTTTTCTCTATCCTTTTCTTTGCGTTTTTTGTAAACTCCGGTAGTCGGATGGCTATCCAACGACATTTCAGGATAATTAAACTGGCGTCCAAAATAGTTTAAAGCAAAATTATACAGACGCTTAATAGTGCGTTGGTTAAATCTAGCACAGAACCGACAACCAGTAACGTTGTGATCAGCGCCTAGGCAAGGAATACAGTAAGAATGAAAATCCTTATGAGGTATTTGCTTTCCACAAGAAATACAATTATTAACTTTTTCTGACATCGGTCTTGAGCAAGAAAAAAGTTTCCCCAATGGGGTACTTAGCTTAATTGAAGACTTCGGATCTGAAACTCAAACATGAAAATCTCAGGAGTCGGCCGACCGGCACTTGCAAACTGCTTTTGCTTCGGGCACCGCGCGGCAAGAAAGACTGAAGAAAATGGCGTCGGCTGCTTCTTTTATACCCCTGATGACCTGACGTCAGGGAAGGGGCGACAGCAGCCGACACAGGACCCAAGACTTTGGAATTCAGGCCGGCTGAGGGCAACCTGCCAGCAGGATTACCCAAATGTAATGACTGCAACAGTGAAACACGAAGAAAATCTATACACTACATTATAGCTAGAGGAAAGTAGAGATCAAATTTAAGGAAACAGCTGTCAAAAATAGAATTCGCTACCATTGAAGCAGAGGCTCAGAACAGAGTCTGGACTGCAATAGCGGCAAATGAGATCGGAGGGTTTGAAGGGAATGAGGCATCATGGGAGGAGGAGGAGTCTGACACTCAGATCATATGTCTTGAGAAATGGCTGGCTTGGATCAGACGATGGATCCAAAGACCCATTCATGATGCATAATGAAATGGACTTCATCAGATCCCTTTTTCCTCCATTTTTGCACCTGGGATCGGGGTGTCACAAACAGTGACAATCATCTAGAGCTAAGGGCCAAGCCCTGCCGCAGTTGTACTTCCACACCACACACCCACATGCATGCACACCCACACACCCACATGCATGCACACCCACACACCCAGCCAACTTAGCATTTCCAATCCACCTACTGCATGTCTCTGGAATGTGGGAGGAAACCGGAGCACCTGGAGGAAATTCATGTGAACACAGCAAGGACATGCATAATCTGCACAGAAGGCACTCCAGCCAAGAATCGAAATGGGGAGTCTCCAGCTGTGAGGTGACAATACTATCCGATGCACCGATGTGTCACCTTTTTCAATAGAACCTGAAAATTAAATACACAACAGGTGCTCTGCAAAAGCACATCTTTTATGCTGCCTATATTCACATTCAAATAATTCAGGATTAATATTTTCCAGCTGTTTGCACTACACACGATTATAAATCAGGTCTCTGATCACAACCACATTTTTGTCTATTAAAAAGAGGGCTTTAAGAAATTCACCTCAGTGAACTGCTTGAAATACATTTCTCAAGCATACATGGGGATTATAACTTTGTAATAAATGGGGGAATTTTAGCTGCTCAAATACAATAGCTTCATAACTTAAAAAAGTGCCAGTGTGGAAAGATGTGTATAGCAGCTTTTAAAGCTACTGGCTGACTCCCACTCATGTGGCAGCACAATGAGAGTTAACTGCTTTTAAAGCTACAAGTTGCTTTCCACAGTAGTTTCTTATGCATGACATCTCTGGTGTAATGAGACATTTACTTTCCTTTACAACACAGCCAGGTTATGAAACCTGTCCTTTAAAAAGAAATGCTAGTCATGTACTTACCAGAACATTAGATTTAGTTGGTCTCTGCCCATATAAAGTATGCGAATGCATATCCTGGAGGCCGATGGAGGAAAAATCTGTTGCACTTCTGGTGTTGGATGGTGAAGCAGTCTTTAGGGTTATTTTCAGGAGTCAGCCTACCGGCCACTTGCGAACTGCTTCTGCTTCTGGCACCGCGCGGCAAGAAAGACTGATGTAATGGCGTCGGCTGTATGTTTTACACCCCTGACGACCTGACGTCATGGAAGAAGAGACAGCATCCGACGCAGGAATCCAAGACTTTGATATTCAGGCCAGCTGAGGGCTACCTGCAGGCAGATAACCCAAATGTAATGCTGCAACAGTGAAACACGAACATCAGAATCCTTTTACTGGACCAATTCGTGTATGGGTAACATAGTTTACAGCTACTGCTTTATCTTCATTAATTTTACATCCCAAAAAGACTTGAAACTGTCTCTAGATGTTCCAAAACACTGATATGCCCTTTTCTTGTTTTATCATGTACAAGATATTGTCTGTAAATAAAGCCAACTTTTCAAGATTACCATGCCAATTATACACTTGAATTTCAGAGTCCCTTATTTTCTTTGCCAATTGCTCTGAATGAAAAGCAAATACAGCAGAAAGTTGATTATCCAAACTAATCGGGACCTAGGGTAGTCTGGATAACCAAACATATAAATAAACTGGATAAAAAAAAACTTACAAAAATGTTTTTGATGAACATTAAACAAGAAAAATAAAACAAATTCACTTTAAGTACAAAATGGTACAGTATATTATTGCAGTCCATGCTCAAAATATACACACAAGTGAATATGTATAACATATCCATATTCAGACTTTACGATTTTTTCCACCCAAAAACTTTGGAAGGCTGCGTTTATTGATGTTTTGGATAATTGATGTTCAGATAATCGAGACTCTGCTGTAAAGGATAGAGAGGTCACCCCTGCCTGGTTCTTCTCTTCAGACACAACCTGGCAGAAAGGAACTTTCCCACTTTCAATTTTTTGCCTCCGATTCCTCATACAGTATCCTAATTAACCTTATTATTCTATCAGGGAATGCAAATGCTACCCATTGCCCTACTCATAAAATCCCAGCTTACTCTGTTGAATGTTCTCGCTCTCCATCCAGACCCACTAACAGTGGTATTTTCTTAACCTCTGCTTCCCTATGGATAATTACTGTTCTATTAAAGATGTCAAATGTTAGCACCCCGCAAAAAAACAAAAAACACCCACAGACCGATTCATCTCTATCGATTTTGGCAACACCTTTGCCATTCTTTTACTTAATACAGACAAACATTTCATAATCGGTTTAAAATTCTAAAGGACCTAGATGAAGTTGGGTCTAATGGTTCTTTACCATCTTTGGGTATTATAGCCACTACAACCTGCTTCCAGGATGCTGGCACTTCTACTCCTTTTAAAATATTGTTAAACAAAACCTTCCAGATTTTTATCACTTTCTTCCCTCCTAGCTTCCAAGCTTCAACAAAAACACCATCTATTCTGGCAGACCTTCCTGGAAATGATTTGTGTCACCATTTTTATCTCATCTCCTCCTATCTTGATTGCTGTGCCTTATCTACATCCAGCACTAGCAAAGCCTTCCATAAATATTTCCATATGCGCTTTCTTGATTTCCATACACTGCACTCTCTTGAGCTGGGTCAAATGATTGGACAACTACATACTAAAAGGGACATATTAGTGCATTAATGGCTTATGAGGGAGAAGTAGAGAGGAATGATAGTACAGTTGCGTACACTTACCATAAATGTAGATATTTGAGTGTATTCACTGTTGCAGTCATCACATTTGGGTTACCCCTGTCAGAGTAGCCCTCGGCCGGCCCGGATATCAGAGACTTAGTATTTCTCCGTCGGTTGCTGTCGCTTGAGGACTAACGTCAGGTCATCAGTAACAAAGTAAGGCAGCAGACGATATTATATCAGTTTTTCTTGCCCTAACCTGTCAGGAGCCCCCAAGTAGGAGTCCAGGCTCTGGTGGAAGAAACCCCACCACTGGAAAATAAATACCAATAAGTCCCTTGTAAGGAAAGGAGAACAAGTCAGAAAGGTAATAAAAGGAGAAAGAGAAGAAAGGGGGATGGAGGGAGGGAAACTAGGACCGCAAAAGTGAATACACTTAAACATCTACATTTATGGTAAGTGTACACAATACTATGTTCTTCGTGTTTCACTGTTGCAGTCATCACATTTGCGTTGATTCCCACAGCAGAAAAGAGTGGAGGCACTCAATGAAACTAGGGGCTGGCTAAGATGCCCTGCAAGACTGGAGAGGCAAACCCTGGCCTGGATTTGGAGAGGAGGGGCAGGTGGCAATGCTTGGTAAAAGTGTGAACAGATGTCCAGGTAGCAGCCTCCAGGATGTCCCTGGTGGGGACTTTTCTGAGGAAAGCTCAGAGGTGGAGGCAGTGTGTCCTGACCACCTTGTAGGGAGGCTTTCCATGCTGTTTATAGGAAAAATGGATGCAGTGTGCTATCCATTTGGAAATGGTTTGTTTGGAGATGGCTTTGCTTCCTGCCCCTGTAGCAAAGCAAACCAGCAATTGATCAGACTTTCTGAAGGACTTAGTCTTGTCTAGATGGAATCTGAGCTGTCTGTGCAAATCTAGAGTGTGAAGAATCCTTTCCCCCTTGTTCTGAGGATTAGGAAAAAAGGTGGGCAAATGAATGGATTGGTTGAGAGCCACACTGGACACCACCTTGGGCATGAAGGATAAGTTAGTTCTGAGGGATACCCTGTCTGCATGGAAGATGAAGGGTTGCACAGCCATGAGTGCCTGCAGCTCAGAGACTCTTCTGGCTGAAGTGATGGCCAAAAGAAATGCTGTCTTCCAGGAGAGAAATTTTAGCTCTGCATTAGAAGCTAGTTCGAAGGGGGGCAGGGTGAGCTTTTCCAATACAAAATAAGGTCCCAAGCTGGTGTTGGTGCCCTCAAGTTACTAGCCCCGCTTGATCAAAGGGTGTGGGAAAGGAGGCTGCTCAGTGGGAAAATTAGCAGAAATAGCAGATGCATGAATTTTTATAGAGGAGAAAGTGGCCACTGTGTAGAGCAGGTCAACTAAATAATCCAGGATGAGAGGGAGGGAGGGCTGTGCTGTATTAGCTCCCTTATCCTGGATCCAGGTACAGAACCTTTTACATTTATCAGCATAAGACTTTCTGGCGCTAGGATGTCTGCCTCATGGATAACATCCAGAACCTGTTTACTGAGGTTAGCAGATTGGTTCGGGGTTAGGGAATAAGCCAAACTGCCAAATTGAGTGTCTGCAACTGGGGATGCATGAATTCCCCTTCCCTCTGGGTCAGGAGGTTTGGAATCTGAGGAAGATGCCATGGGGTAGCAAGGACAGGCTGCGCAACAAGAGATACCAGTGTTGCCGGGGCCAGTCTGGAGCTGTGAGAATGGTCCTTGGTATTTCCTCACTTATTTTGAGTAGCCCCCTGAGGATGAGAGGTAGGGGAGAAAGGCATAGACAGATAGATTGACCCAGGGGAAGGAAAGGAAATTGACCCAGGGGAAGAACTGGGCATCCACTTTCAAAGCCATGCAGTGGTGCTCCATGGTGCAGAAGTTTCTGAGCTGATGGATGGTGTGGGAGGCAAAGAGGTCGACCTTCGGGGTTCCCCACTTCTGAGTTATTAGGGTGAAGGTACTTCTGCTGAGTTGCCACTTGTGTGGGTCCAGAAGGTTTCTGCTTAACTGGTCTACCAGAGAGTTGAGAGAGCCTGGTAGGAATTGAGCTAACAGGTGTAGTTGCATGGAAGAGGCTGTGAGCCAAAGGGTCATGGCCAACATGCATAGAGGGTAGGAGCGAGCCCCTCCCTGCTTGTTGATGTACCACATCACAGTGGTGTTGTCTGTTTTGATCAGGAGAACCCCTGGAGAGAGAAGGGATTTCAAAGCTATCAAGGCATGCTGCACAGCCATCATCTCTTTTTGACTGAAGTGCAAAGAGATTTCCTGAGAGCTCCATTGGCCCTGTATGCACCTGCCGTCCAGGTGTGCACCCCAAGCATAGTCTGATGCATCTGTGGTGAGGGTCTGGGCAGTAGGGGTGGGTGGGAAGAAAGGCAGTCCCTTGTTGTGGGAGCATGCTGTTGCCCACCAAAGAAATTCCTCTCTTAGGCAAGGAATTAGAGCTACAAGAGTTTCCAGGTCGTGTTGACACAAAGGCTCTTTAGGTACCACTTAAGTTTCCTCATGTGCAGTCTGGCACATGGAATGAGTAGCATGCAAGATGCCATGAACCCCAGAGCTTGCAGGATCTTCCTTGCAGATAGCTGGGGCCTGGTGGCTAGTTGAGAGAAGTAGGCTGTCAGGAAAACTTGTTTCTCTGGTGTAAGGAATGCCATCTAGGACGCTGTGCCCAGACTTGCTCCCAGGAAGATTATCCTTTGGGCGGGCACCTGTTTGGATTTATTTCCATTGATTGTGTATCCTAGGGAGGTTAGTAGCGTCTTTACAAAGGCCAGGTGCTTGAGCAGCGTTTCCTGGCTATCTGCCTGAATAAGGTGGTAGTCCAAGTATGGGTAAATATGAATATTTGTAAATGCAATGGCCGGAGCCAGACATTTTGTAAAAACTCTGGGAGCAGTAGATAAGCCAAAGGGAAGCACAGAGAACTGAAAGTGTTGAGATCCTGCCCTGAAGAGGAGATATTTCCTGCATGATTCCCCGATAGGAATGTGGAGGTAGACCTCTTTTAGATCTAGGGTGGCTACCTAGCGTCCTTGGACAGCATGGGTAGCAACTGCTGGAGGGTGAGCATTTTGAATTTTGGGATCACCATGAAGGTGTTTAGAATTGATAGATTGAGGATGGGGCGCCAGGTACCCTCTTTTCTGGGCACCAGAAAAAGTCTGGAGTAGAAGCTTTGGTCCATCTGTTCTGCAGGAATGTGCTCTACTGCTCTCAGAGAGAAGGAAAAGGATTTGCTTTTGAGCCTCTGCCCACTGATTTGGTGCTAGATCTGGGAACCCTTTTGGGGTTGGAAGGATATGGAAGGAAAATTTGTATCCCTGAGACACAATGTTCAGAAAGTACAGTTGTGTACACTTGCCACAAATGTAGATGTTAGAGTGTATTCACTGTTGCAGTCATCACATTTGGGTTATCTGCCTGCAGGTAGCCCTTAGCCGGCCTGAATACCAGAGTCTTGGGATTTCTGTCTCGGATGCTGTCGCTTCTTCCTTCCATGACGTCAGGGGTATAAAACATGAACAGACGCCATTACATCAGTTTTTCTTGCCCCAGATGTCAGGTGCCCCCAAAATAGGAAGCAATTACATGATATGAAAAACCCCAGCAAAAAGTAAATACACATGCTATAAGCTATGCCAAACAAAAAAGATAGGTAGAAGTAAAGAAAGTCAGGGGGCTGAAAGGAGGATAACCAAGACTGCAACAATGAATACACTCGAACATCTACATTTATGGCAAGTGTACACCAACTGTACTATGTTCGTGTTTCACTGTTGCAGTCATCACATTTGGGTAGATTCCCAAAGCTAAGGAAGGGTGGAGGTAGTCAAGAAGCATTCGGGCTGGCAATCACGCCCTGTAAGACTGCTGTGGCAAATCCAGCTCTGGATTTAGAAAAGATAGGCAAGTGGAAATGCTTGGTGAAAGTGTGTACAGAGCTCCAAATTGCAGCTTCCAGGATGTCCCTGGTAGGGACTCCCCTGAGGAATGCTGTAGAGGTTGATGCAGCCCTAGTGGAATGTGTTCTGCTCCCCTGTGGGGTAGGTTTCCCATGATCTTCGTAGCAGAAATGGATGCAGTGTGTTATCCATTTAGAAACAGTGTGCTTTGAAATGGCCTTGCCCTCTGCCCCTTCAACAAAGCTGACTAGCAGCTGGTCAGATTTTCTGAAAGGCTTAGTCCTGTCCACACAAAACCCGAGCTGCTTGTGCACATCCAGGGAGTGCAGGATCCTTTCCCCTTTATTCTGAGGATTAGGGAAAAAAGTTGGCAAATGAATGGATTGGTTTAAAGCCACAATAGATACCACCTTGGACATAAATGATGGGTTAGTCCTGAGGGAAACCCTGTCCGCATGGAAGATGAGTTCCACAGCCATAAGGGCCTGCAATTCTTGCTGAAGTGATGGCTAGAAGTAAAGCTGTTTTCCATGAGAGGAACTGTAACTCTGCTGTGGCAGCAGGTTCAAAGGGAGGAAGCGTGAGCTTTTTCAATAGAAAGTTAAGGTCCCTTCTTGGGGGTCTTAAATTTTTGGCTCCTCTCAGGAACTGTTTGACCAGAGGATGAGCGAAAAGGGGTGGCTCAGTATTATAATGAGCTGAGATGGCAGAGGCATGAATCTTAATGGAAGAGGATAGACCTTTGTGGAGCATTTCTGTTAAGTAATCTAGTATATGAGGTAAGCTGGGCACAGTTGTGTCCTTTTCCTGAGAGTGGCTCCAGGAGCAGTATCTTTTCCACTTTTCCGAATAGGATTTTCTAGTACTAGGCCTCCTTGTCTCAAGAAGGACATCCAGCACCTGCTTACTGAGAGTTGCTGGAGAAGAAATCAGGGGATGAGCCAGGCTGCTAGGTTCAGGGTCTGTAGCTGAGGGTGCAGAATCTGACCCTCCTGATGGGACAGCACAGAAGGTGTCTGAGGCAGATGCCATGGTGGCACTACTGTCAGACTGTGCAAAAGAGAATAGCAGTACTGACGTGGTCAGTCTGTTTGATCTTCCTTGGCCTGTCTTGTTTGATCTTTAGTAGAACCTTCGAGGGGGCAGGGGAAAGGTATAGATTGACAGGCATTCCCAGGTAAAGGACAGGGCATCCACTTTCCAAGCTTGGCTGTGGGGAGTTCTGGTGCAATATTTGCTCAACTGATAGTTCTGAGGGGAAGCAAAAGAGGTCCACCTCTGGTGCCCCCCATCTGTTCCTCAAAAGCTTGAATATTTTCTAGGTTCCAGTTTCCACTCGTGAGGATCTATGAGAATTCTGCTCAAGTTGTCTGCCAGTGAATTTACTTTGCCTGGCAAGAATTGAGCTTGCAGGTGCACCTGGTTGCTCAAGGCTGTGTTCCACAGAGCCATGGCTAATCTGCAGAGTGGGTAGGAATGGGTTCCCCCTTTCTTGTTTATATACCCTACAACTGTGGTGTTGTCTGTCTTTACCCCTAATTGTCCTGGAAGAATAAGCCCTTCGAAGGCTGTCAAAGCATTCTGTACAGCTAACATTTCTTTTTGACTGATATGCAGGTGCATTTGCTTTGGCCTCCATTTGCCTTGAATGCATTGTCCTGCCATGTGAGCCCCCCATGCATAGTCTGATGTGTCTGTTAGGGTTTGGGCGGCAGGGTTTGGGTGAAAAGGAGTCCCTTGTTGTGGTAGCAGGCCTCTGCCCACCAAAGGAACTCTGTCCTTAGGCAAGGAATCATTGTTTCTAGGTCCTGAGAATGTTGACACCAGAGACTTAAGTAACATTAAAGTTTCCTCATATGCAGGCTTGCATATGGAATTAGTAGAATGCAAGAGGCCATGAACTCTAGGGCTTGCAGTATTTTTCTTGCAGATAGCTGGGTTTTGGTGGCCAGTAGACTTAAGTAGTTTGTCAAATAAATTTGTTTTTCTGGAGTGAGGAATGCCATCTGGGAAGTTGTGTTCAAGCTTGCTCCCAGGAATACAATCTGTTGGCTGGGTACCAGATGTGATTTCTTTTCTTTGATGGTGTACGCCAGTGAAGTCAGAAGTCTCTTTACAAATGTCAGGTGTTGTAGCAGCAATTCCTGACTGTCCACCTGAATCAGGCAATCATCCAAGCAGGGGGAAATTTGAATCACTCTCTGCCTGCAATATGCAATGGCTGGAGCTAGGCATTGTGTGAATACACTGAGCGCAGTAGATAAGCCAAAGGGAAGTGCAGAGAACTGATAATGCATACAAGCCTGTTCTGAAACATAGGTATTTCCTGCAAGATTCCCTTATGTGGATGTGCAGATAAGCTTCTTTTAAGTCTAGGTTTGCTAGCCAGGAGTCCTTGGCTAGTATAGGAAGCAGCTGTTGGAGAGTAAGCATTCTGAATTTTGAAACCACTAGAAAAGTGTTGAGAATAGACAGATCCAGGATAGGGCGCCAAGTTTTCTTTTCTAGGTACCAGAAAAGTAGTTTTGTACCTACCATAAATGTAGATGTTAGAGTGCTAATGCAGCTGCAGTCATAACAGATGGGTTTTCCTGCCGTCAGGCGGGTCCTCGGTCGGCCGAATTCCAAAGTCTAGGTCCGGCGTCGGTTGTCGTCGCTTCTTCCCTGACGTCAGTGCGACAGGGGTATAAAAGAATCAGCCGACGCCATTTTCTTCAGTTTTTCTTGCCCCAGATGTCAGGTGCCCCCAGAAGGAAGGCAATACATAAATTTATGTAATAATGCAATGCAGTATAATCAAAAACAAGTAGTTGCAAGCAAATACACCATAAAAGAATACCCCAATCAGGTTGTATGAGGAGGTGTTAGCCATTAGGCCTGTTCCAGAGGGAAGGAGGGAGGGAAACCTGGACTGCAGCTGTATTAGCACTCGAACATCTACATTTATGGTAGGTACAAAAAGTACAGTTTTGTACCTACCATAAATGTAGATGTTCGAAGATCCACATTGCTGCAGTCCTTACATATGGGTAGTCCGCTGTCCTCGGTCGGCCCGAATACCAAAGTATTAGGCTGACGTCGGTCATGGGCGCCTAGATCTGACATCAGAGCGTCAGGGTATAAAAGCGCATGACCGACGCCATATCCTCAGTCTTTTCTTGCCCCAGATGTCAGAAGGCCCTAAAAAGAAAGGCCACAGCCAAAAATAGAATACTTCCCAAAAGGCATGTACAAATAACAGCTACCACCCAAACCATACAACCATTCCAAACTACAGAGGGGAAGGAGGGAGGGTAAATTGGACTGCAGCAATGTGGATCTTTGAACATCTACATTTATGGTAGGTACAAAACTGTACTATGTTCTTCATCTCACATTGCTGCAGTCTTTACATACGGGTAGAATCCCAAAGCAGAGGTAAAGGGAGGTTGGCAAAATTATAAAGCATTGGGAGCTGCCAAAATGCCCTGTAAGATTGCAGTGGCAAATCCAGCTCTAGATTTGGAATAAAGAGGAAGGTGGTAGTGTTTAGAAAAAGTATGCACTGAACTCCAAGTAGCTGCTTCCAAAATATCTTTAGTAGCTACTCCCCTTAAAAAGCTGTAGAAGTGGCAGTAGCCCTAGTGGAGTGAGGTCTGATTCCAGCGGAACCTCCTTATCATGATGAGAATAACAAAAAGCAATACAAAACCCAATCCACTTAGAAATAGTTTGTTTTGAAACGGGTTTCCCCCGAGAACCTAAAGCAAAAGAAAAACAACTGCTGAGACTGTCTGAACCCTTTAGTCCTGCTCAAATAATAACGCAACTGCCTGTGAATATCCAAAGTGTGCAAAATTTTCTCCCCTTTATTTTGGGGATCTGCATAAAAAGTAGGCAAATGAATTGATTGGTTCAAGGCCACCTTTGAAACCACTTTAGGCATAAAAGTAGGATTAGTACGCAGAGATACCCTATCCTTATGAAAAATTAGGAAGGGTTCAACTGCCATAAGAGCCTGTAATTCAGAAACCCTTCTAGCAGACGTAATGGCCAACAAAAAAGCAGTCTTCCAAGACAAAAACTTTAACTCAGCAGTAGCTGCAGGCTCAAAAGGAGGTAAAGTAAGTTTTTCCAACACAGAATTGAGATCCCAGGCAGGAGTAGGAGCTCTACGTGGGGGTCTTATGTTCTTTGCCCCCCTAAGAAACTGCTTAAACAAAGGATGAGAGAATAATGGAGGGTCACAGTCATAGTGAGCAGAAATAGCTGCAGCATGAACCTTTACAGAGAAGAAAGACAAACCCTTGTCTAATAATTCTGTAAGATATTGAAGAGAAACACTTAAATCAGGCCTGGAAACATCAAAGCTCTTTGTTTTGCTCCAAATTAAAAATCTCCTCCATTTACCAGCATAAACTTTCCTTGTACTAGGCCTTCTGGCCTCCAAAATAACATTCAAAACTTGTTGTGGAAGCTGCGGCCCTCCAGGTTCTAGAACAGAATATGCCAGGCTGTTAGATGCAGGGACTGAATCCTGACATTGAGGAAATGATTGCCCTCCTGAGACAAAAGGTGTGGAATCGAAGGCAAAGGCCATGGAGGTTCCTGTACTAAACTCCTCAGCAGAGGGTACCAGTGCTGTCGAGGCCAATCTGGAGCTATTAGAATCATGGAGGGCTTTGTCCTGTCTGACCTTCAAGAGTACCTTGGGGAGGAGAGGCAGAGGCGGAAAGGCATAGACGTGAAGATTGCTCCAACTGAATGATAGAGCATCCACTTTCCAAGATGTGGGATGAAACATTTTTGTGCAAAACTTTGGCAACTGGAAATTTAGTGGAGAAGCGAACAGATCTATGTCTGGAGTTCCCCATATCGCTGTCAATTTTCGAAATACATGAGGATCCAATTTCCACTCAATTTCCACTCGTGGGGATCCACTATCTGTCTGCTCAAAACATCTGCTAAGGAGTTCTGTGCTCCTGGTAGAAACCTTGCCTGAAGATTGAGGTGTAAACTGAGAGCAGTCTCCCACAAAATCATTGCTTGCCTGCAAAGAGGGTACGAATGGGTTCCCCCTTGCTTGTTGATGTACCACATGACAGTTGTGTTGTCTGTTAGAATCAACACTTGCCCTGGGTGAAGTAAATCCTTGAAAGCCATCAATGCAAATTGGACTGCTAACATCTCCTTCAAGTTGATATGTAAATGTTGAAGTCTGGCAGGCCACGTGTCTTGCACCCATTTTCCATTGAGGTGTGCTCCCAAGCCTTGTCCGAGGCATCTGTCGTTAAAATCTGACTCGCCTCTGGTCGGGTCACAGAGAGTCCCTTGTTTAGGTGACATTCCTGAGCCCACCATAAAAATTCCTTTTGAATGCAAGGTATTATTTGAATGACAGTGTCCAGATCTTGGCAGTGCTGTGTCCATACATTTTTGAGATACCATTGTAGCTTCCTCATATGCAGTTTGGCATTGGGAAGCACCAGAATACAAGATGCCATGAACCCCAAGGCTTGAAGGACTGTCCTTGCAGTCAGCCTGGACCGTAGAGACAATTGATGGAAGTAAAGTGTAAGGTTCTTTTGCTTGTCCGGGGTCAAAAAGGCCATCTGGGAAGCTGTATTCAGTCTCACACCCAGAAAGCACATTTCCTGAGAGGGTACTAGACTGGACTTTGTTTCGTTCACAGAATACCCTAGGCACCTTAACACTGCCATCACATACTGTAGATGATGAAGAAGTTTGTACTTGTCTTGAGCCAGAATCAGGCAATCGTCCAAATAAGGATACATTTGTATTCCTCTTAACCGTAAGAAGGCTATCACTGGAGCCAGAACCTTTGTGAACACCCTGGGCGCAGTAGATAAGCCAAAGGGCAATGCAGAGAACTGATAATGTAAAGTCCCAGCCCGAAAACGCAGGTATCTCCTGCAACTGGGCCTGATAGGAACATGAAGATAAGCCTCTTTGAGATCCAGAGTTACCATCCAGTGATCTTTTCCCAACAGAGGTAGAAGTTGTTGCAACGTCAACATTTTGAATTTTGGAATGTCCAGGTATGTGTTGAGGATAGATAAATCCAAAATTGGCCTCCAAGTGTTTCCTTTCTTTGGTACTAGAAACAGGCGAGAATAAAATCCTAGGCCCACTTCTGACAGAGGGACCTGCTGTATAGCCCCCATTTGAAGAAGTAAAGAAATCTGATTGTGAGCCTCTACCTTTTGCTGAGGAGGAACGTCTGGCATGCCTTTGAAAGGAGGCACTGTATGGAAATAAAACCTGTAGCCTCGGTCTATAATGTCCAACACCCATTTGTCCTGGGTGATTAAAAGCCAGTTTTGCTTGAAGAGTGCCAACTTTCCTCCCAAAGGAGCTGCCAGACAGGAAGGATCTGGCAGCTGAAGATGCAGGTCATTGGGCCTGTTTACAAAAGGACTGGCCCCTGCCCTCACCTGTAGATTGTGCAGGTGAACTCAATGTTCTAGGCCTGAAAGAACTCTGAGCTCTGCCCCTACCACGTCTAGATCTACCCCTAGACTGTAAATCAGAAGAAGGATAAGCCCATCCCTTAGTAGGCCAATTCCTGCTAAACTTAGGAGGCTGCACCTGCAAAAAATCTTTAACAGTCTGCATAGACTTAGCCTTGTCTTCCATTTTCTTCAAGACAGACTCCACAGGAGAACCAAACAAAACTTCAGACTGTAAAGGAGCATCCAAAATTCTAGTTTTAACATGCTCTGACAAATTCTGATCCTTAAGCCAGGCGTGCTGAATAACTGAACCCATGGCAGCCACCCTGGAAGAAGCCTGTAAAGCATCGAAACCACACTGCAAAGAATGCTTACCCACCTGTTCAGAAGCATGTACCAAATCCTGTAATTCTTTACATTCTATGCCCTCTGCCAAAGCATCTACTTTAGATTTTAGTTGAGAAAGGAGAAAATTCTGATACTTCAACATATGAAACTGGCAATTCAAAGCCCTCATTGCTAAAGTGGAAGAGGTATAAACTTTCTTACCCCATCTATCCAAAGCTCTAGCATCTTTATCTATAGGAACTGGATTCTTTACAACAGAAGCCCTGACTCCCTTAGGTCCCTGGCTAATAGTTTCTGGGTCAGCCCTTGGACTCTTATACAGATATTTATGAGCCTCAGGTACTCTGAGCCTCAGGTACTCTGTAATACCTATCTGGCTTAACTGGCGCAGGAGGCAGAGAGTCTGGATTAAGGGAAGCCCCGGAGAAAACGTCTTGAACAACATCCAAAACAGGAGGTATAGCCAAGGGCCTATGTTGTGGTAAAAACAGAAATTCCCTAAGCCTCTTTCGGGAATCCGAGAAATCCTGACCTTCCCATTTAAAATGTTCCCTCATAGAATGCAGGGTTTCTGAAAAAGAAAAATCCTCTGGAGGAGAAGCAGAAGGAGTGGAATCCTCTGCATCTGAATCAGAATAAGGAGGAAAATCCTGAATGTCTTCAGCCGAAGACTCTGAATAATCTGAAGCCTGCTCCAAACTTTCCACCTCTGGCTCCACCCTAGGTCTCTTATCAGGAGGGGGCATAGAACCTCTGATTAAAGAAATTAAATCTTCTGCCATTTTAAGCATGTGTTTTTTAGGCACAGAACCTGCAGAACTAGGACTGACACCCGTGGAAGGCAAACCAGGCCTGCTCTTGGAAGGAGCCCTAGAGACAGAAGGAGAAGGCCTAACCACCTTAGGAAAGGAAGGGAGAACAGCAACCTGAGAGGCCCCCTCAGCCTGGCCTGACTCCTGAGAGGCCACATCTTGCAAAATTAAAGCCTCCCCCTGAGACTCAACTGAAACCTCGGCTGGATCCCCAGATTCCACCGTAGTTTCTAAAGAACCGGCGTCCGGAACGGACGACTCATCCTGCCTGGATGATTTGTCCTTGCGCTTCTTCGTGGTAGCGGGCGTCGGAGGATCCGACGGCATATTATAATTACACCGCTTACCGAAGACAAGCCTAGCGCAATCTAACCTACGTTTAATGGTGCGCTTATTAAACCTAGCACAAAAGCGACACCCGACTACGTCGTGCTCAGGTCCCAAACAAGGAATACAAAGAGAGTGGTAATCCCTATGCGGTATCTGTTTCCCACAAGAAATACAATTATTCACTTTTTCTGACATCCGGAATTAGCTGAGGCAAGAAAAAACAAAAATATTCCCCAACGGGGTACTTAGCCCAACTTGGTTTCGGTCTGAAACTCAGAATACGAAAATTTCAGAACACCGAATGGCACTTGCAAACGCTGCTTCTGCATCGGACCATGCGGCAAAAAAGACTGAGGATATGACGTCGGTCATGCGCTTTTATACCCTGACGCTCTGATGTCAGATCTAGGCGCCCATGACCGACGTCAGCCTAATACTTTGGTATTCGGGCCGACCGAGGACAGCGGACTACCCATATGTAAGGACTGCAGCAATGTGAGATGAAGAATATCTGTACTATGTTCATTGTGCATACAGCTGCAGTCATAACAGATGGGTAGAATACCAAAGCTAAAAAAGGGGTGGTAGGCACTAGGTGGAACTACGAGGAGCCAGGATGCCCTGCAAAACTGCAGTGGCAAAACCTGCTCTAGATTTGGAGTATAAAGACAGGTGATAGTGCTTGGAGAAAGTATGCACAGAACTCCAAGTGGCAGCTTCCAAAATATCTTTGGTAGGAACCCCCCTGAGGAAAGCTGCAGAGGTAGCTGTGGCCCTTGTGGAGTGAGACTTGATGCCTGCAGGTACAGTTTTACCATGAAGAGAGTAACAAAAGCATATGCAGTGGGCTATCCATTTTGAGATTGTCTGTTTGGAAATAGGCTTCCCTTGAGCCCCTGTAGCATAGGACACAGAGTTGCTCTGATTTTCTGAAAGGCTTTGTTCTGTCCAAATAATAACGTAATTGTCTGTGAATGTCCGAGGAATGTAGTAGTCTCTCCCCTTTGTTTTGAGGATTGGGGTAAAAGGTAGGCAAGTGGATAGCCTGATTCAAGGCTACCCTGGATACTACCTTTGGCATAAAGGAAGTATTGGTTCGTAAGGAAACTCTGTCCTGATGGAAAATGATGAAAGGCTGCACAGCCATGAGGGCTTGTAGTTCCGAAACCCTGCGAGCTGAGGTGATAGCCAGCAGGAAGGCTGTTTTCCAGGACAAATATTGCAGTTCTGTTGAGGCAGCTGGCTCAAAAGGAGGCAAAGTCAGTTTCTCTAGAATGAAATTGAGATCCCAAGCAGGTACTGGTTGTTTCCTTGGGGGTTTTATATTCTTAGCCCCTCTGAGGAACTGCCTTAAGAGGGGGTGAGAGAATAAAGGAGGATCAGTGTTGTATTCTGCAGAAATGGCTGAGGCATGGATTTTGATGGAAGAGAATGAAAGTCCACTGCTTAGCATCTCAGCTAGGTACTGTAATATTTGAGGTAAATTCAGTATTCCAGGGTTCTGGCCCTTTTTCTCATTCCAAGCACAAAACCGTTTCCATTTGGCGGAGTAGGCTTTTCTAGTAGAAGGTCTTCTGGCCTCCAAAATGACATCCTGTAACTCCTTGGAGAGTAGGGTCTGTTGTGATTTTAAGGAATCTTCCATGCGGCTAGATTGAGTGTTTTCAGCTGACTGTGAAGAGTTTTGAAGTTGTGCTGAGTCAGTAGAAGTGGCATTAGAGGTAGGATCCATGGTGGGGAATGCATTAGGCTCCTCAGGAGTGGGTACCAGTGTTGTCTTGGCCAGTCTGGAACGATGAGAATCATCTTTGGTCGATGAGAATCATCTTTGGTCGGTCTGCTCTGGTTTTTAATAGAACTTTGGGCAGCAGAGGAAGAGGTGGAAAGGCATAAACTGTCATTGTTGTCCAACTGAAAGAGTGCGTCCACTTTCCAGGCCTGTGGATGAAAGGTCCTTGAGCAGAATTTTGCCAATTGGTGATTTCTGTGGGAGGCAAAGAGATCAATGTCTGGCCTTCCCCATGCTTGAATTATCTTTGAAAAAACTTGAGGATGCAACTTCCATTCGTGTGGATCTGTCATATTTCTGCTTAGGTTGTCTGCCAGCGTGTTTTCCTTGCCTGGCAGGAACTGTGCTTGAAGCTCGATTTGCAATTCTAGAGCCATGTTCCAAAGAGACATGGCTAGCCTGCATAGGGGGTATGAGTGGGTTCCTCCCTGTTTATGTACCACATTATTGTGGTGTTGTCTGTCCTTATCAATAGCTGGCCTGGATGCAGCAGGTCTTTGAAAGCTATAACAGCATTTATTACTGCTAGCATTTCCTTTTGATTGATGTGTAGGTGCTTTTCCTTTTGGGACCATCTGCCCTGAATGCACCGATCTGTCATGTGCGCCCCCCCAGGCGTAATCCAAGGCGTCTGTTGTGATGGTTTGACTTTGAGGCTTGCAGAATGGGAGACCTGTGTTTGTTTGGCATGCTTGAGCCCACCACAGAAATTCCTTTTGAAGACATGGAATTAGTGGTATTATTGTTTCCAAGCTGTGGCTGTGCTGAGACCATAGGTTTTTCAGGTACCATTGAAGTTTCCTCATATGCAGCTTTGCACATGGGATTAGTAGGATGCAAGATGCCATGAATCCCAGAGCCTGCAGGATTTTCCTTGCAGTCAGCCTGGTGAAAGTTGCCAGTTTTCTGAAGTATTGAGTTAGTTGCCCTTGTTTCTCTGGCGTGAGGTAGGCCATCTGGGTGTTTGTATCCAAGTTGGCACCCAGGAAAATTATTGTTTGAGAGGGTATTAGCCTTGGTTTCTTTTTGTTGACTGTGTATCCCAGGGAATTCAACAACCTTATTACAAAAGCCAGATGTTTCAGAAGTATGCGCTTGCTGTCCGCTTGGATCAGGCAGTCGTCCAAATATGGGTATATTTGTATCCCTTGCAGTCTACAGTAGGCAATTACTGATGCCAGGCATTTCGTGAACACTCTGGGCGCAGTAGATAAGCCAGAGGGCAATGCAGAGAATTGATAATGTGTTGAACCTGCAAGAAATCTGAGGTATCTTCTACAATCTTGTCTGATTGGGACATGCAGGTATGCCTCCTTGAGGTCCAATGTTACCAGCCAAGACTCCTTGCCCAGCATGGGAAGAAGCTGCTGTAGTGTGAGCATCTTGAATTTTGGCACGAGTAAAAATGTGTTTAGGATGGTTAGGTCCAAAATAGGTCTCCAATCTTTGCCCTTCCTTGGTACCAGGAATAGTCTGGAATAAAAACCTTGACCCTGTTCTTGTGCAGGTACCTCTTGAATAGCTTTCATGTCCATGAGATCTGAAATTTGTTTTTGTGCCTCTGCCCTTTGATTGTGTGGCAGGTTTGGCATGCCTCTCATTTTTGGAAGGGTGTGAAAGTGGAATCTGTAGCCTCTGTCTGTAATGTCCAGGATCCATTTGTCTTTTGTGACAATATGCCAATTTTTTGAAAATAATGCCAGTTTTCCGCCTAAAGGTGCTGCCATTTGAGCCTTGCTTGGCATGCAAAGGGGAAAGTCATTGGTTCTGCTTTCTGAATGGCTGTGAACTATCCTCACTACCTCTTTGGGTAGGTGCTTGCCATTGTCTGCCTCTAAACAATCCTTGAGATTGCCCCCTACCCCTCGGGCACCTGTATCTACCTCTTTGGGGTCTGTCCGTGGCTGGAAAGGAACAATTTTTTGAAGGCCAATTTCTACTGAAACGTGGAGGTTGTACCTGTAGGAAATCTTTCACTGTTTGCATTGATTTTGCCTTTTCCTCCATTTTCTTTAATACCTCCTCAGCTTTAACACCAAACAATACATCTTTTTGCAGAGGTGCATCCAGTAATTTAGCTTTGACATGATCTGGTAAGGTTTGCTCTTTGAGCCAAGCATGTCTACGTATGACTGATCCTGTAACAGCAGCTCTACATGAGGCCTCTAAAGCATCAAAACCACATTGCAAGGTATGTTTACCTACTTGTTCTGCACTATGTATCAAATCCTGCAACTCCTTCAAATCTGGTTGTTCAGGTTGTGACATTTTGCTTCTCAACTGTGATAACAGAAACTGTTGGTACTTTAACATATGGAACTGGCAGTTTAACGCCCTCATGGATAAGGTGGCCGAGGTGTATACCTTTTTCCCCCACCTTTCTAAAGCTCTGGAATCCCTCTCTGAAGGTAAAGGATTTTTAGCAGTGGAGGCCTTAATTCCCTTGGGGCCCTGTGAGATGGTTTCTGGGTCAGCCGCATGGCTTTTGTATAGGAATTGGTGTGAGTCAGGAACCCGGTAATACCTGTCAGGCTTGACTGGGGCTGGAGGTAGAGAGTCTGGGTTAAGGCAGGACTCCTAATACACATCATCAAGGATATCTAAGACAGGGGGTATAGCCAGAGGCCTATGCTGAGGGAGCAAGAGAAAATCCCTAAGCCTTTTCTTGGAGTCTGAGTACTCCCAGTGGAAGTGTTCCCTCAAGGTATGCAAGGTCTCCCCAAAAGAGTAATCCGGGGGGGGGGGGCAGAGGGAATGGACTCCTCTGCATCAGAATCTTCAAAAGGGGAGTATGAATGTTCCTGGTCATTAGAATGTTCTGAAATGGAAGCCTGGTCCGAGGAGGGGGATTCTTCCTCCACTCTGGTCCTTTTTTCCAGGGGGGGGGGGGGGAGTACCCCTGATTAGAGAAATTAAGTCCTCAGCCATTTTGAGCATCTGCTTTTTAGGCATGGGGCCTTGAGAAGGGCCCTGTGGGGTTTGTTTTTTAGAATGCATGGCAGACTTAGTGAAAGCCTTGATGGAAAAAGAAGAGGAAGGCCTGAAGACACCTTGAGAGGAGGCAGACCTGTCTAAACTCTGTGTTTCACCAAGAGTGACTTCAGTATCTGTAGTCGGGGTGTGGGCCGAAGAGCCTGCGACCTCGGGTACAGAAGACACCGCCAATGAAGTGTCGTCGGTAGTCAGGGGCTGCGTAGGCACCTCGCTGAGAACCGGACCACCTGTAGTCAGCTTTGGCGTGGTGTCGGTAGAGGCCACGGACCTCGTGCGTCGGTCCTTATCTTTGCGTCTTTTAGTCAAAACTGGAGTCTGAGTATCCAACGACATTATGTAGTTACATTTTTTGCCAAAAAAGTGCTGGGCGAACTCCGCCCGACGCTTAATGGTGCGTTTGTTGAATGTAGCACAAAAACGACAGGCCGAGACGTCGTGTTCTGAGCCTAAGCAAGGAATGCAGAGGGAATGAAAATCCTTATGTGGTATTTGCTTCCCACATGAAATACAATTATTAACTTTGTCTGACATCGGTCTGAGGCAAGAAAAGTTTCCCCAACAGGGTACTTAGCTTTCAAGAAGACTTCTGTTGCAGATATTCGTAATCTCAGGAGTTGGCCGACCGGCACTTGCAAACTGCTTCTGCTTCGGGCACCGCGCGGCAAGAAAGACTGAAGAAAATGGCGTCGGCTGGTTCTTTTATACCCCTGTCGCACTGACGTCAGGGAAGAAGCGACAACAACCGATGCCGGACCTAGACTTTGGAATTCGTCCGACAGAGGACCCGTCTGATGGCAGGAAAACCCATCTGTTATGACTGCAGCTGTATGCACGATGAACATCAGTCGGGAATAAAAGCCTTGTCCCCTTGTTCTGCTGGGACAGGTTGAATAGCCTTGATACTGAGAAGAGAAAGTACTTGCTTTTGGATTTCTGCCCACTGGTTTGGGACGGGGACGGGGTCGGCCATCTGCTTGGGGTTGGGAAGTGAGTGAAATGGAATCTTTATCCCTGGGAAACAATGTTTAAAACCCATCTGTCCTGGGTAATGTACTCCCAGTTTTTGGCATGCAGGGCGGTTTCCCTCCTAAAGGTGCAAGTACTTGGGCAAGGCTTGGAAGAGTTCAGGATAAGTCATTGTGAGATTTTACCATAGGATGGCAGCTTACTACTCCCTGTTTTGGATATGGGTGTACTCCATTGCTTAGATCTGTGCATACCCTGAGACTGTAGCCTTGGTGGTCTGCTGCCCCTGGGTTTGCACTGAGAAGACCCAAGAGAGACTGGAAAAGACCATTTTTTTGAATGCCAATGCCTACTGAATCTAGGTGGCTGTACTTGTAAGAAATATTTAAACAGTTTGCACAAATTTAGCTTTTTCCTCCATGCTTTTGAGGACTTCATTGCCAAAAAGATGCTCTTGGTTTAATGGTGCATCTAGTCATTTTGCTTTGACATGGTCTGGCAAGTTTTGTTCCTTAAGCCAAGCACACCTTCTAAGAACAGACTCAGTGACAGCAGCCCTGCAAGATGCTTCTAAGACATCAAAACCACATTGCAAAGTACGTTTACCAACTTAGTTAGAAGAATGCATTAACTCTTGCAAATCTTTATGTTCTACACAATCAGGAATCAACATAATTTTCTGTTACTTAGTTATATTATATGTTGATACTTTAACATATGAAACTGGCAATTTAAAGTCCTAATTACAATTGTAGCAGAGGTGTATACCTTCTTACCCCATCTGTCTAAAGCCCTAGAATCCCTGTCTGAAAGGGTAGGGTTTTTGGCTGTTGTAGCCTTAATGCCTTTAGGCCCCTGGGAAATCCGGATTCGCAGCAGGATTCTTAGAAAAGAATTTGTGGGAGTCAGGTACTCTATAGTACCCGTCAGGTTTCCTGAAAGCTGGAGGCAAAGTATTAGGGGTAAAGCTGGATTCCACGAAGACATCATCTACAATTTCCAGAACTGGAGGGACAAGCTAGAGGCCTGTACTGAGGCAAGTTCCCAGAGTCTCTTTTTGGACTGATTCAAAGTCAGGGCCGACAAAACAGTCGGAACAGACACCGGAACCGGAGGCTCCAACCCCCCCAAGCATGAGATTGAGGAAGGTTGGGTTCCGACGGAACCAGCACCCAAAGGGATCTCGGGCCCTCAGACAGAGTTGTTGGCGCAGAGGAAGGAATTCCTCTAGTAAAAGTTGGATAGATAACCCTTGGAACTGAGGAATCCAAGGGAGGAGAGTAAGTAAGGGTGGCTGGAGAAATAGACCCAAAGCCAGTAGTGGGATAGTGTCTAGGCAGATTTGAAATTCCCCTGGCGGTCAAGCAGCTGATCAAAAAGGTGCACCACATCCAATTCGGAAAGGCTCCTGGTGGATCTCACCGATGCCCCTGAGGGAGAATCAGGCCGGTCCAAAAAGGGGCTGCAGGCTTGTCTGGCAAACGGGTCCACATTGGATGAGTATCGGGTCCGTGGTGTGTCGCAGAACAGCATCGATGATTCCAATTTTGCAGCAGGTAATAACAGTATGGACAGAGCTGTGAACGGTCTCAGAGCTGAAGTCACTATAGGGGTGGATGACAGGAACGGTTCCGAGGTAGTCGGAACAGATATCGGAGCCGGTGAAGAGGGGTCCGATCGAGGACGTTTCATGTCCGGAGGGGTTGAGACCTCTGTCGCAGAAATAGCCTCCAAAAAAGGCAAAGCAAGCAGGCCCTTTAAAATAAGTTTGTTACGACGTTCATTCAATGCCCGCTGACTGAAACTAGCACAAATATCACATGGGGGTTTCGCCGACAAATGCGGAACCCCCAAACAGTACACACATTCTTCCTGGAGGTCACTATTCGGTAGTTTACCACTGCAAGAAGAGCAGTGTTTAAACCTTGTAGTTCCCTTCTTTTCAGACATCCCAAAACACACACTCGCACAAAAGGGAGAGAGAGAGGAAATGGAGAGAGAAAGGAAATACCAACAATGGTAACAAGATACCACAAAGGTAGAAGTTAGAAATACCAAGAAATTACCAACAATGGTAAGAGAGAAATACATGTGGGTAGAGCTGAAGCAATATAGAAAACAATAACATATTACAAAAAGAGAAAAACGTTTTCAAAACTAGTAAATATATCTGAATAAAGCACTTAACTGGAGAGCTAAGTGAAACGCTGCTATATGGCTGCGCGGCAAACAAGATCTGAGGTAACTGAGCAAAGGGCATTGTGGGTAGCAGCTTAGCTTGAATTTTTGGTGCACGCAGGCCTGGTACAAGGCCGACTCAGTTCTGAGGGCTCAGAACCGAACCCATCAGTGATGATTAGGAAGTTAACAACTTCAGATAATCAGTTCTTGGTCTTTTTGAGGGGGAAGGCTGACTTCCCCTAATTAAAGTAATAAGGTTTTCAGCCATTCTAAGCATTTGATTTTGTGGCATGTGGGCCTGAGAATGCGCTTTGGTCGTCTGTTTCCTAGGCGTAGTGCGAACTTTAGGCCTGAGAAATTCGGTATTTTTGATTTGAAACGAAGTCGTCGGTTTAATATGAAAATCGGAAGGCCTGAATACACCCTCAGAAGCCAGTGCCTGCACAGCAGCTCCAGACCCATCCAAAGTAGAGACATCCACAGGTTCTATAGTCGAAGAAGCATCTCACGGCAAACCGGACTCCGAATGGGTCTCACTAGAGGCCTGCGAATCTGTAGAAGCGGGTATCGGGGGCAGAGAAAGCACCTTACTGAGTACCGGCGGACTGGCGACTAGTTTAATGGTAGCGTCGTCGGCAGTTTTGGACATATGCGGTCTTTATCCTTATGTTTTTTTCAGAGGAGCGGTAGTTGGATGGCTTATCGAAGCCATTTCGGAATACGGAGATAGAGAGCAAAAGAATTTAGCAACAAAAATAGCCCGATGAATAGTTCGGGCATTGAACAAGGCACAAAACTGACAGCGAGAGATGTCGTGGTCTGGGCCAAAAATAGGTGATACAGTAAGAATGAAAATCTCTGAGGTATTTGCTTTCCACAGGCAAGGCAATTATTAATTTTTTCTGACATCAGTTAGAGCAAGAAAAAAGGATCCCCAATGGGGTACTTATCTTTTAAAAGACTTCAGGTCTGAAACTCGAAAAACGAAAATTTCAGGAGGCGGCCAACCGGCACTTGCAAACTGCTTCTGCTTCAGGCACCGCACAGCAAGAAAGACTGATGTAATTGCATCGGCTGCACATTTTATACCCGACGTCATGGAAGAAGCGACAGCATCCGACGCAGAAATCCCAAGACTCTGCTACTCAGGCCAGCTGAGGGCTACCTGCAGGCAGATAACCCAAATGTGATGACTGCAACAGTGAAACATGAACCCAAATGTGATGACTGCAACAGTGAAACATGAACATCCCATTTGTCCTTGGTTATGGTGGCCCAGGTGCTTGAGCGAAATGAGAGTTTTCCTCCTACAGGTAAAGTGAAGGTGGGTGGGGGGGAGAAGGTGAGTCATTGTGAGTTCTTACCATAAGGGGGTGGTTTAGAATTCCCTGGTATTGAAGTGGAGGTAGTCCACTGCTTAGATCTCTGCATTCACTGGGGCTGCTGTCTGGGTGGTCTGTTTCCACGGGGCCTAGGCTAGGTTACTTGGAGCAGGAAAGGACCAGTGCTTGGTGGGACAATGCCACTGAACTTAGGGGGCTGGACTTGTAAGAAATCCTTAACTGTTTGCATAGATTTTGCTTTTTCTTCCATCTTTAAGACCTCTTCTGCCTAAGTGCCAAATAAGTTCTTTGTGCAAGGGGGTATCCAACAATTTAGATTTGAAATGGTCTGGCAGGGGTTGTTCCTTAAGCCATGCATGTCTTCTAATGAGAGAACCAGTGACTGCTGCCCTGCAAGAAGCTTCTAATGCATCAAAACCACAGTGCAAAGTGTGTTTAGTTACTTGGCTTGCAGAATGCATTACATCTTGTAAATCTTTTGATTCTGTCCAAGCAGGAAGGGAAGACATTTTTTGTTTAAGGTGTTCCAGGGTATGTTGCTGAAATTTCAGCATATGGAACTGACAATTTAGTGCCCTGATAGCAAGAGTAGCTGAGGTATATACTTTTTTACCCCATCTGTCCAATGCTCGGGAATCCCTGTCTGAGGGTGTGGGATTCTTAGCAGAGGTTGCTTTAATCCCTTTTGGCCCTTGAGAAATGACCTCAGGGCCAGCAGCTAGATTTTTAAAAAGTTATTTGCATGATTTAGGGACTCTATAGTATCTGTCTAGTTTTCTGGGAGCAGGAGGTAGGGCATCAGGAGTCAAGCTGGATTCAAGGAAAACATCATCCACAACATCCAGGACTGGGGGGATGGCCAAGAGTCTGTGTTGCGGAAGATCTAAGAATTCTCAGAGTAGCTTTTTAGACTGAGGGGAGTCCTGACTCTCCCACTGGAAATGCTCCATTAAAGTATGCAGGGTTTCCCCCAAAGGATAATCCTATGGGGGAAGAGGCTAAAGGAATGGAGTCCTCTTGATCAGAATCCACTGAAGGAATTGAGTCCTCTGGATCAGAAGCCTCATTATGTGGAGAGGGGTTGCATGTCTTCATAGTCAGATGCATCAGATTCATCTGACTCTTGTTCAGACAAAACTACAGGGGACAGATCTCTCTTCCTTTTTCAGGGGGTAGCTTGGCTTCCCCTGATCAGCATAAGGTCCTTCCACCATTTTAAGCATTTGAGATGTAGGGAATGTAGCAGGCGCCTGAGAGTGGGTCGGTTTCTTGGGTGTGGTTCAAACCCTGGGCTTAAGAAACTCGGTAGTTTTTGAAAGAATGGTAGTCGCGAAAGAAGACTGTTTGTGTCAAGATGTGGTAGTGCGAAAGACTTCCTCGGAAGCCGGTGCCTAATCAGCGGCTCCGGACCCAATCAAGGTAGAGACGACCGCAGGATCCTTAGTCGAAGAAGAGTTTTGCTGCATACCAGACTCCGAATGGGTCTTGGTAGCGGCCTGTGAATCAACAGAAGCGGGCATTAGGGGCTGCGAAAGCGCCTCACTGAGTTCCAGAGGACTGATGGCTAGCTTAACGGAAGCATCTTCGGTAGGTTTGGACCTGTGCAATCTTTACTTTTTTTCGGAAGGTCTGCTGTTGGATGGCTTACTGAAGCCATATCAGAATTCGAAGAATGTAAACGAAAATATCTGGCTACAATAAGGGCCAGACAATGGATAGTTCTAGCACTGAAAGCACAGAAGCGACAACGGGGGACATCATGGTCTGGGCCTAAACAAGTGACGCAGTAAGAGTGGAAGTCTCTGTGTGGTATTTGTTTTCCACAGGAGAGGCAATTGTTAACTTTTTCTGACACCGCTTAGTGCAAGAAAAAAGGATCCCCAATGGGGTACTTAGCTTTAAAAGACTTCAACTTCAGTTTGGAGACGAAAACTCAGGTAGTGGCCAACCTGCACTCATGCGAACTGCTTCTGCTTCGGGCTTCATGGCAAATCACTGATGTAATGGCGTCGGCTGCCTTACTTTATACTACTGATGACCTTATGCCAGTCCTCAAGCGACAGCAACCGACGCAGAAATACTAAGCCTTTGGTATTCGGGCCAGCAGAGGGCTACCCTGGCAGGGATAACCCAAATGTAATGACTGCAACAGTGAAACACGAAGAACATCTAGTGGTGTCAAGGAAAGAAGGCTCCTGTACTCATGGGGGCTGGAAAAGTACAGTTTTGTACCTACCATAAATGTAGATGTCCGATAGGAATGCATCTGCAGTCCTTACAAATGGGTTGTCCTGTTGTCAGGCAGCCCTTCGGTCGGCCGGATTCCAAAGTCTGGGTCTGGCCTCGGCTGGTGTCGTACTTCACCCGACGTCATAGCTGCAGTTATTCGGGTATAAAGGCATCAGCCGACGCTAGTGGCTGTAGCCCTTGTAGAGAGGCCTGATGTTCTCTGGAGTTTTCTTTCCATGATAGGAGTAACAAAATCTAATGCAATTTCCTATCCACTTGGAGATTGTCTGTTTTGAAATTGCTTTTCCTTCCCTTCCTGTTGCATATGCTACCAGTAGCTGGTCAGTTGTTCTATTGCCCTTGGTCCTGTCCAGGTAGTAGCGTAACTGTCTATGTACATCCAAGGTATGCAACAGTCTTTCTCCCCTGTTCTGTGGGTTGGGGAAGAATGTAGGTAGGTGGATAGCCTGATTTAAAGACACACTGGATACCACCTTAGGCATAAATGTAGGATTTGTTCTCATGGACACTATCTTGATGGAAGATAAGGAAGGGTTGCACTGCCATTAATGCCTGTAGTTCAGATACCCTTCTTGCTGAAGTGATTGCCAGCAGGAAAGCAGTCTTCCATGATAAGTAATGTAAGTCTGCTGTTGCTGCTGGTTCGAAAGGAGGAAGTGTCAATTTTTCTAGCACAAAGTTCAAGTCCCATGCTGGCAATGGTGGTTTCCTAGGAGGTTTTACATTTTTAATTCCTCTCAGAAACTGCCCGAGCAGAGGATGTGAGAAGACAGGAGGATCCACTCTGTATTCTGCCGAAATAGCTGATGCATGTATCTTGATGGAAGAATAGGACAGGCCTGTGTGGAAGAGCTCTGCCAAGTATTCCAGGATGTTGGCTATGTTTACCAGTGACACATCTTCTCCCTTTGCAGTACTCCAAATGAGATATCTTTTCCATTTTGCTGCATAATTTTTTCTTGTTGAGGGTCTGCGAGCCTCAAGGATAATGTCTTTAACCCTTTGGGATAAATTTGGGTTAATTGATCTTATGTAATGTTCCAGGCAGTCAGCTGCAGAGTTTTCAGGTTTGGATGCAGAATGTTGTAGTTGTTCTGTGTTAACAGCAGTGGAACTAGGGGTAGTGCCCATATTTGTTCCCGAGACATGCTCCTTAGTAATGGGTACCAATGTTGCCTTGGCCAGTCTGGAGCTATCAGAATGATCCTTGGATGGTCCTCTTTGATTTTCAATAGCACTTTGTGCATCAAAGGAAGTGGTGGGAATGCATATGCTGTCAGGTTTTTCCAACTGAAAGATAGGGAGTCCACCTTCCAAGCAAGTGGGTGGTACGTCCTTGTGCAGAATTTCTTTAGCTGGTGATTGCGTGGGGATGCAAATAAGTCCATTTCTGGCAGTCCCCATTTCTTTGTAATGGCTTTGAAGATGTCCGGATGCAGCATCCATTCGTGGGCATCTGTGGAAGTCCTGCTTAGTATGTGCTAGAATGTTTTCTTTTCCCGGTACAAAAATTGCTTGTAACTGAATGTTGTAGCTCAGAGCCACATTCCATAGGTCCAGTGCCATCCGGCATAGAGGATATGAATGTGTGCCTCCCTGTTTGTTGATGTACCACATAACTGTGGTGTTGTCTGTCCTTATCAATTGACCTTCTCGGAGAAATGGTCTGAATGTCTGGATTGCCATTTTTACTGCCAGCATTTCCTTTAGATTTATGTGCGGGTGCAGCTGGTCTTGAGTCCATAAGCCTTGTATGCACTTGTCCAGCATGTGTGCCCCCCAACCGAGGTCGGAGGCGTCCGTTGTGTTGGTTTGGCTTGGTTGAATGCTGTAGAAGGGCAATCCTGTGTTTGATTGACAGGCCTGTGCCCACCATAGGAACTCTTGCTTCAGGCATGGTATTATTGGAATTTTGGTTTCTAGGCTGTGCTTGTGTTGAGACCATAAATTCTTTAGGTACCACTGTAGCTTTCTCATATGTAGTCTGGCATGAGGGACCAGTATTATGCAGGATGCCATGAAGCCCAGGGCTTGTAGTACTTTTCTTGCTGTTAGATGGTTCTGCTTTGTTAATGCCAAGAAGTAGAGAGGTAGTTGCTCTTGCTTTTCTGCAGTTAGGAATGCCATTTCTTTTGATGTGTCCAGATCTGCACTCAAAAAGGTTATTCTTTGGGATGGTATCAGCCTTGACTTTTTTATATTGACTGTATATCCCAGGCCTTGTAGCAGGTAAATGACTCTTTGTAAGTCTACTGTGAGCTTGTTTTTGTTGTCCGCTTGTATCAGGCAGTCGTCCAGGTAGGAGTAAATTTGGATTCCCTGAAGCCTGCAATGCGCAATTACTGATGCCAGGCATTTCGTGAACACTCTGGGCGCAGTAGATAAGCCAAAGGGCAATGCTGAGAATTGATAATGCTCTGATCCTGCAAGAAATCTGAGGTATCTTCAGCAAATTGGTCGTATGGGGACGTGCAGGTATGCCTCCTTGAGATCTAGAGTTACCAGCGAAGACTCCTTGCCCAGCATGGGAAGAAGCTGCTGTAGAGTCAGCATTTTGAATTTTGGAACAATGAGGAATGTGTTTAATGCGGACAGGTCGAGAATAGGCCTCCATTTGCTCTCCTTTCTTGGTACCAGGAAGAGTCTGGAGTAAAATCCCTTTCCTTGTTCCATAGATGGTACCTTTTCCACAGCTCTCTTTGGTTTACTTGTTTTAGAGCTTCTGCCTTTTGATTCGGAGGTAGGTTTGGCATTCCTCTCTTTCCTGGTAGAGTATGGAAATGAAACCTGTAACCTTGGTGAATAGTTTGCAAAATCCACTTGTCCCTTGTGATGTAATGCCAGTTTTTTGAAAATAAAGCTAGTTTTCCGCCTAAGGGTGCTTCTAGTTGTTCCCTGGTAGGCGGTGCCAGAGCCAAGTCACTGTGATTGTCCTGTTGCAGTGGTGGTGGCTGCGTCTGTGCCTCGCTGGTTGTTACCCTGCCACTGGCGTCCCCTGTAGGCACCCCTGGATTGGTTTCTGCCTCTTGAACGCCTATTCCTGCCTCTCTGTGCTTTAGAGGAGTCTGGAAAGGACCAGTTTTGGAGGGCCAATTCCTGCTAAACCTTGGAGGCTGGACCTGTAAGAAATCTTTCACTGTTTGTACAGATTTTGCCTTCTCTTCCATCTTCTTCAGTACCTGTTGTGCAGGAGAACCAAATAAATTGGCCTTGTCCATGGGAGCATCTAATAGTTTTGATTTGACATGGTCCGGTAAGGCCTGCTCTTTCAACCATGCATGCCTTCTGATAACTGTGCCAGTCATGACTGATCTAAAGGAAGCCTCCAGTGCATCATAGCCGCATTTTAAAGAATGGTTACTAACTTGCTGAATGTTATGTACCATTTCCTGAACATACTTCTTATCAAAAGGTTCATCAGAGGACAGTTTTAGTTAACTGGTCTAGCATAAATTCTTGATATTGGATCATATGAAATTGACAGTTCAAGGCCCTAGCTGACAGAGTAGCAGAAGTGTAAACTTTTTTACCCCATCTCTCTAAGGACCTGGATTCCCTTTCAGAGGGGAGGGGATTTTTAGCAGAGGTAGTTGCTACAGCCTTAGGCCCCTGGGAGATAGTCTCGGGATCTGCAAAGGAGCCTTGTATAGATGGTGATGTGTGTCCGGGACCCTGTAGAACCTATCGGGCTTAGCAGGCGCCGGAGGTAATGAATCAGGAGCAGTACAAGCATCATTAAATGCATCATCTACAACAGAAAGAACTGGAGGTATAGCTAAAGGCCTATGTTGTGGTAAATGCAGAAAGGTTCTAAGCCTTTTCCTGGAGTCTGAGAAATCTTGGCCCTGCCACTGAAATTGTTCCCTCATAGCATGCAAGGTTTCCCCAAAGAAAAATTCCTCAGGTGGAGAGGCCGAAGGAATGGACTCTTCAGCATCAGAGTCTTCGTAAGGGGAATAAGGAGCCTCTGGAGGGTCTGTATTATCTGTATCATCAGAGGAATCATCTGTGGACACTGGCTCAGGGGGCTCTGCTCTAGGCCTCTTCTCTGGAGGTGGATGAGAGGCCCTGTCTGGATGAGTCTGGGATCCCCGGATTAAAGAAATGAGATCCTCTGCCAGAGAAAGCATTTGGGTACTGGAGCTGGGCCTGTGAGAGGGGGTCTTAACAGGCACAGTTTTTGTAGCTTTAGCCCTGGCAAAGGCCTTAATGGACATGGCTGCAGGAGGCCTAGCAGCTCCACGTGCAGGGGTGGAAATATCCAAGGGAATAGTGTCAGATAATTCCAGAGAAACCGCAACTGCAGGTTGGATTTCAGATGCCGATTCCACCAGGTTAGAAGAGGCCTCGGTAGAAGGCATGTTTTCGGCTGAAGGAAGAACCGCTTGCTCGGTTTCAGCCGAAACCGAGACACTCGCGGTTGGCTTAACCGCGGTTTCGGCCGAAACCGCGGACCGCGAGTGTCGGTCCTTTTCCTTGCGTTTTTTGGATATTTGTGAAGTCGGAGGATCCAACGGCATAATATAAGCAAAATCAGAGCAGAAAAACTGTTCAGCAAATTCCGACCGATGTCTAAGCGTCCGTCGGTTAAAAGAACCACAGGCTAGACAAGCTGCTACGTCGTGGTCTGGGCCTAAACAAGGTAAGAAGTAAGAGTGGAAATCTTTATGAGGCATTTGTTTCCCATAAGTTAAACAGTTATTCACTTTTTCTGACATCGGCTGAGGCAAGAAAGAGTCCCCAACGGGGTACTTAGCTTTTTAGAAGTCTTCGAAGTAGTATTCGGTAGTAGTAATCTCTGGTTCTGACAGACCGGCACTTGCGAACAGCTTCTGCTTCAGGCGCCACGTGGCAAGAAAGACTGAGGAAAATGGCGTCGGCTGATGCCTTTATACCCGAATAACTGCAGCTATGACGTCGGGTGAAGTGCGACACCAGCCGAGGCCAGACCCAGACTTTGGAATCCGGCCGACCGAAGGGCTGCCTGACGACAGGACAACCCATTTGTAAGGACTGCAGATGCATCCTTGAAGGACATCGAAGGGGTACCGGATAATCCTCTCACCCAAACTTGTTCACCAGCCTCTCCACATCATCCTCAGTTTAGCTTCTGGTGGAACAGGTAGAAAAGGATGAAGGGTGACTTTGGCCTTTCCAGAAAGAGTGAAGGCAATCTTCCTGGAAAACCGTCAGATGGAGAATATAACATTCTTGGGAGAACCATAATGGATGGCTCCTCGAAATGCTCACTTGATGCCAAGATAGTCAGGAATGATGGAAATAACTGCACCAGTAATTTCGGTGTGAAAGATTCAGGATATTCCTGCACCGACATCTTAGGTGTTGAAGGTTTAGATAGTCTCAGTTCTGTAGATCACTTCGGGACTGCAGTTTTGGTTACAAAGTCATTTGGTTCCAAAGATTCTAAAGGAACAGAGGACCTTGATCTTTCTGGAAGATGGTGCTAAGGGAGTAGAAAGCAAACTTCTCTTTTTTGATTTCTCAAATGTCTTGGTGGAGGAAGAAGGGAAGACTTGCTCTTGGCCTTTTCTGAGACAGATATAGCCTCACGGAAGGCTGATGGAATCATACCCTTCAAAATTAATTTTTTCTTTGCAATAGGGCCCTGTGACCGAAACCATGACATATAGCACAGTCCTCTTGAAGGTGAACAGGGCCCAAGCAATGCACACACAAATACGAATTGGACATAGAAAATTTGTGTCCGCATTTCTGGCACCTTTGGAAGCCAGAAGGGACTTTATTAAAATTATGGCTGATAAACAGTGGCGCAAAAAAAGCCAAACGTACGCTCAATACATGCAAAATGTACTTTTTCCAAAATACGCACAAGGAAAGGCAAGTTTTAATGGCAGTACAGAAAGGGAGAAGCATGCAAAGTTCAATTTAAGGATGTAAGGATGGGCAGGTTAAAAATCGCCACACTTACAAAGCAGATCTAGGAATGGGGCGGCAGGGAGTCATCAACAGTGCTCACAGCTTTTGCAGGCCATGAGTCTTATAAGAAAAGACAAGGCCACAGATAAACTGTGTATTTAAATATAACTCAAGAAACAAATAAAAAAGCACGTGAAATGTGCAGCCTGGGTAATTTAAGTATATCTGCCACACACAGCAAACACATAAGGCCAAAGAGATTTCTCAAAACAGAAAACAGAACAGGTAAAAAGTACAGTTTTGTACCTACCATAAATGTAGACGTTCGAAGATCCACATTGCTGCAGTCATAACTTATGGGTAGTCCGCTGTCCCTCGGTCGGCCCGAATACCAAAGTATTAGGCTGACATCGGTCATGGGCGCTCAGATCTGACGTCAGAGCGTCAGGGTATTAAAGTGCATGACCGACGTCATATCCTCAGTCTTTTCTTGCCCCAGATGTCAGAAGGCCCTAAAAAGAAAGGCCATAGCCAAAAAATGGAATACTTCCCAAAAGACAGCTACAACCCAAACCATACAACCATTCCAAACTACAGAGGGGAAGGAGGGAGGGAAAATTGGACTGCAGCAATGTGGATCTTCGAACATCTACATTTATGGTAGGTACAAAACTGTACTATGTTCTTCATCTCACATTGCTGCAGTCATAACTTATGGGTAGAATCCCAAAGCAGAGGTAAAGGGAGGCTGGCAAAATCATAAAGCATTGGGAGCTGCCAAAATGCCCTGTAAGACTGCAGTGGCAAATCCAGCCCTAGATTTGGAATAAAGAGGAAGATGGTAATGTTTAGAAAAAGTGTGCACTGAACTCCAAGTAGCTGCTTCCAAAATATCTTTAGTAGCCACTCCCCTTAAAAAAGCAGAAGTGGCAGTAGCCCTAGTGGAGTGAGGTCTGATTCCAGCCGGAATCTCCTTACCATGATGAGAACAACAAAAGGCAATACAAAGGCCAATCCACTTAGAAATAGTTTGTTTTGAAACAGGTTTCCCCTGAGAACCCAAAGCAAAAGAAACAAACAACTGCTGAGACTGTCTGAACCCTTTAGTCTTGCTCAAATAATAACGCAACTGCCAGTGAATATCCAAAGTGTGCAAAATTTTCTCCCCTTTACTTTGGGGATCTGCATAAAAAGTAGGCAAATGAATTGATTGGTTCAAGGCCACATTGGAAACCACTTTAGGCATAAAAGTAGGGTTAGTACGCAGAGATACCCTATCCTTATGAAAAATTAGGAAGGGTTCAACTGCCATTAGAGCCGGTAATTCAGAAACCCTTCTAGCAGACGTAATGGCCAACAAAAAAGCAGTCTTCCAAGACAAAAACAGGTTCAAAAGGAGGTAAAGTAAGTTTTTCCAACACAAAATTGAGATCCCAGGCAGGAGTAGGAGCTCTACGTGGGGGTCTTATGTTCTTTGCCCCTCTAAGAAATTGCTTAAACAAAGGATGAGAGAATAATGGTGGGTCACAGTCATAGTGAGCAGAAATGGCTGCAGCATGAACTTTTATAGAGGAGAAAGACAGACCCTTGTCTAATAATTCTGTAAGATATTGAAGAGAAACACTTAAATCAGGCCTGGAAACATCAAAGCTCTTTGTTTTGCTCCAAATTAAAAATCTCCTCCATTTATCAGCATAAACTTTCCTTGTACTAGGCCTTCTGGCCTCCAAAATAACCTTCAAAACTTGTTGTGGAAGCTGCGACCCTCCAGGTTCTAGAACAGAATATGCCAGGCTGTTAGATGCAGGGACTGAATCCTGACATTGAGGAAATGATTGCCCTCCTGAGACAAAGGTGCGGAATCAAGGCAAAGGCCATGGAGGATCCCGTACTAAACTCCTCAGCAGAGGGTACCAGTGCTGTCGAGGCCAATCTGGAGCTATTAGAATCATGGAGGGCTTGTCTTGTCTGACCTTCAAGAGTACCTTGGGGAGGAGAGGCAGAGGCGGAAAGGCATAAACGTGAAGATTGCTCCAACTGAATGATAGAGCATCCACTTTCCAAGCTGTGGGATGAAACATTTTTGTGCAAAACTTTGGCAACTGGAAATTTATTGGAGAAGCGAACAGATCTATGTCTGGAGTTCCCCATATCACTGTCAATTTTCGAAATACATGAGGATCCAATTTCCACTCGTGGGGATCCACTATCTGTCTGCTCAAAACATCTGCTAAGGAGTTCTGTGCTCCTGGTAGAAACTTTGCCTGAAGATTGAGGTGTAAACTGAGTGCAGTCTCCCACAAAATCATAGCTTGCCTGCAAAGAGGGTACGAATGGGTTCCCCCTTGCTTGTTGATGTACCACATGACAGTTGTGTTGTCTGTTTGAATTGCCCTGGGTGAAGTATATCCTTGAAAGCCATCAATGCAAATTGGACTGCTAACATCTCCTTCAAGTTGATATGCACATGTTGAAGTCTGGCAGGCCACGTGTCTTGAACCCATTTTCCATTGAGGTGTGCTCCCCAAGCATTGTCCGAGGCATCTGTCGTTAAAATCTGACTCGCCTCTGGTCGGGTCACAGAGTCCCTTGTTTAGGTGACATTCCTGAGCCCACCGCAAAAATTCCTTTTGAATGCAAGGTATTATTTGAATGACAGTGTCCAGATCTTGGTAGTGTTGTGTCCATACATTTTTGAGATACCATTGTAGCTTCCTCATATGCAGTTTGGCATTGGGAAGCACCAGAATACAAGATGCCATGAACCCCAAGGCTTGAAGGACTGTCCTTGCAGTCAGCCTGGACCGTAGAGACAATTGATGGAAGTAAAGTGTAAGGTTCTTTTGCTTGTCCGGGGTCAAAAAGGCCATCTGGGAAGCTGTATTCAGTCTCACACCCAGAAAGCACATTTCCTGAGAGGGTACTAGACTGGACTTTTTCTGACATCCGGAATTAGCTGAGGCAAGAAAAAACAAAAATATTCCCCAACGGGGTACTTAGCCCAACTTGGTTTCGGTCTGAAACTCAGAATACGAAAATTTCAGAACGCCGAACGGCACTTGCAAACGCTGCTTCTGCATAGGACCATGCGGCAAAAAAGACTGAGGATATGACGTCGGTCATGCGCTTTAATACCCTGACGCTCTGACGTCAGACCTGAGCGCCCATGACCGACGTCAGCCTAATACTTTGGTATTCGGGCCGACCGAGGGACAGCGGACTACCCATAAGTTATGACTGCAGCAATGTGAGATGAAGAACATCAGAAAGCAGCTCTAACAGCTTAAGCAACTATACAGACACTGAGATTACTTTCTTTGCAAAGGACAATTGAAAAATTCCCCCTAATCCCTTGGAAATGGATCCAACTAAGAGGGCTGCTGCATTCACCTCTGACTTTTACTAGCACCAGAATAGTTGCAAATAAAAGTCAGTACACATCTGGCCTAAACATACCTCTCAACTGTCCAGATTTTCGCAGAATGTCCAGATTTGTGCCTTATATTTTTGGTCTGTTCTTCATAAAAATCTTTAGTTTTCTGGTAATTGAGGACTGAAGTCACTAAATAATTACATACATTTGAGTTTCAGACTTCATACCCTTCAGAAAATGCTTGATAACACACATCCTGTTATTCTAACAACTTACTATGTTTATAAAAATACTTAAAATTTGCCTCAATTGTTTGGGCCTTTGTCCCCAATTATTTTAGGCTTTGTCAGATTTCTTGCACTAAGTTTGAGAGCTATGGCCCTAAATATAACTGTAAATTTGAGAATAAACCTCTCCAAACTCAGGACTGTTAAACTGTATAGCGAAGAAGAAAATAATGAAAAGTTGTAAGATAGCCCCATTTCCCTACCTCAAGGCTACAATGAAACATGCCAGCAAGAACACGATTAGAAAGTGTAAAGCAGAGTACGAACTCAAGGTTGTTGCAGATTCTAAAGGAAACTACAAATCAATCTTTATTATTATTATTACAATGGAATAATGTCCAAACTGCACAGTGCTCATCCATACCACCACCACCCTTTTTACCTCAAGGACAGAATAGTTGTGCAAAATCTTACCATAAAGTACAGTTTTGTACCTACCATAAATGTAGATGTTCGAAGATCCACATTGCTGCAGTCCTTACACTTGGGTAGTCCGCTGTCCTCGGTCGGCCCGAATATCAAAGTATTAGGCTGACGTCGGTCAAGGCGCTTAAGACTGACATCAGGACGTCAGGGTACAAATGCGCATGACCGACGTCATATCCTCAGTCTTTTCTTGCCCCAGATGTCAGAAGACCCTAAAAAGAAAGGTCAAAACCAAAAGACAGCAAAAAACAACCAACCACCCTTGCACTAATCATATGTACAATATATACACTATCCACAATATTCACAACCCAAACCACACAACCGCCTCTAACTACAGAGGGAAGGAGGGAGGTAAATTGGACTGCAGCAATGTGGATCTTGAACATCTACATTTATGGTAGGTACAAAACTGTACTATGTTCTTCATCTCACATTGCTGCAGTCCTTACACTTGGGTAGAATCCCAAAGCAGAGGTAAGGGAGGATGGCAAAACTATAAAGCAGTAGGAGCTGCCAAAATGCCCTGTAAAATTGCAGTGGCAAAACCAGCCCTAGATTTAGAGTAAAGTGGAAGGTGGTAATGCTTAGAGAAAGTATGCACTGAACTCCAAGTAGCTGCCTCCAAAATATCTTTAGTTGCCACCCCCTCAAAAAGCTGTAGAAGTGGCAGTAGCCCTAGTGGAATGAGGCCTAATCCCAGCTGGAATCTCCTTACCATGATGGGAATAACAGAAAGCAATACAAAACCCAATCCACTTAGAAATAGTTTGTTTTGACACAGGCTTGCCCTGAGAACTCAAAGCAAAAGAAACAAATAACTGCTGAGACTGCCTGAATCCTTTAGTTCTGCTCAAATAATATCGCAACTGCCTGTGTATATCCAAAGTGTACAAAATCTTTTCCCCTTTATTTTGGGGGTTTGCATAAAAAGTAGGCAAATGAATATTTTGGTTTAAAGCCACACTAGAAACCACTTTAGGCATAAAGGAAGGATTAGTACGCAAAGATACCCTATCCTTATGGAAAATTAAGAAAGGCTCAACCGCCATAAGGGCCTGTAATTCAGAAACCCTTCTCGCAGAGGTAATGGCCAACAAAAAAGCAGTCTTCCATGATAAATATTTCAACTCGGCAGTAGCTGCAGGCTCAAAAGGTTGTAGAGTGAGTTTCTCCAACACAAAATTGAGATCCCAAGCAGGAGTAGGAGCTCTACGTGGGGTCTTATATTCTTTGCCCCTCTAAGGAATTGCTTAAACAAAGGATGAGAAAACAATGGTGGGTCACAGTCATAGTGAGCAGAAATTGCTGCAGCATGAACCTTAATAGAAGAGAAGGACAAACCTTTGTCCAGTAACTCAGTAAGATATTGAAGAGCCACACTTAAATTAGGCTGAGAAACATCAAATTCCTTTGCTGTACTCCAAAATAAAAATCTCTTCCATTTATCTGCGTACACTTTCCTTGTACTAGGCCTTCTGGCCTCCAAAATAACATTCAAAACTTGCTGTGGAAGCTGAGACCCTCCAGGGTTTAAAACAGAATATGCCAGGCTGTTAAGTGAAGAGAGTGAAGTTTGACATTGAGTAAATGATTGTTCTCCTGAGACAGCAGGTGTGGAATCGAAGGCAAAGGCCATGGAGGCTCCCGTACCAGACTTCTCAGTAATGGGTACCAGTGCTGTCGAGGCCAATCTGGAGCTATTAAAATCATCTTTGGCTTGTCCTGTCTGACCTTCAGGAGTACCTTTGGGAGGAGAGGCAGAGGTGGAAAGGCATACACATGAAGATTGCTCCAATTGAATGAAAGAGCATCCACTTTCCAAGCTGTGGGATGAAACCTTTTTGTGCAAAACTTTGGCAGCTGGTAATTTAGTGGAGAAGCGAACAGATCTATGTCTGGAGTTCCCCATGACACTGTCAATCTCTGAAATACATGAGGATCCAATTTCCACTCGTGGGGATCCATAATTTGTCTGCTCAACACATCTGCTAAGGAGTTCTGTGCTCCCGGCAGAAACCTTGCCTGAAGATTCAGCTGTAAACTGAGAGCAGTCTCCCACAAAATCATTGCTTGTCTGCATAGAGGATAAGAATGCGTTACCCCTTGCTTGTAGATGTACCACATGACAGTTGTGTTGTCTGTTACAACCAACACCTGCCCTGGAAGAAGTAAATCCTTGAAAGCTATTAATGCAAATTGGACTGCTAACATCTCCTTCAAGTTGATATGTAGATGTTGAAGTCTGGCAGGCCACGTGTCTTGTACCCACTTTCCATTTAGATGAGCTCCCCAAGCTTTGTCCGAGGCATCTGTCGTTAGAATCTGACTCGCCTCTGGTCGGGTCACAGAGAGTCCCTTGTTTAAGTGACATTCCTGAGCCCACCACAAAAACTCCTTTTGAATGCAAGGTATTATCTGAATGACAGTGTCCATATCTTGGGAGTGCTGTGTCCATACATTTTTGAGATACCATTGTAGCTTCCTCATATGCAGTTTGGCATTGGGAAGCACCAGAATACAAGATGCCATGAACCCCAAGGCTTGAAGGACTGTCCTTGCAGTCAGCCTGGACTGATGAGACAATTGATGGAAGTAAAGAGAAAGATTCTTTTGTTTGTCCGGGGTCAAAAAGGCCATCTGGGATGCTGTATTCAGTCTCACACCCAGAAAGCACATGTCCTGAGAGGGTACTAGACTGGACTTTATTTCGTTCACAGAATACCCCAGGCATCTTAGCACAGCTATCACATACTGTAAATGATGAAGAAGTTCGTCCTTTTCTTGGGCCAGAATCAGGCAATCGTCCAAATAAGGATAGATCTGTATTCCTTTTAGCCTGAAGAAAGCTATCACTGGAGCCAGAACTTTCGTGAACATTCTGGGCGCAGTAGATAAGCCAAAGGGCAATGCAGAGAACTGATAATGAGAAGTCCCAGCCCGAAAACGCAGATACTTCCTGCAACTGAGCCTGATAGGAACATGAAGGTAAGCCTCCTTGAGATCCAGAGTCACCATCCAGTGATCTTTGCCCAGCAGAGGCAAAAGCTGTTGTAACGTCAACATTTTGAACTTGGGAATGTCCAGATATGTGTTGAGGATAGATAAATCCAAAATTGGTCTCCACGTGTTCCCCTTCTTTGGTACTAGGAACAGGCGAGAATAAAATCCTAGGCCCACTTCTGGTAGAGGGACCAGTTGTATGGCCCCTATTTGAAGTAGCAGAGAAATTTGTTTGTGAGCCTCTAGTCTTTGCTGAGGAGGAACGTCTGGCATGCCTTTGAAAGGAGGCAAGGTATGGAAATAAAACTTGTAACCTTAGTGTATGATATCCAATACCCATCTGTCTTGAGTAATCAAACTCCAATTTTCCTTGAAGAGTGCCAATCTTCCTCCCAAAGGTGCTGCCAGGCAAGAAGGATCTGGCAGCTGAAAAGGTAGGTCATTGGGCCTGTTTACGAAAGGACTGGCCCCTGCCCTCACCCGAAGACTGTGCAGGTGAACTCCCAGTTCTAGGTCTGAAGGAACTCTGAGCTCTGCCCCTACCACGTCTAGATCTACCCCTAGACTGAGAATCATAAGAAGGATACGTCCACCCCTTAGCAGGCCAATTCCTACTAAACTGGAGGCTGAACTTGCAAAAATCCTTAACAGCCTGCATAGACTTAGCCTTGTCTTCCATTTTCTTCAAGACTGACTCCACAGGTGAACCAAACAACACATCAGACTGTAAAGGAGCATCCAAAATCCTTGTCTTAACATGGTCAGATAAATTCTGATCCCTCAGCCAGGCGTGCCTGCGAAGAACTGAACCAGTGTCAGCCACCCTAGACGAGGCCTGTACAGCATCAAAACCACATTGCAAAGAATGCTTACCCACCTGTTCCGAGACATGCACCAAATCTTGTAATTCTTTACACTCAATGCCTTCCGCCAGAGCATCTACCTTAGACTTCAATTGAGAAAGAAGATAGTTTTGATATTTCAACATGTGAAACTGGCAATTCAAAGCCCTCATAGCTAAGGTGGAAGAAGTATAGACTTTCTTTCCCCATCTATCCAAAGCTCTGGCCTCTATCTGGAGGAACCGGATTTTTTTACAACAGAGGCCTTGACACCCTTAGGTGCCTGACTAACAGTTTCTGGGTCCGCCCTAGGACTCTTATAAAGATATTTATGAGCCTCAGGCACCCTGTAATACCTATTCGGTTTAACAGGAGCAGGAGGCAAAGAATCAGGATTAAGTGAAGCCTCTGCAAACACATCTTCCACAACATCCAGAACAGGTGGTATAGCCAAAGGCCTATGCTGGGGTAAAAGCAAAAATTCCCTAAGCCTTTTCCTGGAATCAGAGAAGTCCTGACCTTCCCACTTAAAATGTTCCCTCATGGAATGAAGAGTCTCTGAAAAAGAAAAATCCTCTGGAGGAGAAGCAGAAGGAGTCGAATCATCTGCATCAAAATCAGAATAAGGAGAGTACTCCTGCAAGTCTTCAGCCGAAGACTCTGAAACATCGAAGCCTGCTCAAAACTCCCCAACTCTGGTTCCACCCTAGGCCTCTTATCAGGAAGGGGCAAAGAACCTCTAATCAAAGTAATTAAATCTTCTGCCATTTTAAGCATGTGCTTCTTGGGCACAGATCCTGTTGAACTAGGAGTGACACCAACAGAAGCTAAACCTGGCCTGCCTCTGGGAGAAGCCTTGGAAACAGAAGGAGAGGGCCTAACCACCCTAGGAAGGGAGGGAGTACAGTAACCTGAGAAGCCCCTTCAGCCTGACCTGCCTCCTGAGAGGCCACATCCTGCAATATCAAAGTCTCCCCTGGGACTCCAGAGAAGCCTCCGGCGGAACCACCGGTTCCACTGACGCCTCTAAAGAATCGGCGTCCGCACGGACGACTCTTCTTGCCTGGGTTTAGCTGCTTTGTCTTTGCGCTTCTTGAAGAAGCGGGCCGGAGCATCCGACGGCATATTATAATTGCACCGCTTCAAGACCAACCTGGCACAATCTAACCTTCGCTAATAGTGCGCTTATTGAACCTAGCACAAAAGCGACACCCAACAACGCCGTGCTCAGGCCCCAAACAAGGAATACACAAAGTATGATAATCTCTATGCGGTATCTGCTTCCCACAAGAAATACAGTTATTCACTTTTTCTGACATCCGGTAAACCACTGAGGCAAGAAAAACCAAAATATTCTAACGGGTACTTAGCCAACTTTGACTCGGTCTGAAACTCCGAATTCGAAAAATTTCAGAACGCCGAACGGCACTTGCAACGCTGCTTCTGCATCGGACCATGCGGCAAAAAAGACTGAGGATATGACGTCGGTCATGCGCATTTGTACCCTGACGTCCTGATGTCAGTCTTAAGCGCCTTGACCGACGTCAGCCTAATACTTTGATATTCGGGCCGACCGAGGACAGCGGACTACCCAAGTGTAAGGACTGCAGCAATGTGAGATGAAGAACATCCATAAATATCCTTCTCTTCTATATGCTGCAGCATTTATCACATTAGAGAGTTTGCCTCCGGCTGACTCGTACATCCAGTCAGTATACAAAAGTCTACATGCTACTGCAAGGTACGTGCTAAGCCAGACATCACCCCGTGTATGTCAGCCATAAAGAGATGTCTGGTATAAAGCAGACGTCAACACGCACCAACCTCAGACCTGAATGTCACCAAGCACCAGCCTGAACCTAGATTTGAAATCCATCACCAGGAAAAAAAACAGGCAAGCATCGGGAGGAAGGCGGGGGGGGGGAGAGAAGGACATCTATGGTTATGGTAAGATTTTACACAAATATTCTATGTCCTATTCACATGTTGCGGTATTCATCACATTAGGGAGAATGCCAAAGCTCATGCTTGGAAAGGATTGGGGGAGGAGGAGCAGAGGCTTTTTCTACAAATTCATGTAGAATTGCTCCGGCAGAGCCAGCCCTGAACATGGAAATGACATCAATCCTGTAATGTTTAGTGAAGATACGAAAAGAGGACCAGGTAAGCTGCCTTCAGGATACAGCAAGTGTCTAAGACTTTAAAGAAAGCCCCAGAGTAGGAGACTGCCCTAGTGGAGTGTGCCCTCACTGCAGAAGAAAGGCTCTTACCATTAACTAAATCCCTCACTGCAGAAGAAAGGCCCTTACCATTAACTAAATAACAGAAGGAGATAGCTTTAGAAATCCAGGTAGAGATAGTTTGCTTGGAAACCGGCTAACCCAGGACCCTTGGGTGGTAGGACACAAACAGGCACTCAGACTTACCAATAAGTTTGGTTTTGTCAGGATAGTATCCGAGTTTACTGTGCGCGTCCCAAGTGTGCAGAATTCTCACTGGGAGACTGAAGGGAAGGAAAAAAAGGTAGGAAGGTTAATAGACTGATTAAGGGAGAACTCATTTACCACCTTGGGCATAAAAGGTTGGTATGCAAAGACATCCTGTCTCTATGAAAAGACTGTGAAGGTGGGATTGGACATCAGAGCTTGTAACCCAGAGACCCATCTGGCTGAACAGCCACTAGCAGAACTGTTTTCCATGTGCAGTGTTGAGGGGAAGAGGAGCCTGCTGGCTCAAAGGGTGACAATGTAAGCTTCTCTAACATAAAATTAGGATCCCAATGAGGAGGGATTGGTTTCCTTGGTGGTCTAATATGAAGAATGCCTTTAAGGGACAGTTTAACCTCTGACCTAGAAGCTAAAGGAGAGGACAAAGGCAGATATGATGAAATGGCTGAAAGGTGAGCCTTCAACGAGGAAGAAGACAGCCCACCCTTCATCAATTCACAGAGACAAGACAAAACCACCGAGACATCCAGTGGCTGCAAGTCCTTCTTGTGACACCACATGGAAAATCTTTCCCATCTGGAAACACAGGATTTCTTAGAAGAGGGTTTTCTGTCCTTTTCCATCTGGAAACACAGAATTTCTTAGAAGAGGGTTTTCTGTCCTCCTGCAGAACATGAAGCATGTCCGCTGAAAATAGGTGTCTAAAGAGGATTAAAAACACCATCACCCACAAAGCCAAGTTCAGGGTTGACAGCTGTGGATGTACTAAGGTTCCCTTGTCCTGTGTGATTAGATCCGGCCTATAGGTAACTTGTGATGACTGCCCCTGGCTATGTGCAGGAGAAGGGGTAAACTAGTGCTGCCTTGGCCAAAAGTGAGTCACCAACATGATTTTTGGTTGATCCTGCTGAATCTTCAGTAGGGCCTTCTGGAGGAGAGGCAAGGGGGGAATGCATACAGAAACATCCCCTTCCAAGTGAATGCTAGAGCGTCCACCTTCCAGGCCAAGTGATGCAGGACCCTGGCACAAAATTTTGGAAGTTGTCTGTTCATGGGGGAGGCAAAAAGATCTACCCGAGGTGTACCCTAATGACAGATCAGGTTCAGAAACACATCCCTGTGCAACATCCACTTGTGGGACTGGCTCATGTACTGGCTTAATGAGTCTGCCACCACATTCTGAGCTGAGGGGAGGTAAACTGCCTGAAGGGTAACTTGACTTTGTATAGTTAACTCCCAGGTATATATATGGCTAGTCTGCATAGGAAGTACGACTTCATACACCCCCCCCGCTGATGTACCAAAGGGGGGGGTGTTATCTGTGAAACGGGTCTATATCAGATGAAACGAAAAATCCCTTCATCAAATACAGAATAATTGAAACGTCACAGAAATCGGTATTGTAGGGGGCTGTGCCCCCCACACGCCCCGCTAAATATATATTCTAAATCCAAGATCGCACTACAGTGAGGAAAGGGCAAATACCCTACTCCTCACTGTACTGAGACCCCACAATACAGTTTTCGATGTCCGTGAAGCTTCGATCTTTACGCGTTATCTGACATAGATCCCTGTGAAACACTACAGCACCCCTGCAACAAGCTTGGTTTTGAAGATTTATAGGGCAAAAAAGAGCAGCCCTCATCTCTTAAACTGATTTGTTCCTTTGTCTGCTTGGAAGACCAAACATCTCTGACTCTCCACAATTGAAGAGTCGCATCCCATCCTGTGTATGAAGCATCTGTGTGCAACTCTAGAGAGGGGAGGGGTGGTTGTAGGTGAAGAGCAGGGTTTTTGGTCACTTGAAGGATCCACCAATTCAACTCCTTTTTTATGCAAGGCAGGAGCGGAATTATGAAATCCAGAGGGTGTGTGCTGCATCCAAACTGTCCTTAGGAACCGCTGAATTTTCCTCACATGCAACTTGGCCAAGGGAAGCATGGGGATGGCAGATGGCATGAACCCCAGGAGGCGTAGGAATTCTCTGGCTGTCAGACATTGAAGGAGTAAGATGCCCTAGAAGTAAGAAGTGAGGAACAGCACCTTTTCTGTGGGTAGTGAGGCTAACATCTTGTTTGCTTGGTTCCTGCAGCCAAGGAAAATGTGGTCTTACGGAGGGGGTCAGAGAGGACTTCAGGTAGTTTATGATGAAGCCTAGACTCTACAGAAAGGGACATAGTGAAGGAAAGATGCTCCTGAAGGCGGCATGGGGACTGGGTTTGGATAAGTTCATCGAGGTAAGGGGAGATCTTAATTCCTTGCATTCTGCAGTATACTATGACAGCAGCCAAGCATTTTGTGAAGACCCTTGGTGCCGTAGAGAGACCAAAGGGCAAAGCACAAAACTGAAAATGCAAGGAAGCAACAGGAAAAATGTAAAAACTTCCTGAACTGAGGGTGAATGGGGATGTGAAGATAAGCATCTTTTATGTTTAAAAACAGCATAAACACCTGGGGTAGAATGAGAGGGAGAAGAGAGGGCAAAGTTAACATTCGAAAGGAGGAGACTTTTAGAAAGGTACTTCAATGGGAAAGGTCCAGGATGGGTCTTCAGGGGCAATCCTTCCTGGGGACCAAAAACATCCTGGAGCAGAAACCTTTCCCTTGCTGGGAGGAGGGTCCCTCTCGATTTGACCACTTAGAAAGAAGATCTGAAAAGACCTGAGAGAAGCAAATCAATTGATCCTTTGGTGGTTGTGGGATACCCGTAAAAGAGGGGTAAGTTTCCTAAACCATTAAAGATCCACTCTGGATGATGGAGAGGACCCAAGAGCCCTGGGTGATCCAGTTCCAAGCAGTGAGAGAGAGGGGGGGGGGGGAGGAAGGGGGACAGGGGAGTGAATCGCCCTGGAGGCAGACGGTCACAGGCTACCAGGCTTAGGCTGGGACTGAAAGGGCTGTTTTGGAGCTGGAGTGGATGTTGCAGATTTGGAAGACACTGGTTTCCTAGGGCCTCTTACTTTTAGAGGAAGAAGGCAGGACAGGCTTTCTTACAAAGGCAGCCTTTGCTGGATAGTTCCTTTGGAACCTGGAGAAACAAGGATATGCACTTAAGGTCTAGTAGCTCCTTAGCTTTTTCCTGTAAAGATTTGAAAAAGGCTGTCACCGAGCTACCAAATAAAACTTTGTCTAGAGGGGCGTCCATCAATTTGGCCTTGACGTTCATCAGGAAAGGGTTGTAGCCTGAGCCAGGAGTATCTTCTGAGGACTGACCCAGACGCCGGTGCCCTAGCTGATGCATCGGCAGCATCGTAACTGCACTTGGGAGTGCCTTGTTACCTGGGCAGAAGAGTTTAGGACAGCTGCCAATTTTGCCTTGGTTGAAGAGTCTGGGAGATCTGAAAGGAGTTTCCCTGCATCTGAAAGGAGAGCCAGGGAGTACTTGGCCATGCGAGTCTGGTAATTAAATTGCCCAAAAGGCCAGAGCAGCAGAGGTGTAAGCCTTTTCCCCCAGTCTCTCCATAATCTTGCTCTCTATCAGAGGGCAAGAGAGGTGGATGGAAGCAATTTGAAGGCCTTTTCATCTGAAACTGAAATGGTAGCTAGGTCAGTACATAGAGCATTGAAAAGGAACTTGGGAGTCCTCTAGTACCTTGTAGAACCCGTCTGGCCACTTGGAGGAAGGAGGCTGAAAGTCTGGACACTGGGACACAGCCGTGAATGTACCCAGGAAAACAGGTAGGACAGGATGCTGTGGGACCTTTTAGATTTGGGTCTTTTGCTATTGGCTTGTTCATATCAGCTGACAAGTTTGAAATGTTACATGAACTGTAACTTTTAGTTGTTTAGTTGTCCGATGAAGCGATAGGAATTATCATGAAAGTGCTTACGTTTTTTTATTTTATTCTATAAATAAATACAAGTTTGTTAGTGCAAGACTAGTGCATTTTGTTTGTTCTACAGGTAGGACAGGAGTTTGCTCTGCTGCAGCTGGAGTAACATGCTTTGTTTTTGTGTGATGCCACAAGGACCTTCAGAAATAACGAGTCATGGTTCTTCCTTTTTGCTCGAGTCAAAACGCCTGCACTTCCCTCAGGGATGTGCTGGTAGAGTCCTTTAGAGCTTCCCCTGTGGTATCCACCGGAGGGACAGCTACTATCTTTGGCCTACAATGACTTTGGGAGAAAAGACCGGAAGACTGGGCACAGCTGGAAGTGCATGTCGAGGTTTTTTGGCATTTTTTGCTAGGGGATCATCCGAAGGATCTGACGTCACCTCCATCTACTGTGTCAGACGCTTAAGGCGTTGGTTCTCTAAGTTTGAGCGACACTAAGCAGCCCCTAAGAGTTTTTTGTACGAACAACTTACAGATTGCACATGAGGTGTGATTGTGGTCAGGGACAACAAGCAGAGGTCATCGGTGTCTTTATGTGGAATCTGCCTTTCACATTGACACTTGCCCTTCCTAGCTGACATGAAATCACCCAACAAGCAAGCAGCAGGAAAAAAACCCCAGAGGGATACTTATCTGGTACAAACCTGATCTGGCGAGTGAACATCTGGAGCAGACAATCGGACAGGCAGTAGAAAGGTTCTGGGGTTGGTAAGTGCTGGTGTCCTCTTTATACCACACGTCTCTTTATAGCCAATGTACGCGGGGCGATGTAGCATGCATCTCGCAGTAGCATGTACAGTTTTGGATACTGGCTGGACGTACAAGTCAGCTGGAGGCGGACTACCTAATGTGATGAATACTGCACCATATGAATAGGAGGACATATAAGCTAGTACATTAGACTACTTTAACCCTCCTACTGAGGGTGTTGCCTCCAGCATTCCTGAGAATTTAATTTCCCCTGTAACCACCTTGGAAAAAGTCTTAGAATTCCTGTCAGAGGCTAAAAATACTTCCCCAAGGCCAGACAACATACTGGACTACGTTCTCATCAGTATGAAGTATGCACCATCTGCGCCTCAACTGAAACTGTTCAACCTCAGCCTGTCTTGTAGGGTTTGTTCTTGATGTCGGCAGAATAGCCAGTGAACCCCCCTTACAGGCCCTGGTAATTACACACTCATCAGCCTTGTATGCAAAGCCATGCAACATACCATAGAACCACATATTAATGCTGACACTGGCAGCTCAAGTAATCTAGGTCCAAATTAGTTTGGTTTTGTGAAGAGCAGGTCCTGTCTCCTGAATCTAGCAATCTTCTTCGAAAAGGTTACAGGTGCTGTGGGCACTAATATTCTGTGCACGCTACTTATCTTGACCTTGCCAAGGCTTTTAATACTATTACCTATGTTGGAATTGCTGAACAATTTGCTAAGCTTGCTGTAAAACTCTACATTACCTGCGGGACTGCAGACTAGCTATCCAACAGATCACAAGTTGTGAAAGCTGCCAATCTGAAAGTATATTTGTAACTAATGGGGTGCCACATGGAACAGTTCTGGGCACTCTCCTGTTTTACATTTATTTTGCAGACATCTAAGTCAATATAGGTTCATAGGTTGGTACTAGGCTATCAGCCCTAGGGCCCCCACAAACCTAGCCATATCACAGAAGTACAGTTTACCAAGTTTGCTGATGACTGTAAAACTGGGCATTTATTTGCTCATTCACCAATATAAAACAGCTCCAGCAAGGGCAGAAAAATTACAGTTATGTACACTTACCATAAATGTAGATGTTCGAGTGTATTCACCGTTGCAGTCATTACATTTGGGTTATCTGCTTGCAGGTAGCCCTCAGCTGGCCTGATTATCAAAGTCTTGGGTCCTGCGTTGGTTGCAGTTTCTTCTTCCATGATGTCAGGTAGTCAGGGGTATGAAGCATGCAGCCAACGCCATTACATCAGTTTTTCTTGCCCCAGATGTCAGGTGCCCCCATAATGGGAAGCAATTATATACAAGGTTACACCTCCAACAAAAAGCAAATACACCAGAAAGCTTAAATACAGTAAACAAGAAGAGAGGTATAAACACAAGTTGGGGGGCTGAAGGGAGGGTAACCAGGACTGCAACAGTGAATACACTCGAACATCTACATTTATGGTTTAATTGTACACAACTGTACTATGTCTTTGTGTTTCACTGTTGCAGTCAGTACATTTGGGTAGATTCCCAAAGCTAAGGAAGGGAGGAGGCAATTAGAGAGCATTAGGACCAGATATTAGGCCCTCGGTTAGCGTTGCTGCCTCTCAGCAAGAGGTTCTCCGGTTCAATCCTCTGCTGGGGTACCTTCTGTGCGGAGTCTGCATGTCCTCCCTGTGGTCGCGTGGGTTTCCTCCGGGTGCTCCGGTTTCCTCCCACATCCCAAAGACATGCTGTAGGTGGATTGGGCACTCTAAATTGGCCCTAGGCATGAGTGCGTGTGTGCCTTCTGTGGAAGGTTGGGCACCGGGCTGGCAACTCGACACCATAAAACTCCACTGCCAATCATGAGCGGACAGGTGATCCGCTGTGGTGACCCCTAACCAAGAAAAGCCGAAAGAAGAAGGACCAGCTATTGGGCCCTGCAAGACTGCAATGGCAAATCCAGCTCTAGATTTAGAAAAGATAGGCAAGTGGTAATGCTTGGAGAAGGTATGAACAGAACTCCAGGTAGCAGCTTCTAGGATGTCCCTGGTAGGAACACCTCTGAGAAAGGCTGTTGAAGTAGATGCAGCCCTGGTGGAATGTGATCTTATCCCCTGTGGGGTAGATTTTCCATTGTGCTTATAGCAGAAATGAATGCAATGGCCTATCCACTTGGAAATGGTTTGCTTTGAAATGGCCTTCCCCTCTGCCCCTGCAGCAAAGCTACTAGCAGCTGTTTAGTTTTCCTGAGAGGCTTAGTCCTGTCCAAATAAAATCTAATTTGTCTGTGCACGTCCAAAGAGTGCAGTATTCGTTCTCCTTTGTTCTGTGGAATAGAAAAGAAGGTTGGCAAATGAATGGACTGATTAAGGGCCACACTGGATACCACCTTGGGCATAAAGGAAGAATTGGTCCTGAGGGACTCCCTGTCTGCATGGAAGATGATGAAGGGCTCCACTGCCATGAGGGCCTGTAATTCAGACAGTCTTCTTGCTGAAGTGATGGCTAGAAGGAAAGCGGTTTTCCAAGAAAGGAATTTCAACTCTGCAGTTGCAGCTGGCTCAAAAGGAACTAGAGTGAGCTTTTCCAATACAAAACTAACGTCCCAGGCTAGGGGCTCTCCTGGGTGGTCTTAAATTGTTGGCCTCTCTGAGAAACTGCCTCAGCAGGGGGTGAGAGAAGAGGGGTGGCTCCGTATTACAAACTGCTGAAATGGCTGAGGCATGAATTTTAATAGAAGAGAAGGAAAAGGCCCTTGTGAAGCACCTCTGTTAAGTACTGTAGAATATGTGGTAAGCTGGGCACTGTTGTGCCCATCCCCTGAGTTTAGCTCCAGGAATAGTATCTTTTCCACTTTTCAGCATCAGATTTTCTAGTACTAGGCCTCCTTGCCTCAGGAATGACATTCAGCACTTGCTTACTGAGGGATGGTACTGGAGAACTCAGGTAATTAGCCAGGCTGCAAGGTTCAGGGTTTGAAGCTGGGGTGCAGAATATGGCCCTCCTGCTGGGACAGCAGGGAAGTGATCTAAGGCTGGTGCCATGGTTCCAGCAGTGACACACTGCGCAAGAGGGGGTACCAGTGTTGGCGTGGCCAGTCTGGTGCAATGAGTATTCTCCTTGGTTTGCCCCGTTTGATCTTTAGCAGAACTTTCGAGAAGAGAGGCAGAGGGGGAAAGGCATAAACAGAGGCTTTCCCAGGTGAAAGACAGGGCATCCACTTTCCAAGCTTGTCTGTGGGGAATCCTTGTGCAGAATTTGTCCAATTGGTAGTTCTGAGGGGAGGCAAACAGGTCTATCTTTGGGCTCCCCCATTTGTTTCTCAACATGTTGAATATCTTTGGTTCCAGTTTCCACTCGTGTGGGTCCATGAGATTTCTGCTTAGGTCTGCCAGTGAATTTATCTTGCCTGGCAGGAAATGAGCTTGTAGGTGCACTTGGTAGCTCAAGGCTGTGTTCAACAGAACCATGGCTAGTCTGCAGAGAGGGTATGAGTGGGTTCCCCCCTGCTTGTTTATGTACCACATAACAGTGATGTTGTCTGTCTTTACCAATAATTGTCCTGGAAGAATGTGGTCCTTGAAGGCTGTCAGAGAATTCTGTACAGCTAACATTTCTTTTTGATTGATATGCAGGTGCATTTGACTCGGGTTCCATTTGCCCTGAATGCACTGCCCTGCCAAGTGAGCCCCCATGCATATCTGATGCGTCTGTTAGGGTTTGGGCAGCAGGGGGTAGAGTGAATGGCAGTGCCTTGCTGTGGTAGCAGGCCTCTGCCCACCAAAGGAACTCTGTCTTTATACAAGGAATGATAGGAATCATTGATTCCAGGTCCTGAGAATGTTGACACCATAGGCTTTTTAGATACCATTGTAGTTTCCTCATATGCAGTCTTGCATATGGAATTAGTAGGATGCAAGAGGCCACGAACTCCAGGGCTTGCAGGATTTTCCTTGCAGATAGCTGGGTCTTTGGCCAGTTTGAAGTAGACTGTCAAACTTGTTTCTCTGGCGTGAGGTAGGCCATCTGGGAAGTTGTGTTCAAGCTTGCGCCCAGGAATACAATTTGTTGGCAGGGTACTACATGAGATTTCTTTTCGTTTATGGTGTACTCCAGTGAGGTTAGCAGTTTCTTTACAAATGCCAGATGACTTAATAGTATGTCCTGGCTTTCTGCCTGCATTAGACAATCATCCAGGTATGGGTATATTTAAATATTTCTTTGCCTGCAGAATGCAATGACTGGAGCTAGGCATTTTGTGAATACCCTGGGCGCACTAGATAAACCAAAAGGCAGTGCAGAGAACTGATGGTGCATGTAGCCTGCTCTGAAGCATAGGTATTTTCTGCAAGATTCCCTTATTGGGATGTGCAAGTAAACTTCCTTTAAGTCCAATGTTGCCAACCAGGCATTTTTGCCTAGCATGGGAAACAGCTGATGAAGAGTTAGCATTTTGAATTTTGGGATTACCAAAAAGGTGTTTACGATAGACAGGTCCAGGATAGGATGCCAGAAGTTGTCTTTTTTAGGTACCAGGAAAAGTCTGGAGTAAAAAACCTTATCCCCATTCCTCTGCTGGGACAGGTTGAATAGCCCTGATACTTAGAAGAGAGAACCTGCTGTTGAGCCTCTGCCCAATGATTTGGGGGTAGGTCTGGCCAACTGTTTGGGGTTGGTAAGGTGTGGACGTGGAATCTGTATCCTTGGGAAACTATATTTAAAACTGAATTGTCTTGGGTAATGAGTTCCCAGTTTTTTGCATGCAGGGCGATCTTTCCCCCTGAAGGAGCAGTCAATTGAGCAGGGCTTGGAAGGTTTAAGGTTAAGTCATTGTGACAGTTTACCATAGCGGGGGTCTTACTACTTCCAGCTTTGGAGTGGGAGCCCCCCATTGCTTAGGCCTGTGAGTACCTTGGGACTGTAGCCTAGGTGGTCTGCTGTTCCTGGGTTTGGACTGAGAAGGCCTAGAAAAGATGGGAAAGGACCAATTCTTAGAAGGCAAATGCCTACTAAATCTGGGAGGCTGTACTTGCAGGAAATCTTTAACAGTTTGCATAGATTTAGCTTTTTGCTCCATCTTTTTAAGTACTACTACTGCTTTATTGCCAAACAGGTGGTCTTTGTTTAAGGGAGCATCCAGCAATTTAGCTTTAACATGATCTGGCAAAGTTTGCTCCCTAAACCAAGCATGATTTCTAAGAACAGACCCAGTGACAGCAGCCCTACAAGATGCCCCTAAGGAGTCAAAACCACAATGCAAAGTATGTTTACCAACTTGTTCAGTAGAATGCATGAAATCCTGTAATTCATTTTCAGCACAGTCATGAATCAACATAATTTTCTGTTTAAGTAATCCAATAATATGCTGCTGATACTTCAACATATGAAACTGGCAGTTTAAGGCCCTAATGGCCAATGCAGCAGAAGTGTATACCTTCTTACCCTATCTGTCCAGGGCCCTGGCATCTCTATCAGAGGGGGTAGGGTTTTTGGCAGTAGTAGCCTTAATGCCTGTGGGTTCCTGTGAAATGATCACTGGGTCCGCAGTAGGATTCTTAAAGAGGAACTTGTGAGAGACAGGTACTCAGGATTCCTGGGAGCTGGAGGTTAAGTGTCTGGGGCCAGGCTAGGTTCTAAGAAGGCATCATCTACAATGTCCAGTACAGGAGGGATAGCCTGTGCTGAGGTAGAAGTAAGAATTCCCTAAGCCTCTTTTAGGAGTCAGAGTAATCCTGGCTTTCCCAGCAGAAATGCTCCATAACAATGTGCAAAGTTTCACCAAAAGAGAAATCTTCTGGAGGGGAAGCAGAGGGAATGGAGTCCTCTGCATCAGAATCCTCATAGGTAGATAAGGACAAATCCTGCTCATCAGAAGAAACAGAAATTTCAGAATCCTGATCAGAAGAATCAGAAGGAAAATCAGTTCTAGGTCTCAGAGGGAGAAGGCTGGCTTCCCCTGATTAGAGTAATAAGGACTTCAGCCATTCTTATTTGTTTTTTAGGCATATGGGCTTGACCATGGGGTTTGGACATCGGTTTTTGAGGCGTGGATCAAGTTTTAGGTCTTGAAGAAGGAGATTGCATCGGTTTAATATGCCAGTCAGTAGGCCTCTCAGAAGCCGGTGCCTGCACAGCGGCTCCGGACCCAATCAAGGTAGACATATCCATAGCTTCCATAGACGAAGAAGTATCTCGCAGCATACCGGACTCCGAATGGGTCTCGGTAGAGGCCAGCAAATCTGAAGTAGCAGGTATCCGGGGCTGCAAAAGCGTCTCACAGAGTACCGGAAAACTCCGGACTAGCTTAACTGAAGCGTCAGCAGCTTTGGACCTATGTGGTCCGTCTCTGTCTATCTTTACGTTTTTTCGGAATGTCTGTAGTCGGATGGCTTACCGAAGCCATTTTTGGATAATTAAACAGAGTACCGAAATAGTCTGATGCGTAAATGAACAGACGACGAATAGTTCGAGGATTGAATAAGGCACAAAACCGACAGCGAGGGATGTCGTGGTCTGGGCCTAAGCAAGGAATGCAGTACGAATGAAAAATCTTTGAGGTATTTGTTTTCCACAAGTAATAAAATTGTTAACTTTTACTGATATTGGTAAGGAGCAAAAAAAAGGATCCCCAATGGGGTACTTAGCTTTTTTTGAAGACTTCAGTTCTGAAACTGGAAAACAAAAATTTCAGGAGTCGGCCGACCAGCACTTGCGAACTGCTTCTGCTTTGGGCACCGCACGGCAAGAAAGACTGATGTAATGGCGTCGGCTGCATGCTTTATACCCCTGACTACCTGACGTTATGGAAGAAGAGACAGCAACTGACGCGGGACCCAAGACTTTCATAATCAGGCCGGCTGAGGGCTACCTGCAAGCAGATAACCCTAATGTAATGACTGCAACAGTGAAACATGAAGAACATCCACATTTCTATCACAGTCAGGAAATCTACATGTCACAGTAAATTTCTAATGGAATACCTTTAAGATCCGAACTAGTTATCCTACCACTGTACTTTTTCCTTATCAGGCCCATGTAAAAATTCAAGCTTTACTAGAAAGGCTCACCCAGACTCTGCTACACTTTGCTGTGAGGGAAAAGTTAGTTTGGTTTTTGTTGTATTTTGCATTGCTTCATTGCCTTTTTCTATCTTGAATACTGCGATTTGTTTTCTTTACCTTGTGTTTTACTTGTATTCTGCTTTTAATTGCATATTAAAACTTAAAAAAAAGAGACCACAGCTCTGTCTCTTGTGAGTCAGGCACTCCCTCCCGGTTACTATTGTGTTCTTAAACACCACTGTCTTTCTAGTTGCCTGCCCCTTATGTTAATTTGACCATATCTCTCATTTCCTCTATGCTTTTACTGGCTTGTGTGAGTAAGCGCAAAATTATCATTTTGTGAAATCACTCCCCTTCAACTATTTAAATTTATTAAAAAACAATCCAAAAGAACTGCTGCTGACCTGGAATATGCTCGTTACCGTGAAATATAATGACAAATGTAAAAGTAAAGTAAACGGAACAAAGCAAAAGCAAGTATTCCTCATTTGTAAAAATAAAAGTCAAGTAGATCCACATGCAGAAAATCTCGGAATATTTATTGTGACACAGATAAGCGCTTTCGCAAGTAGCTTCATCAGATCTCTCATAACTTCTAAACTGACATTGTCTTTATATAGACAGATTTATCTAAGCAAACAATTAAGTTCAATTAAAATCAAAATCAATTAAAACATTCTTCATTTAAAGGTATATGAAACATATAATTCCATCTAAACTCTAAATACAATCTATCTATGAATGCAGAATATATAAGTATAACAGACCCTATAAAAACACAAATATATATGTATAAAAGGTGCATAAATCTATATGTATATAAAAAATGTATATATATATGAAAATGTGTAAAAAATATATATGTAGACATATGTATAAATACATATAAATATTTTTAAAAATATATATATGTGTATATGTATGTGTGTATAAAAATATTTTAAAATATAAAATTATATATAATACTATTATGATGAGCATATAAATGTATAGAGATATATATAAAATGTGTGCAAATAAATGTAATAAAAACCTATATGAAAGTATATGTGTATAATGGTGAAAAATCACCTGTTTCTGCGTTGTTTAAGTTTAGGTTTAATTGAGGCCCTTTCATTCAGGCCTCGTCCTCTATCTGATTTCAGTAATATAATCCACTCTGTTTCCTTGCTCTCTATATATATTACAACATCTCCACCTCTAGTATTAGGAGTAACAACTTGTAGTACTCTGAAAGAGAATGTATGTTCTGTGTTGTAGAATGTTATGTGCTTTGCTAATGCATTGCGATTAGAGCCCTTTCTGATATGATAAAGGTGCTCTCTCATTCTGTCTCTAAATGGGCGATTCGTCTTCCCAACATAAAATGATGAACATATTTTACAAACAGCTAAATATATGACATGGGGTGTCATACAATTTGCTTCAGCATTAATATTAAAAGTCTTTAATAAATCAGGATGCCTAAATTCTGTACTGCTGTCAATAAAAGAACAAAAATTACAATTATCACAAGGTTTAGTACATCCAATATTTCTCTGATATTTATCAGATTTCTGATAGCACAATATTCTTTTTAGGTTATGTTTATTCCTAAAAAGAAAACTTGGTATCTCTCCTACTATTTGTTTTATTTCATCATCTACCTGTAAAATATCCCAATATTTAATGTCACTATAATCCGTAGAAAAAGAAGTAGAGAATTTCACATGTTTCTGTTTATTAATATACGGTTTAAAATGTTCTATGTAACTAGATCCAAAATAAGGCATAGCTTGTGTGGATCTTAGACTATTTGCTATGTCTAACTGGGGGAACAATCTCTGCAATATCATAGCCTCTATCTAATAATCTCTGTCTCAAGTCAACTAATTCAGAGTTGAAACCACTTTCTGTAAAGTTCAACCTTGAAGCTCTAATAGCTTGTCCCCTAATAATGTTCTTAAAAACATAAGGTGGGTGCATACTAGATCTAGATAATAATGAATTGCAGTGACAAGCTTTACGATACACTCCAGTGTTAATGAGATTACCTTGTAGTTTCTCAACATATATATCCAAGAAATCATTCCTGTCTACTGAAAATTGCATTGTGAATTTTAGACATGGGATTAGATTGTTCATAATCAAATGCATTGATTCAAGTTGATTAATTGTTCCTTCCCACAAAACAAAGACATCAACAAAACGTCTGTAGAATGTAACATGTTCCTTAAAAAGTTGTTCAAACAATACTTCCTTGTCCCAATGTGCTAGGAACATATTGGCGTAGCTATTAGCACAAGAAGTGCCCATAGCTACGCCATCTTTCTGTCTAAATATTATACAATATTTACAAGACAACCGTGATTATACCCCTGTTCATATAGATTTAGTTGTACACTTTTTAGAATTAATTCTAGAGAACAATATATTCATGTTCCAAGATATGATATATAGACAGAAAGTTGGCATAGCTATGGGCACTTCTTGTGCTAATAGCTACGCCAATATGTTCCTAGCACATTGGGAAAAGGAAGTATTGCTTGAACAACAACTTTTTAAGGAACATGCTACATTCTACAGACGTTTTGTTGATGATGTCTGTTTTGTGGGAAGGAACAATTAATCAACTTGAATCAATGCATTTGATTATGAACAATCTAATCCCATGTCTAAAATTCACAATGCAATTTTCAGTAGACAGGAATGATTTCTTGGATATATATGTTGAGAAACTACAAGGTAATCTCATTAACACTGGAGTGTATCGTAAAGCTTGTCACTGCAATTCATTATTATCTAGATCTAGTATGCACCCACCTTATGTTTTTAAGAACATTATTAGGGGACAAGCTATTAGAGCTTCAAGGTTGAACTTTACAGAAAGTGGTTTCAACTCTGAATTAGTTGACTTGAGACAGAGATTATTAGATAGAGGCTATGATATTGCAGAGATTGTTCCCCCAGTTAGACATAGCAAATAGTCTAAGATCCACACAAGCTATGCCTTATTTTGGATCTAGTTACATAGAACATTTTAAACCGTATATTAATAAACAGAAACATGTGAAATTCTCTACTTCTTTTTCTACGGATTATAGTGACATTAAATATTGGGATATTTTACAGGTAGATGATGAAATAAAACAAATAGTAGGAGAGATACCAAGTTTTCTTTTTAGGAATAAACATAACCTAAAAAGAATATTGTGCCATCAGAAATCTGATAAATATCAGAGAAATATTGGATGTACTAAACCTTGTGTGTGTGTGTGTGTGTGTGTGTGTGTCTTTCGGCTTTTCCCGGTTAGGGGTCGCCACAGCGGAACTCCGGTCCGCTAATGATTGGCAGTAGAGTTTTACATGCTGGCTTAATTGTAATTTTTGTTCTTTTATTGACAGCAGCACAGAATTTAGGCATCCTGATTTATTAAAGACTTTTAATATTAATGCTGAAGCAAATTGTATGACACCCCATGTCATATATTTAGCTGTTTGTAAAATATGTTCATCATTTTATGTTGGGAAGACGAATCGCCCATTTAGAGACAGAATGAGAGAGCACCTTTATCATATCAGAAAGGGCTCTAATCACAATGCATTAGCAAAGCACATAAGATTCTACAACACAGAACATACATTCTCTTTCAGAGTACTACAAGTTGTTACTCCTAATACTAGAGGTGGAGATGTTGTAACATACAGAGAGAGCAAGGAAACAGAGTGGATTATATTACTGAAATCAGATAGAGGACGAGGCCTGAATGAAAGGGCCCCAATTAAACCTAAACTTAAACAACGTAGAAATGTTAGGTGATTTTTCACCATTATACACATATACATTTATATAGGTTTTTATTACATTTACTTGCACACAATTTATATATATCTCTAAACATTTATATGCTCATCATAATAGTATTATACATAATTTTATATTTTAAAATATTTTTATACACACATACATATACACATATATTTTTATACATATATGTATTTATACATATGTCTACATATATATATTTTTTTTTTTACACATTTTCATATATATACATTTTTTATATACATATATGCACCTTTCATACATATATATTTATGTGTTTTTATAGGGTCTGTTATACTTATATATTCTGCATTCATAGATAGATTGTATTTAGAGTTTAGATGGAATTATATGTTTCATATACCTTTAAATGAAGAATGTTTCAATTGATTTTGATTTTAATTGATCTTGTTTGCTTAGATAAATCTGTGTATATAATGACAATGTCAGTTTAGATGTTATGAGACATCTGATGAAGCTACTTGCGAAAGCGCTTATCTGTGTCACAATAAATATTCCTGGATTTTCTGTATGTGGATCTACTTGACTTTTATTTTTACAAACGTGGAATACTTGCTTTTGCTTCGTTCCGTTTACTTTACTTTTATATTTAAATTTATTGGCCATCCTACTGTATTCCACAGTACCAGAATACAAAAGTGACCACCCCCTTTCAATCTATATTGCTGTTTTAAAAATTGTGACTCTCCACTAAAACTTGTTAAGTTACCTGCTTTCACATCTAACTCCTCTAGTGCACACTGCAGTGTTTAGGATAAACCACTTTTTTTTTCATTTTACCTTTAAGCATCCGTGACTAGCACTTGCTCTAAAACCTGCTGGAATAAGCACTAGGAAGCCTTAAACTGATACAAGCACTCATCTCTCCTTGTTAATAAGGAGAAATTAATTGTAGGCAATAGACAGCCTATAATTGCAAAGTATCTTGCTAAGGTGAGGGAAAACAGCTCTTGTACTTTACAAAAAAAAACACCAAACCAGGCATGTCCAAGGGTCAGCTTCCGGTGATTTCTCCTGTCCACCTTGTGAATCTGGGCACACTGGGGCAATTGCCTCATGTACACAGATAACCCTCCCCCCTCTTACCACCCAACACTACAACCTGCGAGAGATGCACTTGCATAGCTAAACTGGAAGCAAAGCTCTCTCCACCCAAGATTGTGCAAGACAGTCAAGAGGAGAAGATTAACACCCGCACTACACCATAAGCAACACACAGCCCTTCTAAACCCACACCACCAACACCCTCACATAGCAACACTAGACCCTCATATGTGGAGGCCCTTAACAGTAACCTGCCCAAGCAACAAGGACCTCCAAAGCTGAAATGCAAACAAACACCAATCACAACCAAAGTGTCACATAGCTCAACACCAGTGTGCCACCCAACAACAGCCCCCTAAAGGCCAGACAATGTACCAAACACTTTAATCATAGGTGACTCTATAGTCAGGCACACTGATGTCCCACTCACCAGGCTGAACAAGGAGAAAATTAGTCAGCTGCCTGCTCTCAAGTCACTCCACAAGTACAAATATGACTGTCATTGTTCATGTTGGCGTGAATGACTTGAGACATAGCTCCCTGGACTACATGAAGAGACATGGAAGAGCTTTTGGATCATGTGGACCAGGCAGGTATGACCCTAGCCCTGAGTAGCATCCTGCCTTTGCCCAGAATGATACCACAGAATAAGGACAAAATGATTGACTTCAACAACTGGCTAAGCTTCTGGTGTCAAAGGGGAGCCAGTACCTGTCTGCCTGGGACAACATGATCAACATACCACGATGCTTTGCCAGAGATGATCTGCACCTGTCGCCCCTGAGCTTCAGGTTACTGGCCAAGGCTCTTGCCACCCCTATAGTGCCTTTTTTAGGCAAAGTTCAAAGGACAAAACCACCACTGTAACAAGTACAAGCATGCAAAATCTGAAGGTAATGTTACTCAATGCTAGAAGTCTAAACCTCAAAATGCAATCTCGATGCACTCCTAAAAATGGAGAACACTAGGTAAGACTGCAATCCAAAATGTAGCTTGCTACAGATCCTCCACCATGCCCTGAGATTCTCACTACACCTTTCTAAACGTACTGGAAAATATTAAGATACAAACACCCTAATACTGGGTGATTTCAACTACCCTGCCATTAACTGGGAAAACTACTCATGTACCAACACCTTTGCCCAACGGTTCTTGGAATATATAAGTTCCAATGCCCCTGGATCAACTAATCCGTAGTCCCACCAGGGGCTCCAATATCCTAGACCTGGTCATTACTAACATGGGAAATCGATGTTCCACACCTATGGTCACCCCCCTCGTTGGTCAGGCATGACTATAAGCTAATCACCCAACATCCACATCCCTGCCCCACCCCCCAGTAAGGAAACCTCCATAAAAAAACTTCTCCAAAGCCAACTTCATGCTACTCACGTCAGAAGTGACAAACTTCATGACACCCATGCAGACAGGAACTGAAAGTACAACTGCTGAATCCTACACGAAGGCACTCTACGAGCACAACCACTTGTGCATGAATCATGCCATCCCAAAAAGAACCAAGACGTTCTCCTCCAAAAAAAGGAAGCCAATCTGGTGGTCCCTTGCCATAAATAAACTTTACAACAAAAGGAAGAAACTGTTGCAGAAAAGAGGAAAATCCCAGGATGCAAAAAACTCCCTTACCAGCCTCAATGCTGGGATCCCTCAAAATCCTCCAAAGCTTGTTACGAAAATAAAATTGCCAAAGATTCCAAAGACAACCACAAAGCATTTTATAGCTATGTGAAGAATCAAAATGGCAATGCTCAGATCTGCTCTGAGTTACAACAGAATGGCATTAATTATACTGATCCCAAGGATATTGCCAATATCCTGGCAGATCGATTCAGTGCCAACTTCACCCCCCTCTCAACCCCCTAAAGGACCCATCTCAATACCAAAAGACTGCCAAATTCCGGTAACAATGACCACACAGGTAAAAAAAAAAAACGCACTCGCCAAAGCTAAGCATACAGCATCCATGGGACCAGACGACATCCCGGGCTGTGTACTACACGAACTACAAATTGAACTGGCACCTCACCTAAGTGTCGTGTTTAATCATAGCCTCACTTCAGGCTTTGTCCCCACTGAGTGGTGCACAGATACAGTTATCCCACTCCAGAAGGGGGGATCCACCTTGGATCCTGGGAACTACCGCCCCATCAGTCTGACGAGCCTGATCTGCAAGACCATGGAACTTATAAACAAAGATGCTGGCAACCTTCAAACACTGGACCCCACCCAGTTTGGGTTCGTGAAGGGCCGATATCGTCTCCTGAACCTGACTGACTTCTTTGAATCAGTCGCCAGTGCTGTGGACAAGGGTAAGGCGGTCCACACAACTTATCTGGACCTCAGCAAGGCCTTCGACACCATCCCCCTCTCTGGAATCATAGATAAACTTACTAAGGTGGCCATTAATCCTGACGTCACTCGATCGGTTGCCAACTGGCTTACTGACAGAACCCACACTGTAAAAGTAGCAGACTCCAAATCCAGCTCCAGACAAGTGGAGTACCTGGGTTCAGACCTGGGACCGCTCTCGTTTGGCATCTACTTCTCTGAAGTACAGGCCAACATTAGGGGACTCTGGCCAACAAAGTTCGCAGAAGACTGCAAACTGGGAGCCATTACTGAATACCCAAAATGATGTGGATATTCTACAAAAGGGCCTTACAGAAACAGATGCTTGGTGCCAGAGCCATGGGCTCAAGCTCCATGCCAAGAAATGTATAGTTAACCACTTTGGGGAAAAAACATGTATCCGTGAATTAGCACATAAGTGGCAGTACACTAAACACCGAAATTGTGATAAGAGACTTAGGGACACAGGTGGACAGTGGTCTCACCTTCGATAACCACATCGCCACAACAGTCAGGAAATTCTATATGGCATTTCATTACTAAGGGCTTTTCATCCAGAAAAAAAAAGAGGTCATTATCCCACTTTACTCATCCCTCATTAGACCTATTATAGAATACAACGCCCCATTTGGTATGCACCTCAAGACATCTGCAACTGGAAAGGCCACAGAATACCTCACTAAAAGAATCACAGGCCTAAAGCAGATGCCCTATGCTGACCGTCTAAAAAAATCTCCAGCTATACTCTGTCGCATATAGTCTACTCAGAGGCGATCTCTGCTTAACATACAAGGCCATGTCAAACCCAGAGCTGCTGGACATGCTACACTTAAAGAAATCCCAATCCCTCAGAGCTACACGCTCTAGGGATCTAAACCTTGTCATCACAATGAACAAAACATGCTGGAGGGATAGGTTGCTGACCCAGAGACTCCCCAGAATCTGGAATAGACTGCCGATACACGTCAAGCAGAGCGCCTCTTTGTCCCTCTTCAAAAGGGACCTTGACAATTGGATGGGAGATGGTAAATTCACCCCAGGGATCACGTCAGTTGCCCTGCTAGACAGGGGTCTAGGGAAGTAAATATTGTGGGAAGAAATAGCCAGGGAATTGTTATGGCTAGGCTTGTATAGACCCTAGGGATGATAGGTTGCTACTAGGCTATGAACCTATATTGCTCAGCTGTAAAGATCTCAGATTTCTAACCAAAAAAATTAAGGGTTTTAATCATGCTAAACTATCTGGGTAATTGAAGAATTTATCATACTCACTGTACATGCTGCTGTGAGGTGACTGGTGTCGCTCTTTTAAAGCCATGAAAGACCCAGTCCTGTGCGACCTCCTATTTATCAGAAAATCAGTAGCTCTACACATACCTTGTACTAAGGAATTAAATGCATACCAACAAACAAGACCTGATGGACAGCCAGCCAAAGTATCTTAAGTTAGGAACCCATCTTTAAGGCAGGCCTTGATACCTGGATGGGTACACAATTACACAGGGTTATCATGGAGGTGAGCACTAAGTGCTTGAAAAGAGTGGAAAGAACTAAGTTTGTCTGTTTAAAAGTATATGTGGTTAGACAACTTAAGGTCTTCATGACCACTTGCCTAGTATGCTCCTATGTAAAGGAACAAAGGCTAAGCTACCTTGCCTCAAGTTCAAAGACATAAGTAAACAGTATCACAGGCACCACAGCAGGAAAAAAGGATCCCAGCCTTTTGATAGGAATTCAAACTGAAAAATGAATTCATCTGTCCCAATTCTTTTTTTTCTTCTTCTGATAATGGGCTTCTAACATGAAGACGGAAGATTTGCTACTCTGAATAGGCTGTGTTACTGGTAACTACTGGAAGCGTAGAAACCAGATAGCGAGTGGTACGAAATAAGTGGCAGTCTTGGGACTTGCTCAATGGACAGAATGGGTTCTTTTTTGAACTAAATAAAATGGTTACTCCGTAGATAAGATAGAAGAGGGGAAATATGGCCTGTTCAACCCATGGAGTCAAAGGATAACTTAGGTTTTTAGAAATTTTGCCTTCTGAACCTACTTTGCCATCACAAGAAATCAGTAACACAGCAGAGAAGTCTAGCTGGCCACTTGTGGGCTAGAGTCACTAGGAGATTTTCCTAGCAACAGAGTAAGGGAGAAGAAATCCATCTTCCTTCCCACTGAGAAGCTGAGGGACCACTGATGAGGCAAGAGCAGGCATCTGTCTGTCCACAAAGGAACTGGACTAAATAGGAATGTCCACAAAGAAATTCCAATCCTTTCGAGCTACACACTCTAAGGACCTAAACCTTGTAACCACAATAAACAGAACATGCTGGAGGGATAGATTCCTGTCCCAGAGACTTCCCATTCTCTGGAACAAACTATCTATCTATATCAAACAAACCTCCTCATTAGCACTCAAGAAAAATCTTGATGACTGGATGGGAAATAGGGAATTCACCCCGGGGATCACCTCTGTGGCTCTGCTCGACAGGGGTGCAAGAAAATAATTTTCTTGGGTGGCGAAAGCCAGGGTACCTTTTTGGCTAGGCTTATATAGGCCCTAGGGCCAATAGCCTAGTATCTACCTATGTTAACTGCAACCAGAAAACAGCTGATGGGCATGGTCAATTGCCATACTGAGAGCTTCCTGGAACAGATAGCAGGGTTGAGCTCCCCTTATTTATTTTACACATTTATTAACATCACACACTGCATAGTGACATAAGTACACATTCAGTTATAAAGGAAAAAAACAAATCAAACTATTAGCATTTTTCCTTTGTATGCATTATACAAGCACGACTTTTACCTTAAGTATTCTGTTTAACACAACAGACTGCTGAAGTCCTGCCTTCCCTGAAATATCAGATCTTAAAATTATTCTACATATTTTGTTCTCACAAATGTAATTTCTATATAGTTTACTTTCACTTTTCTAAATATTGCTCCCACCAGTTCTTTGATCTCCTTCATAACATTCAACAGTTCTGTAACAACTATTTTGATTTCCATTACCTAGACACTGCTTTTTGGCAGCCATCATCATTAAACTTAGTAAGCCCTTCCTGCATCTAGGCAATTCAGTTTCAATATCCCAGCTTAAAAAAAGAAGTTATGTCTTACCATAGCGTTCCATCTGAGTTTCTTCCAGTCATCACTGATGGGTTCGGTTCAGAGTCCTGGGTCGACCTTATACCAAGCTTGTGTGTACCAAAAACTCTCAAGCTAAGCTGCTACCCACAATGCCCTTCACTCAGTTACCTCAGATCAAGTTTGCATGCAACATATAGAAGAAATAAGTCAGAGGCCATCAAGGCGCAGAAACCGTAAGACACCACAAAGACCCAGAAGATCCGCCAGGAACCTTTGGAGGGGGTCGGTGGGAGGGTGTGATGACTGGAAGATCAACAACTCAGATGGAACGTTATGGTAAGACATAACTTTATCTGAAGTTGTTAATCTTCTTCCTATTCATCACTGATGGGACAGAGTCCCCAGCTACTTGGAGAACCTGGGTGGCCCTTACGGAAGAACATTCCTGAGAACCACTGAGCCTAAGGCCGCTCGTCCCCTGGAGATCAGATCCAATTTGTAATGCTTGATAAAGGTATGGGGCTTAGCCCAAATGGCACTGCCAAATGTCATCCATGGAGGCCCTAGAATGGAAGGCAACCAATGCTGCAATAGCCCTAGTTGAGTGAGCTTTGATTTGGCCAGGCTTAGGTCCATCCATAAGCAAATATGAGAAGGCAATCCCAGAGTCATTTAGGCAAAATAACTTTCGATACTGCACCTCCCATTCTAGGACCCGCAAAGGAAATGAAAAGCTGGTCTGACTTGAGAAAGGATTTAGTTCTGTCTAGATAGAAAAGTAATTGTCTGTGAACATCCAAGGAATGTAGGCAGTACTCTCCCTTGTTTGAATAATTTGGGAAGAATACAAGGAGTTCAATGGACTGGTTGATCGAAAAGTCAGAAACCACTTTGGGTAGAAAGGATGTGTTAGTACGAAGTGACACTCTGTCCTTATGGAAGACCAGATAAGGGCTCTTGATACTTAATGCTTGCAATTCAGAAATTCGTCTGGCTGAGGTGACAGCCATCGGAAATAAGGATTTCCATGACAGGAATTTTAGATCACAGGTCGCAGCAGGCTCAAAAGGAGGCAGAGAAAGAGACTGCAGAACCCAGGAGAGATTCCATGCCTCCACCGGCTGCCTGATGGGAGGCCTGCTGTGGAAAATACCCTTGAGGAAAATCTTGCAAAGGCGAGAGGAAATAAGAGGGACTCCCATCTGAGCCATTATGGAAGTTGGAAACAGCTGCTAGATGGACTTGAATGGTGGAAGCTGATGCCCCATTGTCGAACAGTTCAGCCAGGTAATTAAGAATAGTGGCTACAGGGGCTGAAAACGGATCTAGCTTCTGATTATGTGGCCAAATAGAGAATCTTTTCCATTTGTCCCTGTGAAGTTTCCTGGTGGACGGTTTATGAGTGGCCAAGATAATATCACGCACGGTTGAAGAGAGGGTTTCCTGCCTGACAACTAATGGAACTGGAGAAACCAAGCAGCCAGCTTGAGAGTGGACAGATTCGGGGGAGTCAGCACTTGTGGGTGAGAGATGATGTCCTGACGAGTGTCTAGCATCCACAGAGGTTGTAGCAGACGAGGTCAGAGGAAGAGAAACCTTACTTGGAGGCCAGAATGGGCCAATGAGGATCACTTTGCTTCTCAACTGAATAGCTTTCTTTAGAACAAGGGGGATCAGAGAATAAACAAAGGAGACGCGTGGGACAATCGTGAATCAAAGCGTCTCTTGGTGATTGCCCATGAGGGGGAGAGAGAGTAAAGTAGCTGCTGCATTTTGTGTTTGAGGAGGAGGCGAAAAGGTTGTAACATGGCTGGCCCCAACGGCTGAAAATTTCCACTGTCACACTCGGGTTGAGAGACCTCTCGTGAGGACAGAGGATGCATCTGCTTAGCCTGTCCTCAATCACGGAGCTCCCCAGGATATGCGTTGTGATTTGAAAGTGGTTGGAAGCTATCGCCCACTGCCAGATTCTCATGGCTTCGCGACATAGGGGGTAGGATTTGGTCCCTCCCTGTTCATGTATCATACCACGGACATGCTGTCCGACTGGACAGCAATCGTTCCGGATGGAAGGAGCGGATGGAAAAAGCTTGCAACACCAATAGCACCGTTCAACTCCAGGACATTTATATGTTAAGTTGACCTCTACATTGGACCACGTGTGCCTTGGACTGACTTTCCCTGGAAGTGCCCCCCCCAATCAGGGAAGCATCGGTGGTCACCGTGGCGCTGGGCTGGGGAGCCTGGAAGGGGCGACACCAAAGATTTTCATCTGTACTCATCCACCAGAGGAGATCTTGTGTGCAAGTGTTGGTGTTGAGAATCTGTGAGCTTAGGAGGTGAAGACTGGGTACCCACTAGGCCTGAAGGAGCCATTGTAGTAATCTCATGTGCAATCTGCCTAGGGGAACAATAGGGACGGCTGCTGCCATAGACCCCAGAGCCTAGAGAGCTTCCCTTGCAGACACCTTTCTTCGACAGAGTATCACTTGAACCTGTGCCCTTAATCTCTGAAGCTTGTAAAGAGGAAGAGAGATCAGATTTGACTGGGTGTTGAATATTGCCTCTATGAATTCCAACAGTTGTGAGGGCTGAAGGCTGGATTTCTCCCAGTGTACAGTGATGCCCAGCGACTCCTCTAGAACAAGGGTGTAGTGGAGGGCCCTGACCAGTAGACGCTTGGTGGGGGCGGAGATGAGCCAATCATCTAGGTACGGAAACACCTGGAATCCCTGAAGTCTCAGATGAGCTGTAACCACTGCAAGGCATTTTGTGAACACACTGGGGGCCGTCGAGAGACCGAAAGGCAGGGCTCTGAATTGGTAGTGATTGGCTCCCAACTGGAAGCGAAGGAAGCTCCTGGAGCGCTTGTCCATCTTGATATGGTAATACGCATCCTGGAGATCTAATGAGCACATCCACACATCCTCCCACAGAAAGGGAAGGATGGATTGAATCGTGACCATGCGGAACTTGGTCTGAACTACCGATTTGTTTAAGTTGGCCGAGATCCAGAATGGGCCTCCAGTCCCCTGTCTTCTTTGGCACCAAAAAGAATCTTGAGTAGAACCCTGATCTGCACTGATCTGGGGGACCTGTTGGATGGCTAGTTTTTGACGCAGCTTTCGTATTTTGGAAGCTGCCTCCTCCCTTTGACTGGGTGGAACATCGGGAAGGGATTTTGGAGGTCTTGGATAAGATATTAGGGGAATGTGGTAGCCTCTGGTAATGATTTTCTGTACCCACTGATCGTTTAATAGAGAGAAAGGCAGCTTGGTGCAGAGAAAAACGCCTCTCGACTGCTTCCAGAGGAAAGCAATTGGGCAGTGCTTCAGGAGCACTGATGCAGTCTACCCGAGAAGGAATCTCTGTAGCCCTGGTTCTGGGGAGCCTCTCTGCCCCAAAAGGGGAGTCTTCCATTATTGGTACCTTCCCTGTCTCTGGGGGAGTCCTCACCACGTGCGTCACGGAAAGGACCTTGAGACTTCTTGTGACCCATCTTCCCGCTTCTCTGGTTCCTGGAAAAGGAATGCTGAGGTTTGGAAAAGCATAGGCTCACAGCAGACAAGGTCTTCCCGTCTTGCTCGCACCTGGCTAATGTATCCTTGACCTTAGCACCGAACAGAGCTGATGGCTCGATAGGGGCATTTTAAAAAAGCAGACTTGGAGTCCACGAGGTCATAAACACGCATCCAGGCGTGGCGTCTCATGACCAAGCCTGCACCCGCAGCTCTAGCCGCTCCTTCGGTTGCGTGTGACAGCAACCTCATGGACGAATTGGATATTGACTCTAGGGTGGCAAGATGGGAAGCAACTTTATCTCATGCTCCATCTGATACTTGGCCCGCGAGAGTCCAGGAGAGTTTGGAGAGAAGATGTCTCTGTAGCCTCGTAAAATGTGCCAAAATGTTCAGAGACCTGACTGCAAAGGTCGCGGATGCAAAAACTTGCTTCCCTAACCTGTCCACTGCCAGACACACTGTTGGGCGGGTGGACAGCAGGACTCTCTTCTGCAAGGTCGATTTTCATGGCTGCCGTCATCACCATAGCATCCACTGGCAAACCTCTTGACCAATGGGGTTGATCCTCTGGAGGGGAGTACCTTGTCTGATCTTCTGGGAATGGCCTCAAAGGAGTCGGTGTTCTTCCACGCCCACTGCACGATGAGCTTAACCAACTCATCAGCAAGTGAGGTCACCCAAGAAGTAGAGGGCTGAGAGCGAAAGGCCTGCAGGAATACGGATTCCTCCGAGGAAGGATTGGAGGGCTTCCAGTCACCCCTCTGTTTCAAGATTTCCATGATGTCTCCAAAGGAGACAGTCAGGTGGTGACCGTGGGGATCCTTCCCCATCATCATAGTCTGCATCTTCCGTGAGGGACTCCTCTGGGGAGTCCATGTGTTTCATCTTACACGCCCGTTTCTGAGGGGGTTCTTTGGTGGGAGCATCCGAAGAAGACTCAGAAAGGGAAATACCCTGGACAGGGGTTTCCTGGGCCTTATGCTCTCGGAGTCCTGTGGGGGGGTGGCCTTTGACAGCTGCGGCTCAGAAGAAACTGGGGGGGGTATAACCGATGTAGGAAGACTGCTATAAGCAAGCACCCTCTCCATCACCAGGAAAGCGGTCCTGCATGAAGAGGAGTGGGAGCCTGGAACTGGAGTCCCACCCCGCTCCACACGGTCCGCCCCCGGGGACGGAGCCTCAAGCAAACTCGGGGTACTAGTTATCCTCGGATCTGAAGCCGGGACAGACAACACAGTCGGAACTGGGACCGAAACCGGAGGTTCCACCCCCCCAAGCATGAGATTGAGGGAGGGTGGGTTCAAACAGAACCAACACCCAAAGGGGCCTCAGACACCATCATTGTCAGTGCAGAGGAAGGGGGTCTTCTCAAAAACGTCTGATATATGAGCCTTGGAAACAAGGGTCCAAGGGAGGAGAGTATGTAGGGGTCGCCGGAGTAATAGACCCAAAACCTGGAGTGGGATGGGGTCTAGGCAAATTTGAAATTCCCCTGGCGGTCAGCAGCTGGTCAAAAAGGCGCACCACATCTAATTCTGAAAGGCTCCTGGTGGATCTTACCGATGCCCGAGGGGGAATCAGGCCAGTCCAAAAAGGGGCTGCAGGCTTGTCCGGGAAACGGGTCCACAGATGACGAGTATCGGGTCTGTGATGTTATCACAAAATGGCACAGATTCCAGCTTAGAAACCGGCAATGGAAAGGTTAGAGCTGAGAACGGGATCAGAGCCGAGGTTACAACAGGGGTGGAATGTCAAGAACGGCTCTGAAGTTGTTGCAGCCAACATCAGAGTGGAGATGGGCAACGTCGATGCCGAGACAGAGGCAGATACACTGATCGGAACCGACATAGTAGATGGCACCGTAGTTGTCGGTGCTGGGGTAGGCGCTGACGAGGCGACCTCGGTAAGCTTCACTGGAGCCGAACTCGGAACCGATATAGGTCGGAACATTGGAGGCAGTACGGTGCTTGGAGGAAGACTTTTGGGCCTTGTGCTTATGGCTTTTACCTCTGTCACCAGCCGGTGAAGAGGGGTCTGAATGAGGACATTTCTTGTCCACAGAAGGAGGGGATGACACCTCTGTTGCAGAAACAGCCTCCAAAAAAGGCAATGAGAGCAGGCCTTTCAAAATCAATTACGACGTTCATTCAGCGTCCGCTGACTGAAGCTAGCACAAATATCACATGGGGGTTTCGCCAACAAATGCGGAACCCCCAAACAGTACACGCACTCTTCATGTAGGTTGCTATTCGGAAGTTTACCGTTGCAAGAAGAGCAGTGTTTAAACCCAGTATTTCCCTTCTTCCCAGACATATCATCGAACAATCTCGCACAAAAAGGAAAGAGTGAGGGAAGTGAAGAAAGAGGAAATACCAACAATGGTAATTGGATACCACAAGGGTAGAAAGTCCAAAATACCAACAAATGGCACATAAGGGATACCTGTGGGTAGAGATGAGTGCAGTAAAATATCAAACAAACAACTAACAAGAACATTTTTTTTACAAAAACTTGTAAATTTATAAGGTAAATCACTTAGCTGGACAGCTCTGTGAAACGCTGCTATATGGTTGCGCAGCAAATGATATCTATGGTAAATGAGTGAAGGGCATTGTGGGCAGCAGCTTAGCTCGAGAGTTTTTGGTGCATGCAAACTTGGTACAAGGCCGACTCGGTTCAGAGGGCTCGGAACCGAACCCATCAGTGATGAATAGGAAAAAGATCAACGTCAGATGAATAATTTCGTTAGTTAAAATAACATGCTCCGCAAATATTTCTGATGAAGTACCCTGGAGAAAATTTATCAACTTTTATATTTCCCAAAAACAATTTTCCCAGATACCCCTCTCTTTCTCATGACACCTCCAGAAATTAGTCTACCTGTGGAAAAAATTCTTTGATGTCTACATGGAGGACCAAAATACCCATGCAAAAATCCTAAACCTTTTAGATATTGTTGCATACTTGGCAGCCATACAAAATGACCTCCTCTTTTTTCTATAATGCCTTTACAGTCTCAATTTCCAGACTTTTCTAACCTCTATATGCTCTACTAATTATCTCTCTCTTTTTTAACCACTGCTTCTATTCTAGACTAGACTATAAATGAAAGATTAGCTCTTGTTGAGTTTTAACACTTCTTCACTCCTTTCTTAATGCCTACAATCTCTGGTAGGGAAGGTGGTCTCCAACCTGCAGTTCGAACTTCTGCTTGGCCTCTAAATACCTTTGTTTCTTTGTTAATTTTTTCCAACAAATTCCAGCTCCCTCTTGCCCATTTTCTATAGCCTTTACAATTATTCTTACTGGTAACATCTCTTCTCTTTAGAGTGCTTGCTTAGTTCTCAACATCGTTACATATATTGTGTGGTTGTTAATGCTCTCCTTGAGTGCCTGAATCCAAAAGCCTATTTACTCCTTACATCGAGAACCCCCCGTTTTCAACATTTCTTTCCACTTCGATTTGTAGTCTTCTGTTGGGGGTGATGAATATGAGTCTTAATTGTGCAGCTCTAAAGTATCCCTTCAAATCTGTTAATCATAAACCACCTAGTTCACTGGGAAGAAACAACTTCATCTCACTTACCCTCAAAAAGCTACGGTAGACAACATGCTTGAACTGTACAAAATAGAGAGACTAGAAATGTATTCACTACTGGTACATTGCTATCCATATCAACTACCAAGAGCTTCCAACTTCTCACTTTTTGTACGGTCTTTTACTTTTCCTCTTGCCACACATACTTAGCTGCCATAATAGAATCCTATATACTTCATCTTATTTCCCAGAAATATGGGCATTATTGAACCAATTCATGTGTTACAGCCATAGCCTTCATTTTACCCTCATTTTACATCCCAAATAAAATCAAGTGTTAAAAAGGTACCACAACACTGAAATATCCTCCATTTATGGATTTATCTACTACAAAACATTCATATAAGGCAAATTTTTCTTTAGTACCATCCCAGTTATACCATTGAATTTGAGAGTCCCTTAGTTTCTTTGCCAATGGCTCCAAGTGCAAGGCAGACAGGGTGAGCACAATGTGCAGCTGGTAGTGTGGTTACCTCACAGCAAGAAGTTCCCTGGTTAAATTCTTCTCTGCTGTGGTGCCTTCTGTCAGAGTCTGCATGTCCTTCCTGTGGGCTTCCATGAGCTTCCTCCTACATTCCAAAGACATGTAGCAAGTGGATTGGACACTAAACTGGCCACAAGTGAGAGTGCATATTAATGTGCGTAAAACAACTGTGGCAGGGCTGTGAAAATTGGTTCAAGACAACAGTCACTGTTGATGTGACATCCCAACTAGATATGCAAAAATGGGTTGTGGATGGATAGATGGCTGGGTCCAGGTATAAGGCAAATAAGGAAAGACGACAGCACTACCAGGTTTCTCTATTCAAGCCTAGCTTGTCAAGAGATTAACCCTCCCAATTTGATTCTGGTCTCTGACCCTTCATGTATCTTCCTAATTAACACCATTACTCTATCAGAAAACAAATGCTACCCTTGCCCTATTCAAAGTCCCAGCCAACCCTATTGAACAGCTTCTCTAGATCAACACCAAACAATAATGGGGGTCTTCCTTTTGGAACACTGTTTTGTTAATATTGTCAAATGTTTGTCTCCCCTTCACAAAATCACACTGATGCCAGTTCTGGTAACACCTTGGCCATTCTTTTTTTCTAGTATGGACATAAACGATTTATAATCCTGGCTTAAAATTGAAACTGGTCTAAATGAAGTTGGATCTAAAATGTCTTTGCCTTCTCAGAGTAGTACAGCCACCTTAACTTTCTTCCAAAATGCTGGTACTGTCCATCCTTTTATAATATCGTCAAACCCTTCCATATCTTTCACTTTTCCCCCCATTCTGACTTCCAAATTTCAACAGGAATACCATCTGTTTTTGGAGACTTCCCTGTTAATTGATTATACGTCACAATTTTATTTCATGCTCTCCCATCTTGGCTATTAATTCTTGAACTTCATCTTCACCTAACCTTGACATTTTAAGTCTTCCATAAATTTCCTTTTATATGCTTTCTTTTTCTCAATATTCCTCGGTTCTATATAGATTTTCACAGAATTTTCAGAATATTTTGAATACCTCTAGAGTATTCCTGGTTATTTTTCTAGTCATAGACCCAGTTAGAAAATGCCACTTTCTATTTCATGTTGCCCAAGCTGTGCTAATTAATTTTTGTAGTCTGGGGTTATCAAATTCTTGCTTAACAGCTCCCTTTCTAAACTCGTATTATCCAGTATATCCCTTACTTTCCATTTGATACTCAACAACTGCTCCTCCTCTTGTCCTCAAGATTTCCCATTTATTGATAATACTTGAACCTTTGATAATACCTCAAAACAGTTTCAATTTAATTTATAGTTTGTTGACCGGATTAGCAGTCTCTTTTCGGGGGGGAGGGAGGACCAGAGGTGGTGTTTACACCACTGGGGAATTATGGAAGAGGATCAGGGAACTTCTACTCTCTTCGATGGGTATCATGGGATCTTTTACATTCAACTGCTACTACCAACTCAAGCAGATGGAACCTTTTTTTAATGTCTCATTTGAAGGATGGCATACACAGCAAGACGTTCTCCCATTCGATTCACGGCTAGAATGCCTTCTGTGTCGAGTCTGCATGTCCTCCCCACAGTAGAATGGCCTCTAAAAGACATGCGTGAATGGGCGAGCCTTTGCTGAAGGTTGGGCGTCGGGCTGGCAACTCAGCACCATAAAAAATCAACTGCCAATCATTAGCGTACCGGAGTTCTGGTGTGGCGACCCCTAACCGGGAAAAGCCGAAAAGACAAACATTTGAAGGATGGCATACTCAGGAGCTGCAGCAACCCCTTATGCTACATTGCAGACTCCGCAATCTACCTGATACGGAACAGAATCCAAAGCCTTCTGCACTGAAGGTGAGTGCACTACCTTGTTACACCACTGAAAATTATTTTCTACACACACCTCTCATTTCTAGCATATCTTCAGATTCAGTTTTTACTTCATCCCACCCCTCAGCTATCCTTTTTGAATCTGCACATTCCCTAGAAACTCGAATCATTTTCGCTATCCATTCCTTAAAACGTCTCTCTAAATAGGAAAAAAGGAAAGTGTGCCTCATTTTTACTTGGATTACCCTGCATGTTTATTTTAAGCTTTATTGGTGTTTAGTGTGAAATATTTTCTGGAAGTGTTTCAAAGCTGTTAAATATATTTGCTCTTGAGAAATATAGTTTATCCTATCTAGCCTAAGGTACTGCACCTTGAAGAATAATATGCAAATTATGTCTGGGTTGCTGCCTGTAATTTCACACCTTCCATTACAAATATTCTCATATTTCTTCAGAAATATACTCTTTACATTTTCCCTTCTAGGTTATCCTGATGCATCTTTACCATAATATCCCCCTGCTGGAAGCTAATTACCCATCCCATTATCCTCTTCATTTCCAAGTAGTTTTTAGAAAGAATATAAATACATAGGTTCATAGGTGTGTACTTGGCTAATGGCCCTGGGGCCTTTACAAGCCTAGCCCACAGAAGAGCCCTGGCATTGTACCGCCTGTCGTTAGTTCCCAGTGCCTCTATCAAGTAGAGCCACTGGAGTGATTCCTGGGGTGAACTTTCTAATTCCCATCCACTCATCAAGATTTCTCTTGAAGAGGGCTAGTGAGGTGCTCTGCTTGGCATGTATGGGAAGTCTATTCCAGAGCATGGGCGGCCCCTGAATTATGAACCTGTCCCTCCAGCATGTTCTGTTGATTGTGGTAATGAGGTTGAGGCCTCTGGACAGTGTGGTGCAGAGGGATTGGGATTTCTTTAGATGTAGCATTTCTAACAGAGCTGAGTCAGACATGGCTTTCTAAGTCAAGCAGAGATTGCCTCTTAGTAGACGTTATGAGACAGAGAATGGCTGGAGTTTTTTTGAGTCTGCTCGTGTAGGACATGTGTTTAAGGCCTAGGATTCTCTTTGTGAGGTACTTCTGTGGCCTCTCCAGCTGTGGCAGGTGTCTACTGAGGTACATGCTAAATGGGGCATTATACTCTATGATTGGTCTAATGAGGGAAGAGGAGAGAGAAATAATGACCTCTTTCTTCTTGGATGCAAAATCCTTGGTAATGAAATGTGACACACAGGACTTTCTGACCACAGTGGCTATGTGGTGGTCGAAGGAGAGGTTGCTGTCAACCTGTCCTCAGATCTCTTATAACACCTTCAGTGTTCACTGGGCTCCCATCGATGTGGTAATTAGTGCGAACTGAGTTTTTCCCAAAGGGGATGACTACGCATTTTTTAGCATTAAGCTTAAGGCCATGGTTTCGAAACCAGTCATTGGTCTCAGTGACGCGTTTATGTAGTAGGTCTTCATCATTTGGGGAGTTAATAAGGGCTCCCAGCTTGCAGTCATCTGCGAATCTGGTCGGCCAGAGTCCCTCTGTGTTGGCCTAGACTTCAGAGAAGTAGATGCCAAACAGGAGAGGACCCAGGACCGATCCCTGTGGGACTCCACTATTGACTGGTTGGCAGTCAGACGGAGTCCGCTACTTTCACACTGTGGGTTCTGCGAGACAATTTGCAATCCACCTAACAATATAGGGGTTTGATGCCTAGTTTGCTGAGTTTATCAATAATTCCTGAGTGAGGAATGGTATCAAAGGCCTTGGTCAGCTTGAGGTAGGCCGTATGAACTGCCTTACCTTCATCCACCTCTCTCGTGACTGACTCAAAGAAGTCAACCATGTTGAGCAGGCATAATCTACCTTTCACAAAACCAAATTGCATGGGATCTAGAGTTTGGAGATTGTCTATATCCCAATAGTAAAACACATAAAAGCAAATAATCCAACAAAAATGTCATAGGATACCTTCTCCTTGAAAAGAACCAGACATCAAGCAGGGTAAGGTTAAAAGAGTTTTTGTTCCCTTTACTCACACTCGATACAAACGGAACTTCCATCAAGTTCTGTCTGTATCGAATGTGAATAAAGGGAACAAAAGTGCTTATAACCTTACCCTGCAGTTCCGTTTGTACTGAGTGTGAATAAAGGGAACAAAAGTGCCTATAACCTTACACTGCCTGGTGTCTGGTTCTTTTCAAGGAGAAGGTATCCTGCGACATTTTTGTTAGATGCCCTATATCCTTGTTAATTAGGTCCACGATGATGCACTCCAAAGCCTTACATATTAGACTCATCAGGCTAATGGAGCGCTAACTTCCAGGGTCTGTAGTTGCTCCTCCTTTATGGAGAGGGATGACTGTAGCAGTGCGCCATTCGGTAGGGGCAAAGTCTGAGGTGAGGCTGTGAGTGAACAGAGCACACAGATGTGGTGCCAATTCCCTTTCTAATTCATGTAGAACACAGCCAGGGATATTGTCGGGTCCCATGGAAGCTGTATTCTTGGCCTTAAGACACTGCAGCTTTAACCTGTGCTGCAGTAATGCAGGGTGCCTGGCATTCTTACGGTATTAAGATTGGTCCTATAAGGGGGGAGAGAGGGGTAAAGTTGGCACTAAATCTGTTGGCCAGTATGTTTGCAATATCTGTTGGCTCAGTATAGGACGTACCACTATGCAGTAACTCAGAGCAAATCTGGGTATTGCCATGGAGATTGATATAAACTAAAGAAGGCTTTGTGGCTGTTTTTAGTGTCTGCCGCAATTCTGCCTTCATAGCTGGCTTTGGAGGTTTTGATGAGGGATCTAAACTTTTTGTTGAGGCTAATAAGGGTATTTTTCCAGTCTTGAGACTTCACCTTTTCTGCAACAGTTTCTTCCTTCTGTTGTAGAGTTTTTATTAATGTCAACGGACCACCAGACTGGCTTCCTTTTTTTTGGAGGAGAATGTCCTGGTTCTGTTGGGTATGGCTAGTTTCATGCATTTATGTACATGTTCGTACAGTACACTGGTGTATGATTCGGCAGTCATGCATCTATTTTCCATTGGCATGTGTGCCGTGAAGTTAGCCACCTCTGTTTTTAGGAATCCAAAGTCAGCTTTGGAGAAGTTTTTCATGGTGGACACCTTTGCAGGGGGTGTGGGTTCCTATTACGTCGAATGTTTAGATTTGCTGAATGCCTAAATGTAGCCACCTAAACGTCGAACACTCAAAATCGCGACTGACCATTTTCCCAGGGAACAAATTTGCTTGACCGCCATTGGGGAATTTGCCCTTTCCCCCGATGTAGAGTGATCTTGGCGGTGGTTTATTTAGTTAGGGGGGTACGGGGGGCAAAGCCCCCCACTTGTGTTAGTGTTTTAAAGTATGCTTTTTTTTTTGTTGGCCAAGCCAATTTTTTCACGGGGAAAATATTTGCTTAATTGGCCGGTCAAGGTTTTGAGCACTCGACATTTAGGTGGGTTTTAGGATGTTTAGGTATTAAACAACCTAAATGTTCAATGTTCTAATATAGATCCCGTGGGTGAGATGTGGATTTCCATGGTGATTAGTTTGCGGTGAGATCTACCGGGGAGGAATTGACTACTGGTGTAGAGCAACAATTGCCCATATTAGTAATAAACAGGTCAAGGATACTGCTTCCTCTAGTAAGGGTAAGAATGAGCTGGTCCAGGGTAATTGAATTCCAGGAAGCATTGGGCCAGTGCACTGGTGCTTGAGTAGTTTTCCCAGTTGATGGAGGGGTAGTTGAAGTCTCCTAGTATGAGTGTGTTGGGTTGGACCTTGACAGATTCCAGGGTGCTTAGGAACGTGGAGCGAGTCTAGGGACATGGTTGCGGACCTATAGCAGGCTATGACCTGGATCGCAGTCTTACCCAATGTTAGCTGTACCTGAAGTATCTCAGATGCATTATGCTGGGCTACTAGTCTGGTAAGTGTGCATATCCTTTATGAATATGGAGACACCACCACCTTTGGAGCTTTGGTCCATGTTTCGGGGCTGAAAGGTGTGAAATGAGTTATAGCCTGGTAGCGCAGGGATGCTTTCTGCTGCTTTAAACCAGGTCTCCATTACAGCACAAATGTAGATGTTCTCCATTTTGAGAAGTGCTTCGAGCGAGTGCATTTTGAGATTTAGACTTCTAGCATTGAGCAGCATGACCCTCAGATTGCATTTATTTACAGCTGTTACGGTGGTAATTTGGTCTTTGGAACACCACCTAAGAAAGGCACAATAGGGGTGGCAAGAGCCTTAGCCAGTACCTGGAAACCCAGTGGTGACTGATGCAGGCCATCTCTGGCAAAGCATTGAGGTCTGTCAATCATGTCACGCCAAGCAGGCAGATACTAGATCCCCAAAGAATGACACCAGAAATATAGCCAGTTGTTGAAGTCAATCATTTTTTTGTTTGTACTGTGGTATCATTCCGGGTGACTGCAGGACACTGCTCAGGGCTAGTGTCATACCTGCCTGGGCCACATAATCAGAGAGCTTTACCAGGTCTCTTTTCATGTAGTCCAGGGAGTGCATCTCAGATCATTCACACCAACATGGACAACAATAGAGTCATACTTTTACTTGTTTTGGAGTGACCTGAGTGCATATGTTGCGTGTCGGATTCTGGCACCTGATAAGATGGCCGACTGTTCCCTTCTTATTCACCCTAGTTAGTGGAACATCTGTGTGCCTCACTATTGAGTCACCTACGATTAGTGTATCGGGCAAGGTGTTTAGCCTTAGGGTCTTGGGTTGAGGGGCACACTGTGGAGGTGAGCTGTGTGTCCTGTGGTTTGTGCTGTGTAGTGGTGGTGGAGTGCGTTTCTGTCTTGGAGGTCTCTGTTGTTTGGGTACATTTCTACTGAGTGCCAACGCGAATGTGGGTGTGTGGTTTGTTATGTGAGAGCTGTGATAGTTGGCGTTCTGGAGGGCTGTGTGTTCCATGTGGTATGGTGCAGGTGTCGACCTTCTCCTCATGACCAGCTAGTCCGGTCTTGGCTGGAGAGTTCATAGCATCCAATTTGGTGATATAAGTGCATCTTTCACAAGTCTGAGTGTTGGGAGGTAAGAGGAGAGGGTTGTCTGTGTACATGAGGCAGTTGCTACACTGCCCTAGAATGCCCAAGTACACCAGGTTAATAGGAGAAAGCACAGGGAACTGCCCTTTAATCATGCCAGGAGGGGTGGTCATAACTACCAAGTACTAGAGCTATTTCCATGAAGAACGACTAGCACTGACGGCTCTTATGCGTGCTACAATAATTGCTGCAAAAACCTGTTGAAGTTCAAAGTGATTAGGCTATATGATGTGCAAGAGAGAAAGAACTAGCAAGATCTAAGGGAAAAACTGAAAAGCAGACTTTCTGGCACCAGTAGTAATTTACCTGAGCTCAGCGCCGCTGATTACAGCTTAAACAAATGCAAGCGTGGGCTTTTAAACCAGAAAGTTGAAAGGGATGGAAAAACTGCCCAAACGGCCACTAAACTACAATTTCTGGGCCAGAAACCACTCCTCCTCTTATGGCAGATAAGCTACTAGAAGGCTACCCTCCAACACAGAAAGGCTGGGGGAGGGGGGTCTCAGAAGCTTAAAAACAGTCCTGGATACAGCAAATGTGTACCTGGACTACACTAGTTACAGGAAAGGTAGGAAACAAGCTTAGAATTTTTTATTTATTTTTACAGAAAAGCAGCTAAAACAGCAGTAAAACAATACAAATGCAGTGCAAGTTAGCACACGAGTGTGTAACAATATTAAAGCAAATACAGTTTAAATCAATGCAATTAAATTAAAAAATGAATAAAAACATGCGCAGAAAGCAGTACATTAGGAAAAAATCAAAATGACCATCAGAAAACAATGCCAGCAAATACATAAATAATTCAGTCAAGCAAAAATTAAGACAGTGCAGAACTCTGAACAGTTAAGTGCCAAAAATATCAGCTCTGTATTTCCAGATTGTTTGAGAAGCACATTCAGTCAGAACACAAAGAGATTCTAGCAATGGTAGATTCTAGCAAAGTGTTTTTTAGATAAAGTGGAAAGGAGGAACAGAATAAAATTCAAGGTTAACAAACTAAGTGGGTTGGCCTTCTCAAATGTTCCTCTGTATTGGGTAGAATGAGCTAATGACACCAGACTGGGAGGAGTGTCTGTTATTCTAAAAGTGTATTAGTTCTGGTTTAAGCACTTGGGCTTCAGGCCAGTTATTTTACGTTAAGAAGGATTGCGGTCTGCACTCTTGTGGGAGGAGAGGCTGGACTCTTCCCTTCTGAGCAGGGAATTTCTGGTTAGAGGCTTATAGTGCCTGCATATTCTAACTGTTTTACTGAAATTGGTACACCTTGTTTGCTGTAGCATAGACTAGATCCAGGCCTGCTGAATCTAGCTTTATTTGTATGCTTGTTGTTTGTTTATTTCCCTGAAACGCTAATTCCACCTAAAACGCGGCCTTTCAGCACTTCTGTGGATCCCTAGTGATATCTGCATTGCTTACTGTACTTATTTCCTTGTTTCACTTGAAAGAAAGTTACTGTTTGTCGTTTTTGCATTTAAGTTACCTGTAACACATTGCATTTAAGTTACCTGGCACTTGCTCACTAAAGCAATTATATAAGTCAGCTCTAAAAAATTAAAAGCACTACACCCTCATAAACTCCCCTTGAGTACCTTGTTCCCCATTGGCCCTTTTTTCAATTATAAAGGAATTCCCAATACTATTCTAGCATGTCCAAAGGTCAGTTGTCAATCTCCTCTCCGGTCCAGCTGGTGAATCTGGGAATCTTGAGGCAATGTTACAACTGCCTCATGTACACAGACAACCCTCTCCTCCTCCCAACAATTCCAACACATGTGAGAGATGCAACCATATAGCCAAACTGGAGGCTAAGCTCTCTCAACTCAGTACTGGCGTAACCAGTCAGGAGGAGAAGGAAACCACACTCACTACAATTCCAGTCTCACATAGACCTACCACGACAACAAACCAAACACAAACACACAAAAACATACTCGGAGGCTCTAAATAAAAATCTGCCTAAACAGCAGAGACCTCCAAAGCAGACACCCAAGCAACCGCTGTGCCGAACAGTCACAGCCCTTAAGGCTAAACAACACACCTGATACACTTGTAATAGGTGACTATCGTCAGGCACACAGACGTCCCGCTCACCAGGCTGAACAAGGAGAAGGTCACGGTAAGCTGCCTGTCGGGCGCTAGGATTCGCCACATAACACAAGCACTCAGGTCACTCCAAGGCAAGTACAAATATGACTCAGTCATTGTCCATGCTGGTGTGAATGACCTGAGAAGTACCTCCCTGGACTACATAAAAAGAGACATAGAGGAGCTCTCTGAGCATGTAGCCCAGGCCGGTATGACCCTGACCTTGAGTAGCATCTTACCCTCACCAAGAATGATGCCACAATATGAAGACAAGATGATCAATTTCAACAACTGGCTTAAGTGTTGGTGTCATTCAAAGGGGATCCAATGCCTGTCAGCCTGGGATGACATGCTCGACAAGCCACGATGCTTCGCTAGGGATGGCTTGCACCTGTCACCCCTGGGCTTTCGGATATTGGCAAAGGCTCTTGCTACCCCATAGTGCCTTTTTAGGCAAGGCTCAAAAGACAAACCCACCTCCATAGGTATCACAAGGGATAAGCAACTAAGAGTAATGCTACTCAACGCCAGAAGTCTAAACCTCAAGATGCACGCACTCGAAACTCTCCTTAGCATGGAGAACATCGATATCTGTGCAGTAACAGAAACCTGGTTCAAGGCTCCGGAGAGCACCCCAGCACTACCAGGTTATACCTCATACCATGCTTTTCGCCCCAAAACTTGGACCGAACCACAAAAGGAGGGAGTATCAATATTCGTCAAAGATACCCACACCTCCAGGTTGGTGGCACAGCACGAAGCATCAGAGACTATCCATGTGCAACTAACTGTGGGTAAAACTGCCTTCCAGTTTATAGCCTGCTACAGACCACCCTCCCAAACACAAGAACCCCACTTGGCCTTCCTGAGAATACTGGAAAATATGAAGGTCTCTCCAAACACCATTATATTGGGCGACTTCAACTACCCAAACATAGACTGGGAGCATTACTCTAGCTCCAACACCCTAGCCCAAATGTTCCTAGAATTTATAAACTCAAATGCTATGGAACAACTTGTTACCACTCCCACAAGAGGGGAAAACATACTGGACCTGATCATCACCAACATGGGGACACTATGCTCCAGACCAGAAGTGTATCCCTCACTGGTAAGATCAGACCATAAACTAATCTCACTGGATATTCACATCCCGACCCCACCCCCTGCCCAGAAAACCACAGTGAAAAACAAAGCAAATTTCACACGCCTCAAAACCGAGGCGAAATCCTTCAAAGCCCCCGGGCCTGTGGAAAATACGGCCCAGACCACAGAATCCTTTATAAACACATTCTATGAACACCTTCAGGAATGCATGGATCATGCAATCCCAAATAAAACCAAGACCCAATCATCCAAAGGCAGACGTCCTGTCTGGTGGACCCCAGCCATAAACAAACTATACAATAGAAGGAGGAAGCTACTACATGATAGAGCAAAATCCCAAAAAGGGAAGGCATCTCTGATGAGTATTAGCAAAAAACTACGGGCACTCATAAAATCGTCTAAGGCCAGCTTCGAGAGAAAAATTGCACAGGACACTAAGGATAATCACAAGGCTTTCTTTAGTTATGTTAGGAACCTGGGTGGGAATTCCCAAATATGCTCAGAATTAGTCCAAAATGACAAAAAATACACCGAGCCCACAGACATTGCCAACATCCTAGCTGACAGGTTCAGTGCAAACTTCTCCCCCCTCTCCCCACCAAAAGGGCAAATATCTATCCCAACAGAGTGCTGCCCCCCTGACATCTCAGATGCTCAGGTAAGAGCCGCCCTCTCCAAAGCAAAAAACACAGCATCAATGAGACCAGATGGTGTCCCGGGCTGCGTCCTACATGAACTCCAAGAAGAGCTAAACCCAAACATAAAACTACTGTTCAATCTTAGCCTTACTACAGGACATGTACCCAAATAGTGGCGTGCAGCAACAGTGGTCCCTCTCCACAAAGGTGGTGCCTCAACGGATCATGGAAACTATCGCCCCATAAGCCTGACTAGCTTGGTCTGCAAAGCTATGGAAAGGATCATCATGGACCTCATAAATAAAGATATTGGGAACCTACAGACACTGGATCCTAACCAGTTTGGCTTTGTTAAGGGCAGATCCTGCCTCTTAAACCTGGTCGATTTCTTTGAAACAGTCACCAAGGCCATTGACGAGGGGAAGGTGGCCCACACAGCCTACCTGGACCTCGCAAAAGCCTTCGATACAATACCCCACTCGGGCATTATAGATAAGCTCACCAGCTTAAATGTAAACCCCTATGTCACTAGATGGGTTGCAAACTGGCTCAAGGACAGAACCCACATGGTTAGAATTGCTGGATCCATGTCAGACTCCAAACCAGTTACAAGTGGCGTCCCACAAGGCTCAGTCCTGGGACCTCTCTTGTTCGGTATATATTTCTCGGCGGTACAGGCCAACACGGAAGGACTGTGGCTGACCAAGTTCGCAGATGACTGCAAACTGGGCACCATAATCAACTCTCCAGCCGACACAAGCATCCTCCAAAAGGGCCTCATAGAAACAGACAACTGGTGCCAGAGCCATGGCCTCAAGCTAAACGCCAAAAAGTGTATAGTCATCCCCTTTGGCAAAAACAAAGTGCCCACTTACCACATAGGTGGTAATCCATTAAGTACAGAAGAAGTCATTAGGGACCTGGGGACCCAAGTTGATAGCAATCTCTCATTTGACAACCACGTGGCCAAAGTGGTTAGAAAAACATTTTATATAGCCCACCTAATCATGAAGGGATTCACATCTAGATCAGGGGAGGTCATCGTACCTCTTTACTCATCCCTCATCAGGCCCATAATTGAGTACAATGCCCCTTTTGGGATGTACCTTACCAGACACCTGCAGCAACTGGAAAGACCCCAAAAGTACCTCACCAAGAGGATCAAAGGGCTCAAACAGATGCCATATGCTGCCCGGTTAAAGAAACTCCAGCTCTACTCAGTGGCATACTGCCTGCTCAGAGGCGATCTGTGCCTGACGTATAAAGCCATGTCCAACCCGGAATTAATGGACATGCTGCACCTCAGAAAATCCAAATCCCATTGAGCTATGCGCTTGAGAGACTTGAACCTCAGCACTGAAATAAATAGGACATGCTGGAGGGACAGATTCATAACCCAGAGGCTCCCTTCACTCTGGAATAAAATCCCAGTCCAGGTTAGGCAGAGTCCCACATTGACTCTCTTAAAGAGGAATCTTGATGAGTGGATGGGAGATCGTAGGTTTACCCCGGCTATCACTTCTGTGTCACTGTTAGACAGAGGCACAGTATACTAACCTCAAAAAAAGGCATAGCAAAATTAATTTAAAATGGGTGGCGAAAGCCAAACACACTCTGGCTAGACTTATAAATGCCCTAGGGCAGATAGCCTAGTATGAACCTATGAACCTATGTAGGGGCGGGCAACTGCAAAGCCGCCAAGTATAACAAGACTCAGCTATCAGCTACTCACAAACAGAACACACAACTCTGTATGAAAAAGCAGTTTACAGTTAAGTAATTCAGTAAAAATGCAATTAAGGTAATGAAAAATACAGTTAAAACAGTACACAAATGCAGTGAAACAGTAAAAAAAGCTAACAACAGTGCAAATGTATGTAATAGATTAGCTGTAGAGCACAATTATAAGCGTTAAGAAGTGCAATTCAATGAAATAAATGTAAGAAATAACTTATGCTCTTGGAGTCTTATGGAATTTCTGCTATGTCCCAGTGATAAATCACCACTCCACAGCCTGGTAAAAACAAGCACAGCCCACTGCAGAGACAGGGTTTAAATACCAGAAAAGATGGAAGAATCTAGCAGCTCAAATTACTATCCAGTCCTGCCAGTGCAATCCTCCTTCCCTGCAAATACCCCATCAATACCACATACCTACACGTGTTCTCTCTTTTTCTTCTATCATTGGTGATCCTCTTACAATCAGTATTACCCCCCCCCCCCCCCCACCTTTCCTTTGTCCCTGGTACTCTGACAAATTAAAACTCTGGAATCTTTTCTTTGCAAAAAATCATATGCTCATTTCTACCGGTGTATGCCCCTTGTAACAATGCTATTCGTACCCCATACTTCTTAATTCAATACTTTCTGCTCCTTGTCCATACCTACAATGCCATTCAAACACACACATGCATTAGCGTTTGGCAGACTGAACGTAGATGCAATTGCAACTTATACTTGTTTAGACGTGTGTCACATTTCCCAGACTCTGTTCACTAAAAACATTCAAAAGTTATACATATTCATTTTAACCCCCCAACCTTATTTAACTCAACACAAACACATTTTCCAAAAAGGGAAAATTATCTCTTCCTATACAGGCAGAGGACCCATGGATCAGCACCCACAGATTTCAAACATTCTAAAGTTAGGATTAATCATAATAACAATGCATGTCAGAGCCTGTGTTCCATTCTGCACCCACACCATCCTTTCTTGCCCCATCTCAACTTCCCTTCCAGATATGAAAACCCTGTTTAGCCTCAACAAAAAATGCCCTGGCTATCATTAAATGCGGTTGTTACTAGTAAGAATACATCCACTTTTATTTTTTTTAATGCATTATTTTCAATGAGGATCACTTTGCACTTCAACCCTTGCTGCGCATTCTGGAGAAATGTGGGGATGAGAGGTAGAGGGGCCAAAGGGTGACTGTCCCTGAGAAGGGATAAGGACAAAAAACCTGTTTGCATTTGTTATCATGGGGTGCAACCAGATCGCAGCAAGGTTGGCTCCATTTGAGTAAGATCAAGTTTGCCAAAGACTGATTTAGAGACCACCGGTGAGGCATCAGAAGGGTTTCGCTGAGCCTGTCCGCACGGATGTTGGATTTCCCTGGAATGTGTGTTGCTACTAGAAAGCAGTTGGAAGAGATCGCCCACTGCCAAACTCTCACTGTTTCTCGACAAAGGGGACAAGATCTGGTTCCCCCATTTGTTAATGTACCAAACGGACTTGCTGTCTGAACTGCAATCGTTCCTAAAGGAAGAAAGCTCTGTAAGGCTTACAACACTAGGAGCACCACTTTCCTCTCTAGAACATTTACATGCGGACTGGTCTCCTGTGTTGACCAAGAGCCTTGAACAATTCGTCCCAAGTAATGCCCCCCCCCCCCCCACCAGCTCAACTGGCTGCATCCATGGTCAACGTGGTGATGGAGGTAGGAAGAAAAAATGAATGTCATTCGACGTCCCTTGCGTGGAGCCACTAAGACAGGGAGTCTCTGCATACTCATGATAGCTTCACAGGATGATTCTGTGGATAGCTGTGTAAGGACTACTGTACTGCTAGAATCCATTAAAGAATCCTCATATGTAGGAACCAACATTATGGTGGCAGCCTTCAAACCTAGCGTTTTGAAAATTAATTCTGCAGGTGGCGAAGGAATGGCTAGAATTTGTCTGCTACGTAATCAAGGACAAAATTCTGTTTGAAGGTAAAAAGGCTAGGCAGTTGTATGTGTCTAAACATGCCCCTATAACATGCATCACAGACTGGCTGAAATTGAGACTTGTGGGATTTGATGTGATTCCTAGAGTATTCCTTAGGTGAAGCAGATAATCCCTGGTTTGGAGGAGAAGATGCCTGGTCGATGTGGTCAGAAGCTTGTCGTGCAGGTAAGGAAACACTATGAATCCGAGCAGTTTCAGTGAGACGCTACTACTGTCATGCATTTGGTGAACACCCTGGGACTATGGTGAGACCAAAGGGCAGAGCTCTGAACTGCCAATGACCGGCTCCCAGGCAGAAGCAGAGAAACCTTCAAAAGCACCTGTCCAATTTGATGCGATAGTACGCATCTTGAAGATCTATTGAGCACATCCAGTCATCTTTCTGGAGGAGAGGTAGAATAGACTGTACAGTGACCATACGGAATTTTGAGTTCTTTACACATTTGTTTAGGAAGGTTAATTCCACGATTGGTCTCAGGTCCCCCATCATTTTTGGCACTAAAAACCTTTAGTAGAGTTTGGATCCTGTTTGATCCAGTGGGACATTATGGATGACTCATCTAGCAGCTTTGCTATTTCCTGAACACCTGACACACTCTGATTGGGTGGAACATCGGGGAGATTTTTCTTTGGAATGGGAGTTTTGAAAAAGGGGACTAACATCCTCTGGATACGATCCTTTGCATTCAAGAGTCGTTTGTAACAGCTAGTCAGGCATTCAGTTGCAAGTTTAAGTGCTCACCCGACTGCCTCCAGTGAGGACAGTCATACAAATGTCCAAGAGCACTGAAAGGATCTGTCTGAGAAGGAATCTTAAGATCCTTGTTTCTGCAGACCTCCTCTGCCACGTGGGCAGAGTCTACCAAAATCGTTATTTCCTCCTCTGCCTCAAGGGGAAAATTCTCCCTGTGAATCCTGGACAGGCCCTTGTGATTTCTTGAATCACAATTTGTTACCTCCACACTGGTTCCTGGAAAATGTTTTTTGTGGGGGTACAGAATCTGATTCCAATGGCAGACAAGGTTTTCCTGTCTTTTTCACACCAGGAGAGACCATCTTTCACATCTGGTTCAAAGAGTGACAATCCAAAGAGCATTGATGAATGATGCCTTGAAAGGCATCACAGAGTGACAAAGTTACATCCAGGTATGTCTCCTTATGGCAATACCTGAACCAGTAGCCTTTCAGGAACTCTCAGTATGCGAGATTAACCTCATGGCTACGTTCGAAATGGATTGTAGGGTGGTCATTCTGGAGGAAAAGGTTTTCTGTTCCTCTTGAGACATGGTCCCTGGAGCAGTGTTGGAGAGTTCCTTTAGCAAGTCCCTCTGCAAACTAGTAATGTGAGCCAAAAAGTTTAAAATAGCAGTGCAAAGGCTGCTGATGTGTACACCCGCTTCCTGAATCTGTCCAAAGTCCAGTGGATCGCTGTTCCAGCTATTCATGGCTGCTGCAACAACCATGGCATCTACAGGGGTACCTTTTGTCCAGTGCGGCTCATCTAAAGGGGCACTGAGGATTTTGTCAGTTCTTTTTGGTATAGGCTCCACAGTATCCAGCTCATTCCATACTCTGCGGGAGACTAGGTCTAGAAGGTCATCTGCAAGAGGGGGTCAACCCAAGCTGTAAATGGGCCAGACCCGAACGCTTCCAGGAACACAGACTTCTCTGAAGAAGGGCTTTGGGTAGGCCAACCACATCTTTGGCATAGGATTTCAAGTATGTCTCCAAAGGAGACATCAGGTAGAGATCTTGGGGACCCTTCATCCAAGTCCATGTCTTCTGTTAAAGATTCCTGAGGAGAATCTAAGTGCCTCTTTTTACACAGTCTCTTTTGAGGGACCTCCTCAGTGGGATGTTCCGGGGAGATGTCAGAAGAGAGGAAGAGCTCCACAAGGAGAGATGCGAGGAAGTTGTTAGGGTCTGGCTGTCCCTGAGGTGGAGAATGAGCAGGCTCAGGTGCAGAAGTCAGAATAGGAGCAGGATCCAAAGTAGCCAGCGTCAAAAGTAATTCTCTGTTGGGAGAACACCCTCTCCACCACTTTGAATGCAGAAGGACCAGGAGAGGACCTTGAAGCTCCTCCGGAGCCACAGCTCTTGCAACAGACAACCCTGGAACCTCATGGATCCCATGCCCCTAAGGGGGGAAGAGTCAGAGCGGAGCTGTCCAGTGCCGAGGCTCTGAGGGGAAAGCAATGGCTCTGAACACTTCCAAGCCGAGGACATCCCCTTGGATCAGATGCCAAAGCTTCGGATCAGAGATTCACTGCTCCCCAACAAGGTCACAGATGACTGAATCAGAGAAGCCATTTCAGCCAAGGATGGAAGGGCCATCAGATCCGACGCATTGGCTGTGGTAACCACCAGATCCGAGGGCTCTGAAATAGGAGGTCAGCTCAGAGAAGGAGTTATCAAAGGTAGGATGGTAACTCATGGATCAGGTGGGGGGGGGGTGGAGAAGGCAAAACCCCCATCTGTATCTGCATTCTGAGGAATCACTGATCTTATCATCCTGTCCACCTCGGCTTCAGAAAGACACTGGGAAGATCTAATAGAGGATTGAAACCTGCTGTTACATCTCAGGGTCTCCCACCTTTGGTCCCAAAGGTTTAAAGAAGCAAGCATCTCAGGATCTCCCACCCTTGTTCCCAAAAGTATAAAGAAGCAAGAAAGCCCATGTAAATTCAAGTTGCTATCTACTGTTCACTGTTTATTACTCAACTAAACCCTTATTTTTATGTGTGAGCTATATCTCTCCTGCTTATCAGTGATGACTTGCATTTGATGAATACTTTATTGTGGACCTTGTTACTGTGTAGTTTATAAATTCTACTATCTGCTTTTCATATACTGCTTTTTATACTAAAGTTACTTCTTTTCTCCTGATCCTGTTTGTTTCCCTCCATCTTTACCAACATGTACCCAGCCCTCTGTGTCCATATCCTGTCCAGGAAACCAACTCTTCCTGCCTGATGAATAGGGATACATTGAAACCTGCTGTTACATCTCAGGGTCTCCCACCCTTGGTCCCAAAAGTTTAAAGAAGCATGAAAGTATGTGGCTCTCTTAAACTTAACAATTAACTAAAGAGGTGTATATTTGTTAGGTAGTTGAAAGGACGCTTCTAAGACAGGACAGTCAGCAGTCTACCCTTTAGCCTGCACACCATTTTCGGACCTTTTAAAGCTCTTTTTATTTCTAGTCTCACCTTTTTATTCCTGGAACAGACTTCTACTGCAGTATTGGTTTTGTTCACTAGGTGGCGCCCTTACCTGGTTCCACCTCCCTCTATCTATCCCACTATCTCTTACCATAAAATGACAAAATTTCCTTGATTTTTCTTAGTCTTGCTACTATCAGCTCTTTAGCCAGCTATAAAACTCATTAATACTTTCTTTCTTCCATCTTCAGCCTTGTACCAGCTTCTATCCCCCTTCTCTACACATAGTATATTTTAAGATCTTCCTGTCCTAATAATGTTTCTTTTATCCCACATTTTATCCTCTAATCCTCTACACTTAGCACCCACCTACCCTCATACTATCCAACTTCCCACTAGCCCAATCCTTCCTCTTATCTACATTACTTACCCTACTTACCCTTCTTAAAAGCTTCTTTCACTGATGGATTCTTCTCCTATTGTTTCTTCCTTCTCTTGTCTCTACCCGCTCCGTTCGCCCTGCGGGCTCACTCTTCACCCCTACCCCCAATTCCCACCCACCCCCAGAGGTCCTAGACTTATACCTCTTAGCCACACCCTCTTTCTAAAACCAACAAACCAAATTGATCAATCTAACCTTTTACACCACACCCTTCCTCCACATATCCAAGCATCAGCTCAAACAAAGAAACATCAACTACTCATATTTTTACTTCACTTTTTATTAGTACATAGTTGTTCACTCCCATTATCGGACTAAACATTATGCCCACATTAGCTATATATACTCCTAACAAAACTCGATCATTGCCACATGTTTTCACCTCATCTTATCTCAACTTCATTTACACATCTTGATTTTGCTCAGCCTCACTATCCTTATAAACAACCATACAATCACTCAGTGCCTCTCACCAGCATATAACTTCCATACCAAACTACCTTCTATCAAAATATCACAGACTAACCCATATTAAATATAATATAATAACCAGAAAAGTTCAATATCTACTCTGTAATACACATAATCCTTTACTGAGACTGAAAAGGCTATCCTTAGAAGATGGAGATATCCACCCTAATCCACGTCCAGCCAATGTCCTTACCACTAACTCTCATACTCCATATCCCACTACCTCACTGTCTCCAAACAAACTTCCCAACTCACTCCTAGTTGCTCATCTCAATATCCGAAGCTTAAATAATAAAGTGACCCACCTCCATGCTCTCCCGGATGTATACTCCTTTAACATCCTTTGCTTAACAGAAACATGGTTAAAACCTGGAACCCATGATAATGAAATCACACCTCCAGGCTATAATATACTGAGATGTGATCACAACAAAAGAAAGGGTGGGGGAGTAGCCATCCTTTTCAAAGAAGGCCTAGTAGTCATCTCTTTACCCTGCAACCCTCCTTTGGAAAATAATGCTGAAATACTCATCCCTAAAATACAGATCAATTCTAACAAATCCATAAATATTATCTGCATTTATTTACCTATTGTGAACAACATCACTACACTAGAGAATATACTTTGCTGGGTCACATCATCCTTCCCTCAAGAAACCATAACCTTAGGTGACTAATATTGATTGGAAAAGTATCAATACTGACCATCCCACTTCCCATATTAACCTTCATGGTTTCTCTCAAACCATCACCTCCCCTACTAGAATAACAAACCAAATAAAAAAAGAGACTACCTTAAGACTGGATTCTTATAAACAACTTTCAACAAACTTATAAGGTAGGGACCTTCCCCGATGATGTAAGTGACCACTCCCTGACCTACATAATCAAGGAAAAGAGTGATATTGCCCAACCCACAATATTTCGCTCAATTCGGAGCAACAAGAATTTTAACATACAGCTATTCCAAAATAAAATTACTGCTTGTAATTGGTCTCCCCTAAAAGCTCTACCACTTGAAGAGGCTGTCAAATACTTCCAACTCTAAATTCTTAACTATCCTAGGCCACCATGCACCTGAGTACCATTAGAATTAGATCAAAACCTGCTCCTTGGCTTTCTAAAGAAACCAGGCAAGAAATTCTACTCAGAAACAAAACCTGGAACAGGTGGCGATGTACTAAACTTATAGCAGATCAACAAGTATTTAAACTGAGAAATTTGACAAAAAAAGCAATACTCAGATAAAAAAAACTTCTACTATAAAACGCAGCAAACGCAGAAAAATAATCCACAGAAATTCTGGGCAAGTATCAAGACTCCTTAACCCTGGTCACTCCAGCACACCAAGCCCAACAGACACTAACCTCAAGACCCCAATCAAAATTGCCAACACCTTTAACACATTCTTTACTGAGACCATACAATCCCTGGCCAGCCAACTATCCCTTGATAACGCTAGCATTCCTATCCCCAATAATAGCCCTATTCCCAAATTCAAATTACAACCCATCTCGACTACTTTTATCTTCAAACAAAAACTGAAGCCTTGTACACTCGTTCTGCTGACCAGATCCCAGCTGAATATTTGCAAAAAGCAGCTACATCTGTAGCCTATCCCATATTGATTCTTATAAATAGAACCATTAAGGAAAGAACCATCCCAGACATATGGAACATTTCTCATGTTATACCTCTACATAAAGGGGGTAAATTCAAATGAATACTCCAACTACGGCCTATTGCTTTACTATCTCCTTTAGCTAAAATCATGGAAAGATGCATTCATCACCAGCTACTGAACCACTTAATTCAACATAACTTACTAGCCAATACCCAGCATGGTTCTAGACCATTCCACAGCGCCACTACTGCCCTTCTTTCCTTCACTGATTCTATCAACAGAAACCGTAACAACATTCTCTTCTCAGCTCTCTTTATTGATCTTTCAAAAGCTTTTGACATGGTCAACCACCCTTTGCTTATAAATATACTAAAATCTCTTTCCTTTGACTCACTAGCAATACAATGGTTCATTTCCTACTTCAGCAAAAGGCAGCAAGCAGTGCTCTGGGAGAATACCCTATCATCCCTCCTGCCTGTCACCTTGGGTGTCCCTCAGGGATCAATTCTAGGCCCTCTACTTTTCTCTATATTCATAAATGATCTGCATTTAGCTATTCCACAAACTACCTGCATACAATATGCAGACAATTCCACACTTATTTGCACAGCCAAATCTCCTTCTGAACTTCAATCTATAACTCAGAAGGCGTTTAACACAGTAGAAACATGGTTCTTAAAGCACGGTCTGCTCTTGAATCCAAAATAAACAAAACTCCTACTTTAAGTCCACACCATTAGACTTCTCAGTCATCTCTAATAATGGGATCCTCATTTCTCCTGACTCAAACACTAAATTCCTTGGAATTACAATAGATAACAACCTTAAACTTTGACATTCACATTAACAACACTAAAGTAAACAGAAGAATGGGCTCCCTATATAGAATTAGACCCTTCCTTACCCTCTACAACTAGAACCACTATTGCCCAATCACTTTCAATCTCTATACTGCTCTATGCCTCACCAATTTACACTAACCTAACTAAAAGCAACATTCTCAGACTAGCTAGCTATAATAATAGTGCCTGATTTGTCACTGGTAACCCCTACAGAACCCATCACTGTCACAATATAAAACAACTTGGTTGGCTTGAACTACAGAATCAGCTTCAATTTAACCAACTTACCATAGCCCATAAAGTCCTCAATGACCCTAGCAAAACTCCAATACTCTCCAACCGTATAATCCCCTATAAAAATCTCAATACCTTACGCTCCTCTAATAAACTATTAGTTAGCATAAATAAGTCCAACAACATGGCAGGTGACTCTCTCTTCTCTAACACAGTTGGCAAAAACTGGAACCTTCTACATAGTGAACTTGCATTACTTCCTTCCCTACTCCTCTTCAAACAAAAATTCAAATTATTCCTTAGAACACACTGGCTATGCCCTTGTAGTAACCTTGACTAGAATTTCACCTCTGTTTCTACCACTTCCCAGTTTCTACTCAAATCTGGGCAATATTGTTTAGCAGAAATGAAAAGTGAACAGTAAAACTACTGTAACATTTAAGCATTTTACCCCTCTGAAGATTCATATCCTATTCTCTGCTTTTTGTCATTTTATGATCAATACAATGTATTAGATATAACTGTTATTTACTATTTTATTGTAATCTACTACCTAGTTTCTTACGCTTTGTTAGCTATTTAATGTAATCTTTAACCTTGTTATAACTGTGGTGTTTGGAGCTTTTCTCCCCAGGCCTCTACTGAAAATGGACATATATCCAGTTAGACTAGCCCAGTCAACAAATGTAAAATAAAATATATAAATAAATGAGTGGAGTGAGGTCTGGAAGGTTTCTTTGCAGTCCCATGAAGAAAAGGAAACGAAGTTGGAGAAACAACTTACAAATGGGGAAAGAGTAATATACTTACCATAACTTGGCATCAGTGTCATCCAGTCTCATTCTTCATCACAGATGGGACTTGGATCAGACTTCAAATATGAGACGGCAACTGTCACACAGACCCAGAGCTCAAGCGCCTCCTCTTCCGATAAGTACCTGCTACCTTCTAACCCTCATGACGAGTTTGCTAAACCAATGGAAACACATGAAACTGCGCAATAATCAAAACATTCCAACATATCAACCACACCAGTTTGCCAGAACCTCCAGAACGAAGGGGGAAGAAGGACGGTAATGTGATGAATAACAACACTGGATAGCATAGATGCTAATTTATGGTAAATACATAACTCAGTCGGATGCTTTCCATGTCATTATTCATCACATACTGGTCAGAGTCCCCAGCTTCTAAGTACCCTGGGTGGCCTCAAGGAAGGATATGCCAGAGCACAGAGGAACCAAAGGAAGCCCTGTTCCTAGATACCAAGTCCAATTTGTAGTGCGGAATGAAAGTGTGTGGATTAGATAAAGTCATAGCAGTAGAAATCGCATCCAAGGAAAGGCTAGCCAAGAAGGAAGAAGATGTAGCCATTTGGAGTTTAATGGTAGAAAAACTCGCTCCATCCTGAAAAAGGGAAGCGAAAAAGAGCACTACTTCAGGAATAAGGGCTGAAAAGGTATCTAGATCCCTTTGTTTGGCCCAAATGGAAAACCTTTTCCATTTACTGGAATACACTTTTTGTGCTCCTCACCAGGGAAGGAAGCTTGGACTGTAAAATAATTTGCCTGCCTAGGTATAGTTCCAGAGACTGAAGCCACCAAGTGATGATATTCCTGCATACCCAAGTCAACTTTATCATCATGTACATGGGTTGAACCAGAATGGACCGCTGGGCTGCCAGAGTCCACTGGAGCACTCGCATGGGATACTTGGCAAGGGGAACTAACTGAATGGCTGCCGCCATCAAACCTAATGTCTGGAGAATCAAGTGAGCCAACAGACGTAGCTCCAGCAAGAGAGAAACCTGACTTCGAATGAGCTGAATCCTTTGGGGAGGCAGTGCTGCAGTTTCAGGAAAGTACAGTTGTGTACTCTTACCATAAATGTAGATGTTAGAGTGTATTCACTGTTGCAGTCAATATATTTGGGTAATCTGCTGGCAGGTTGCCCTCAGTTGGCCTGATTAACAAAGTCTTGGGTCCTGCGTCGGTTGCTGTCCCTTCTTCCATGACGTCAAGCCTTCAGGGGTATAAAACATGCAGCCAACGCCATTACATCAGTTTTTCTTGCCTCAGATGTCAGGTGCCCCCCAAATGGGGAGCAAAATATATACAAGTATTAAAAACAAAAATATACCTCCAAACAAAAGCAAATACACCAAAAAGGCTTTTAAGCATAGTAAAAGAAAGTAGAGGTATAGCAAGAGAAAAACAGGGGGCTGGAGGGAGGGTAACCAGGGCTGCAACAGTGAATACACTCGAACATCTACATTTATGGTAAGTGTACACAACTGTACTATTTTTTTCGTGTTTCACTGTTGCAGTCATTACATTTGGGTAGATTCCCAAAGCTATGGTTGGGAAGATGGATTTATACAGCATTAGGACCAGCTATAAGGCCCTGCAAAACAGCAGTGGCAAAGCCAGCTCTGGATTTAGAGAAAATTGGCAAGTGATAATGCTTGGTGAAAGTATGAACTGAACTCCAGGTAGCAGCTTCTAGAATATTCCTGGTAGTAACACCTCTGAGAAAGGCTGTAAAAGTAGATGCAGCCCTGGTGGAATGAGATCTGATCCCCTGGGGGAAAGGTTTTCCATGGTGTTTATAGCAGAAATTAATACAATGGCTTACCCATTTAGAAATGGTTTGTTTTGAAATAGCCTTCCCCTCTGCCCCTGCAGCAAATGCTACCAGCAGTTCAGATTTTATTTGAGATTTAGTCCTGTCCAAGTAGTATCTAAGTTGTCTATGTACATCCAATGAATGCAGAATCCGCTCCACCTTGTTCTGTGGATTGGGAAAAAGTTGGCAAATGAATGGACTGATTAAGAGCCACACTGGATACCACCTTGGGCATGAAGGATGAATTAGTCGTGAGTGACACCCTGTCCGCATGAAAGATAATGAAAGGCTCCACTGCCATAAGGGCCTGTAATTCAGATATCCTTCTAGCTGAAGTGATTGCTAAAAGGAAGGCTGTTTTCCAGGAAAAAAAAATTAAGTCTGCAGTAGCAGCTGGCTCGAAAAGGAGGTAGAGTGAATTTTTCCAATACAAAGTTAAGGTCCCAGGCAGGGGTTGGAGCTCTCTGGGTAGTCTCAAGTTGTTGGCCCCTCTGAGATATTGCTTTAACAGAGAGAGTGAGAGAAGAGGGGTGGTTCTGTGTTGTAATGAGCTGAAATGGCTGAGGCATGGATTTTTATGGAGGAAAAAGACAGGCCCTTGTTTAGGATGTCAGTTAAGTATTGCAAAATCTGAGGTAAATTGGGCACTGCTGTGCTCCTCCCTTGAGATTGATTCCAGGCACAGAATCTTTTCCATTTGTCAGCATAAGATTTTCTAGTACTAGGTCTTCTCGCCTCCAAAATGACATCCATCACAGGTTTGCTGAGGGATGCTAAGGGGGGATTTACATGATTAGCCAAGCTGCAAGATTCAATGTTTGGAGCGGAGGGTGCAGAATTTGGTTCTCCTGCTGAGACAGTAAGGAAGGTGTGAGGCAGGTGCCATGGAGAAATTTGTGACACTGTGCAGGAGCGCGTACCAGTGTTGGCGAGGCCGGTCTGGAGCAATCAAAATCATTTTTGGTTTGTCCCGTTTGACTTTTAGTAGAACTTTGGAAAGCAGAGGGGGAAAGGCACAGACTGATAGTTTTTTCCAGCTGAAGGACAGAACATCCACTTTCCAGGCTTTTTTTGTGAGGGGTTCTTCTGCAAAATTTGTCCAACTGATAGTTCTGGGGTGAGGCAAAAAGATCTATGTCTGGGCTCCCCCATTTGCATGTCAACATGTTGAAAATTCGTGGTTCCAGTTTACATTAGTGTGGGTCCATGAGACTTCTGCTTAGTCTGCCAGAATATTCAGCTTTCCTGGCAGGAACTGAGCTTGTAGTTGCACTTGGTAGCTCAAGGCTGTGTTGCACAATGCTATGGCTAGTCTGCAGAGGGGGTAGGAATGTGTAACCCCCCCCTGCTTGTTTATGTACCACATAACCGTGGCGTTGTCAGTCTTTACCATTAGTTGTCCTGGATGAAGGTAGCCCTTTAAGGCTGTCAGTGCATTCTGTACAGCTAGCATTTCATTTTGATTGATATGAAGGTGCATTTGATTTAGGCACCATTTGTCCTGAATGCACTTCCCTGACAAATGAGCCCCCATGCATAGTCTGATGAGTCTGTAGTTAGGATTTGGGAAGCAGGGGGTGGTGTGAATGGCAGTCCCTTGTTTTGGTGGCAGGCCTCTGCCCACCATAGAAATTCTAGGCGCAGGCAAGGTATGATAGGAATCATTGTTTCCAGGCTGTGACAATGTTGACTCCATAAACTTTTTAAGTACCACTGAAGTTTCTTCATATGCAGTCTTGCATATGGAATTAGAAGAATGCAGGAGGCCATGAACCCCAGGGCTTGCAGTATTTGTCTTGCAGATAGCAGGGTTTCTATGGCCACCTGTTTGAAGTAAGTCACCAAATGAATTTGCTTTTCTGGCGTAAGGAAAGCCATCTGGGCTGTAGTCAAGCTTGCACCCAGGAATGTAATTTTTTGAGAGGGTACCAGTTGTGATTTCTTTCCGTTTATGGTGTACCCTAGACAAGTTCGAACCCTTTTTACAAACGCGATGTTTTAGAAGATTGGCCTGGTTTTCTGCCTGAATTAGACAATCATCCAGGTATGGATATATATTTGAATATTTCTTTGCCTGCAAAATGCAATTACTGGAGCCAGGCGCTTTGTGAATACCCTGGGCGCAGTACACAAGCCAAAGGGCAGTGCAGAGAACTGATAATGCAAGTAGACTGCTTTGAAGTGTAGGTATCTTCTGCAAGATTCCTCGATTGGGATATGCAGGTAAGCCTCTTAAATCTAGAGTTGCCAACCAGGAATCCTTGCCTAGCATAGGAAGTAACTGAAGAGTCAGCATCTTGAATTTTGGAAAGTCCAGAAAGGTGTTTAGAGTAGACAGGGCCATAATTGGATGCCATGATTTGTCTTTTCTGGGTACCAGGAAAAGTCTGGAATAGAAACCTTGTCCCTTTTCCTCTTTTGGTACTAGTTGAATAGCCCCCATGTTTAGGAAGGAAAGTACTTGTTTCTGAGCCTCTGCCCACTGATTTAGGGGCAGGTGTGGCCACCCATTTGGAGTTGGCAACGTGTGGAAATTAAATCTGTATTCGTGGGACACTATTTAAAACCCATTTGTCCTGGGTTATAAGTTGCCAGTTTTTTTGGATGAAGAGCCAGTTTTCCCCCCAAAGGGGCGGCTGAGAGGCAAGTGCTTGTTAATTTTAAAGGAAAGTCATTGAGACTGTTTACCATAGGGTGGTGTCTTGTTATTTTCAGATTTGGAAGTGGAAGCACTCCATTGCTTAGTTCTGAAAGTCCATTGGGACTGAAACCTGGTGCTTTTGGAGTGTCTGGGTTTGGCTTGAGTGGCTCTGGAAGGAAATGGAAAGGACCAGTTCTTAAGTAGGCCAGTGCCTACTAAATCTCGGAGGTTGTACTTGTAAGAAATATTTCACAGTTTGCATAGATTTCGCTTCATCTTAAAACTTCTTCAGCCTTATTTCCAGACAGACGGTCCTGCTGCAAAGGAGCATCCAACAGCTTTGCTTTAACATGATCAGCAGAGATTGCTCCTTAAGCCAAGCATGCCTTCTAAGCTCAGACCCAGTAACAGCAGCCCTGCAAGAGGCCTCTAAAGAATAAAAACCACATTCAAAGTACGTTTTCCAACTTGTTCAGCTGAATGCAATAAATCCATATTTTCCACACAGTCAGAAATCAACATCATTTTCTGTTTAAGCAGTCCCATGATATGCTGTTGATATTTTAGCATAAGGAATTGACAGTTTAAAGCCCTGATTGCCAAGGTTGCAGAAGTATAAACCTTTTTACCCCATCTATCCAGTGCCCTGGAGTCTCATATCGGACGGGGTAGAACTTTTAGCAGTAGAAGCCTTAATGCCCTTGGGCCCCTGAGAAATGGTTTCAGGGCCCGCAACAGGATTTTTATAAAGGAATTTGTGGGACTCGGGAACCCTGCAGTATCTGTCTGGTTTACTCGGGGCTGGAGGCAGGGAATCAGGGGCCATATTGGATTCCGAAAACACATTATCAACAATGTCTGGCACAGGAGGTATAGCCAAAGGCCTATGCAGAGGAAGAAGGAAATCCCTAAGCCTCTTTTTGGATTCAGAAATAATCCTGACTTTCCCAGTGGAAATGCTCCCTTAAGGTATGTAAAGTTTCCCCAAAAGAAAAATCCTCAGAGAGAAGCAGAGGGACCGGAATCTTCTGCATCAGAGTCCTCATAAGTAGGAATGGACAAATCCAGGTCATTAGAAGAGTCAGAAGAAACAGAGTCCTGTTCAGAAGATTCATAGTCAAGTTCAGCCCTAGGCCTCTTAGAGGGGGGGGGGGGGTTGACTACCCCTGATTACAGTAATTAAATCTTCAGCCATTTTGACCATTTGCTTTTTAGGCATAGGGGCCTGAACATGTGGCCTGGGCGTTGGTTTTTTAGACACAGATCGAGATTTAGGCCTTAGTATTGAAGGTGGAGTCAGTTTAATACGCAGGTCTGTAGGCCTGAATACACCCTCAGAAGCTGGTACCTGCACAGCGGCTCCGGACCCATGCAAGGTAGACACATCCGCAGGTTCCATAAATGAAGCATCTCGCGGCATACCGGACTCCGAATGGGTCTCAGTAGAGGCCTGCGAATCAGAAGTAGCGGGTATCAGGGGCTGCAAAAGCGCCTCACTGAGTACCGGCGAACTGGCGACTGGCTTAGGAGAAGCGTCATCAGCAGTTTTGCACCTCAACAGCCGGTCTCTTTTTCTTTGCGTTTTTTCGGTATTCCGGTAGTCGGATGGCTAACCGACATTTCTGAATAATTAAAATGAGAACCGAAATATTTAAAAGCAAAAATGTACAGACGACGGATAGTGCGCTGATTAAATAAAGCCAAAAAATGACAGCAAGGTACGTTGTGGTCAGGGCCTAGGCAAAGAATACAGTACAAATAAAAATCCTTAGGAGGTATTTGCTTCCCACAAGTAATACAATTAACTTTTACTGACATCGGTAAGGAGCAAGAAAGAATGTTTCCCCAATGGGGTACTTAGATTTTAGTTGAAGACTTTGGTTCTGAAACTCGAAAACGAAAATTTCAGGAGTCGGCCGACTGGCACTTGCGAACTACTTCTGCTTCGGGCATTGCACGGTAAGATAGACTGATGTAATGGCGTCAGCTGCATGTTTTATACCCCTGACGACCTGACGTCATGGAAGAAGGGACAGCAACCAACGCAGGACCCAAGACTTTGTTAATCAGGCCGACGAAGGGCAACCTGCTAGCAGATTACCCAAATGTAATGACTGCAACAGTGAAACACGAAGAACATCAGTGCCCAGCTGGACCATGATGAACTCCAGGTTTTGGCACGGAACAAGGTTGTACTTGGGCAGATTGACAGGGATACCTACATGTTGGAAAAGATGGAGGGTATATTTGGTGGCCACTGACAGCTGATGCCTAGTGGGAGCTGTGAGGAGCCAATTGTCCAGATATAGAAAGACCTGGAAACCTCGCAAACGTAAATGACCTGCCACCACTGCCATGCATTTGGTAATCACCCAACGGGCTATGGTGCGTCCGAAGGGCAAGGCTCTGAACTGGTAATGACTGGCCCCTAACTGAAAGCACAAGTGTCTCCTGGACTGTCTGCTGATCTTTATAGGACAGTACATGTCCTACAGATCCATTGAGCACATCCAATCGCCCTTGTGCAAAATAGGCAGAATGGACTGACCCGTGACCATCCAGAACTTGGACTTTGACAAATTTAGCCAAGAGAGGAAGCAGGTCCCCGGTTTTCTTTGGCACCAAAAAGAATCAAGAGAAAGTTTCGCTCACGCGCTGTCCTTTTGGGACTCCTTGGAAGGCTCTTTTTTGAAGATCTTAAACCTCGAAATGGGCCAACTCCTTTTGGCGGGGTGGAACGTCCGGGTGAAACATTCGAATTGGAGGGGGCTGAGAAAAGGGAATGGGGTAACCCCTGGAAATAATTTTTTAGCACCCACTGATTGAATGAGATTTGTCTAGGGTACTGGGTGAAGGGAGAGTTGACCCCCGACTGCCTCCAAGGCAGGATAGTTGGGCAGCATCTAAGGAATTCTGAAAGGGCTTCTCAGGGAAGGGTTCCCGGGAGCCCTGGTTCTGTGGACGCCCTCCGTCCCTAGGTTGGCGCCTGCCACTGAATCCCCTACCCAGGCTGATGGAAGAAGATTTCTGGGGAGTGTCCTGGAAGGAAGACAGAGTCCTTTGGACCCAAAGCTTACTTCCCTTCTGGGTCTTGGAAAAGGACCGCTGAGGAAGAGGGAACTTGATCCCTACCGCGGAAAAAGTCTCGTCTTCCTGCTCACTATGGGTTCAAGTTTCCTTAACAGATGGCCCAAACAAGGTGGAGCCATCAAAGGGGCATTAGTACAAGACGCCTTGAAGGCTTCTGCAAATCTGCAAAGGCAAAGCCAGGTGTGCCGTCGAATGGCAATACCAGTGCCCGCCGCTCGAGAGGTGGCCTCAACCAAATTGGAGTTCAACTTCATCGAAGCATTAGCGAAGGAAGTCAGAGTAGATAGCTTCAGAGAAACCAGCTTAAGCCTCTCTGGAGGCAACAACTCTAAGGGAAGTGGCAAGCTCCAAAACCACATCCCTCTGAAGCTGGGTAAAATGGGCCAAATAATTAGATGCTCTCAGTCCAAAAGTAGCGGAGGCAAACAAGCACTTTCCAAAACAGTCGATTGCCTGGGACTCCCTGTTCGGGGGATGCACAGAGGAGCTTTGTTTAGCTAGCTCCTTCTTAGTAGCAGCAGCCACCACAATGGCATTGATGGGGACACCTTTGCTCCAAAATGTTCTGTCCTTGGGAGAACTGAGGAATTTGTCGTTTTGTTTTTAGGAACACGTTCCACTGGGTCCGGCTCCTTCCAAACCCTGCTGGCGATAAGGTCCACAAGTTCGTCAGCAGGGGGAGACACCGAGGAAGAAGGGCTCAAAGACCAACCACCTCTCTGAGAATCTCAAGGATGTCCCCAAAGGACACTTCCTCAGATGAAGTCTGGGGGACCCGTCTCCCTCCTCAGAATCTGTGTTCTCAGTTAGGGACTCTCTGGGGGAGTCCAAATGTCTCCCCTTAAACATTCTCTTCCGAAGGGGTTCCTCCCACAGTGGGCCTCAAGGGAGGACTCTGAAGAGACCGGTACCCCAGGTGGGGCAGTGCCCACCTGAAGGGGCTCACTGGAGGGCTGACCTTGGACGGATGATGAGGCCTCAGAACCCAAACCTGAGAAAGGCTGGAGGGACCTAGAGAAGATGGAGAGATAACTGCCAAACTGGAGAAGGTCCCCTCTACTGCCCAGGAGGCTGACGGGACTGGACGAGGCCCCTCCTGCTACCCCCAGGGTCATCTGGGGAGGGGAAAGAGACCCCAACGCAGGACCAAAGCCCCTTGATGATATTGGCCTCAAGCTCCCCAGTGCTGCAAGCTCCCAGGGAAAGGGAACCGTCCAAATAATCTGGGCCAGAACCCATCCCCAGCAAGCCAGCACCTGCATCTCGGAGACTAAGCGCACCCTTAACACAGGACAACAGAAAAGAGCCCACCAGGGACCCTGACAGTGTCGAGAAGGGGGATTTACCAGACACCATCAGCCTCCTACTGGAAATCCCTTGGTCCTAACGTTCCAAAGCCTGCAGGATTGGAAGGGGAGAGTGGAGTCCTTTAGATAGGGAAGGTCCCCTGGTGACCTGGGCAGGGGACGGCAGCAAGCCCAACTCAATATGAGCCTTGAGGAAGCTCATCATCCTATCCATGTCCGAGGGAAGTAAACTTCTGGAGGACCTGGATGAGACTGATGAGTGTCTTGATTTTGTACAGGCTCTACCCTGGATCTCATAGCCCTATGATCCTGGGAAGGGGATCTGCTCAGACGAGCTGGATCAGACTTCCTGGAGGGCCGAGAGGTGAGCCTTCAACTATAATGGGATCAGACGGAACTGTCGTATCTGACAGCCTAGTTGGATCCGAGGGCTTGGACAGTGTGCTGGTCAGGTCCGGGGACAGCTTGCACCTGCTCAGGTCCAAAGGTCTCTGCTCCGTGGAGGTCTTGGATTCAACAGTCTGATCCAAAGCTCTTGGAACTGCAGCTCTCGGATCAGAAGCCAAAGAGACTGGGCTCAGATCTAGGGATCTGCGATTTGAGAGCCTTGGCTTTTTAGAGAAGAGGAGGAGGGAGACCTCACCCCGAGGGATCTCTAAAATAAGATTACAGAACGGGAGGGGAGGTAACTAGAGAACGGGAGGGGAGGTAACTAAACTACTAAATACTAAGAATAATTGGAGATTAAAAAACAAACAAAAAAACTATAAAACACTTGTCTGATGACTAGCTTGAGCTCTGTGGAGCACTTTGAAGTGTTTCATCTGCAAACGAGATCTGGGGAAGGGCAGAGAATTATGGGAAGGGAAGGGCAGGAGCTTGAGCCCTGGATCTGTCGGACAGTTGCCAGCTCGGATCTAAGGCCCATCTGTGATGAATGATGACAGGGATACCATCAGATCTACAAGGAGTCAATGTCTGTATTGGATCCAAAGGCTTCAGATCCAACAATTTCAATGCCTTGGTAGGTGGCTCAGTCGTAGTTCTTTTTGGAGACCGGGCAGGTCCCTGGGCTCCTTTTGCTTTTTTGTGGGGGGGTTTGAGCCACTGATTCCTTTAAAGATGCAGCGACAGAGGGAGAATTAGTCTGAGGAAGAAGGCCCTTCAATATTAATTTGCTGCGATGGTCACTAACAGCTCGGGCATTGAAACCCACACAAATGACAATTTAAATCTAAGTCACTGGGTCCTAGACAGTACATTCACT